>NC_090742.1:22825914-22980914 GCF_036898095.1 Palaemon carinicauda
CACTTTAAACAGATAATTCAGTATTTCAAAAATTTGTGCAATTCAATAAGAAATTTACTTATATTCATTGTCTAATTTTATAATTTTTATTGTTATATTATCAGTGATATTGTTGGTTGTTGGGATTTAGTATATTGCTTAATTGCACGTTCTTTGCATCTTTAATAGTAGTTGCACGGGGTTTTTGCAACACTGATAGAACAGTTTTACAACTTCTCTTGAGTACCGCCTTTGGGACCAAGAACGTAGAGTTGAGAGTCTGTTTGTCCTTCCATTTACTTGGACGTTTTCCAAGGCGTGGTTCGGCTATTGTACTCAGAACCTCATCTGGAGGTATTGTTGGCTAACAGGGACATTTTCATACCAAAGGAATAATGCTCCAGGGGATGATTAGAATGTTACGGGTACAACAACAACATTTTTATTCCCTCTCTCTCTCTCTCTCTCTCTCTCTCTCTCTCTCTCTCTCTCACACACAAATCTTGGTTAGGATAGATGCAACCTCTAGGCAATTACTTTTAGTTGCAAACCAGGATGGCTATGTGATATTGTTTAGGATATTCCACAAACAATGATTTATGCTGGTATATTGTTAATTTGATTAAATTGTGTTAATTTGGATCCACTCCTGCTGAAGCACGTGATTCATAGACACATGACAGATTAGATTTATTTGTAGCAGACAGACGTGTTAATTATGTTAACTTACTGATAAGCACACACACAAATTATGTATGTATGGATGGATGGTGCATACATATGTGTGTAACTTAAATTCAAATAACCGTACAGTCTACATCCGTCGAATTTTCCTTGCATATTAATTCTCACATATGATCCTTGGAAATGGCTCCTCATAAACCCCCCCCCCCCTATTTTCTCATGGAGATCAGAGTGGGAAGATGTGGAGAAAGGACATCCAAACAATTGGTCTTGAGGATTTCTGCCGAGTCAGTTGGTCCAATAAGGGTTGTGAGTGCGTATGTACGTGGTTGCGGGGTCTATATGCGAATTTGTTAGTGTAGGTGATGGGGATGAGTCGGTGTATCCTTGAGTTCACGTTCTCTGAGGCGGATGAGTCTTCGGTTTGGTTACTTGTAGATAAGAACCTTCGTCTCGCTTTCCCAATGGCTTAAACAATGTTGTTTTGGGACTCTTTGTTTGCCAGTCTTATGCTTAGAGGAGAAAAACTTCCGGTTATATGCATGTGTTTATATATACCCATACACACACACACACACACACACACATATATATATATATATATATATTGTTGTATGTATACACGTGAAGGTGACAGGAACACATGCTTAAATGAAAAAAATAACTACTGTTTATATGTATGTGTGTATTAATATATATATGGTGTTTTTCCTTAAATAAAGGTTAAATTATTTTCTATTTGTTCTTGTAAAAATTACTTTTAAGATATTGTTCGTATATTTATAGTCGAACAAATGCATGAAGGGGATTTATAATGTCACAAAATAAGTAAAATATTCGCACTTCTGCATCTCACGTCCTTACCTTGAATATGTAGTACTCATGCTGCCTGATAAAAAAAGAAAGAAAAAGAAAACCACTTTGCTGGTACGGCCGAGATAACACTTTATACTTAAGTATAGTAACGGTATAATAAAAAAAGGATTATTTGAAAGTCTGGAAAATAATGGCAAGGTTTGGAATTGTCTTGTATCCTTTGGTAACCTATTATTCTTTCAAGATCAATCAGTCCTCGAGACCTTGAAATAGTCGCTTAGTGAGCATAGTATTTTTTAGTGGGACTCTCTCTCTCTCTCTCTCTCTCTCTCTCTCTCTCTCTCTCTCAGGGATTTACTAAAATCCAAAGTTATTTATCCACGGAGAAATTAAGACCTGAAAAAAATGTGAAAGACTGGATGCGTCTGTGTGAGCTTACACGAGAGTTGAGCGCATGTGGAAATTATCTGTGACACAGTATGACCATAAGAGAGACACTTCCCCCTCACTGATGACTGACATTCGCAACGCCAACCGTCCATAACATTGGAATAACATCCTACGAAGGACGGACTTTCACCGTGTCCCATTTCTGGACGTATAAGTTTCCTTTGGAAAACTGGAAAACGATGAAGCCGCCGCTCTGCACGAAAGACATTTGGCCTCATTTCTCTCTCTCTCTCTCTCTCTCTCTCTCTCTCTCTCTCTCTCTCTCGTGTCTTTCACTTCGATGTTGTTTGAATGCCTTGGAGGGCCAGAAGGTATTCCCCAAGTTTTGTCTCTGGAGTTTGGAAACTTTTAGACCCCTTATTGTTATTCATGTCTAAATCTAGGGTACCATTCATTCAGTTTTTTTTTTCTTTTTTCTTTTTTTTATAGTAGTTTACTTTCTACTATTGTAACAGTATCTTCATACAGCGAAAGTATTAAAATTTCATCTTATTAAAAGGAAGGACATTTTAAGGGCTTTAATTCTAATGCATCTGTTTAATTAATGCATGTGAATTTACTCGTCTTGCCTTATTTTCCACAACCATAAGTTTGTAATAACCATTGATTTGTTGAATCGAAGAATGGATTTCATTATCTGTTACGCCTAAAATATTTCTTTGATCGAGCACGAGCCAATTGATAAGTGACTATATTAGACATAAACAGAAATAAATAAGAGTTTTCAGTTATAGTCGAACAAGCAAATGGTTATTTAGAAAGATACTTATATATTTTAGTAGGAAAAGCTGTTATTGATATGAAATATGTTATTCAAGTTAATATATAGAAAAGTAAATTGCATTTCAGGGAGATCCATATGTGAACACTCACATATGGCGGTAATAGTTAAAAATATGTTAATCTCTCCTCAAGAAACTGACCTTACGGTAAACCTGTGAGAACAAATTGAGTCTAAGGACGATTGACCTAAGGCTGCTGCAATTACAGTGCCGGGTAAGAAATGCGGTTCTGAAAAACCTTGGTTACGGCACAATGGGGGTCCCGGTCATTCTCATACTCACCGCAAAGGTCAAGCAGATGTTTTCAACGTCTCTTCAAGGTCACTTGGTACGGCTGGCGGCTGACATCAGGTGTGAGAAAGGAACTGCATGGACAGTATCGGTTTTTGCTTTGGATTTGAATATTTATTTTTATATTCTGGATTTGTTCAGAATCTAAGGTTATGCGAGTACATGCAGTCCCATGTGTAGATCTACAATGCACACATATGCATATTATATATATATATATATATGTGTGTGTGTGTGTGTGTATATATATAATAATGTCTTACTATCTATCTATCTATCTTTCTATATATATATATATATATGTGTGTGTGTGTGTGTGTATATATAATAATGTCTTACTATCTATCTATCTATCTTTCTATATATAAATATATATATATGTATGTATATACTGTGTGTGTATATATATATATATATATATACATATATAATTTATATATATATATGTATATATATATAGATAGATAGATATTTTTATATATATATATATATAGATAGATAGATAGATAGATATTTATATATATATATATATATATATATGGAAACCACAACTGCCGTGTTGTAGTTTGGGAAGGGGAGGGTTGAACCTGTGTGCGGATATCTAAATATTTAGTCGTCATTTTTGACTGGTCTCGTCCGCTAATATATATATATATATATATATATATATGAATAAATTAATAAATAATAAATTAGCTTGTGTGCTCGCACGCGTGTTCGTAGCTGTGCTTGAGGGAAATTTTTTATGCTAAGGTTTCTGATAATACCAGTAACTAATATTGGGTTGATTTGGAGAGTACAGGCCATTTCGTTGAAAGTATTGGCACTTTCATATTTCTTTCAAGGTGGACCACGTAGCCATCTGAAAACACAAAACTGCTTGATACTAAATAATTAAGAATTTGTCATATAATATATTTCAGGTGCTTAGATTAGGCCTAATCGAAACATCTGTTTCTTGATCAACATTCGGAAGCAGTATTGATCTCTCTCTCTCTCTCTCTCTCTCTCTCTCTCTCTCTCTACAGGTGCTTGTTACATCCTTATATAGACTATTTCGAGAGCTATCTCAAGGTTGATCACTAATAAAGCTACGAGAAAGTGCCTTGCTAAATGTAGTCGACCAAGTCAGTGCCTTTTATTAGTTGTGTTCGGAATCATTTATTAGGTCACTGGCTGTCATTTTATTCGTTTAACTATTGTTATTACTGTATGTATTTCGATTAAACAGTTTTTATAATTTTTAAGTGATTTTATTTAAGAAATTGTTAGTTTTTGCAGTCTATTAATTTATTTATTTATTTATATTCCGTTTTATTCTTTTTGTATGCATATTTCTGTTTATTCTTTTTTGTTTATTTAATAGCCTTTTTTTTTTTATATCATTTCCATTAATAGTCATTGGCAGGAGTAAAGTTCGCTACCCTACTAAGTAGGTATGACTGATAGCATAAATATTAAATGATAATGAAGGTATTGTTAGCTGGCATATACCAGTATACCGGGTAAACACGGCCCAAATAATGATGACAGCATGTGATATAGCCCCGAGTTAATATATTGTAGTCGTCCAGGTGTCCGAAAATTTCTCCGCTAGTCCTGAAGGCTGTGTGTTTGCGCAATCCGATGACTTGAAGTTACGTTGCTTGCTAAAGCTTAAAACCTGCTGACTACTTTTTTTTTTCCCCGAAACTCAAGAGATACATTATTCTTTCGAAATGAATTACCTACAGCCTATTTTTTCATTTTATTTTCAGAATTCGGAGTAAGAAAAGCAATTGGCAAAATATTAAATTATTCGAAAATCATTGTTTTTTATTTCATACTCATCAAATTCAAAGTAAACATTATGATATGCAAATTAATTAGCTATTGCATTTCTTTATTTTGTAAAAGTCTCTCTTTCAAAAATTTATTTCATTTGACCCCATTCTCTCTAAGATATATAACAGCATTAAGTAACATTGTGATGTAAGTTAGATTCGTGAAATGTTAAAAAATAAAAATATTTCTGTTTTGAATTCTTTGGTTTATGAAACAATTTGGTAAAAAATGTACAACAGATCCCTCATGGAGTCGAATGAACTCGCAATAATCTACCCTGTTGAAAATTTGCATTAAAAAAACGGCAAATGCTTGGCAACATTTATTCCAGGATTTTTACCGTTTTAAAAACGGACATATTGACGTAAAGGAGTGATATTACGGTCACCAACCCGTAAAAGATGATAACAAAGTAAGGTAAAATTACGGTCGCCTATATTTGACTGAAATACGGCTGAAGACAGTATAGTTTTACGGAGAATTTCCGATTAAAATTACGTTTTTTTTAACAGCGTAGTGCGAATGAAAATATAAGAATATAGGAATGTCAAAAGTGTTCTTTGTTTTGGAATTTCGAACCATAAGTCCAGTAAGGATATATCCCATTCATATTGTAATGTATTAAGGAGGCTTGATTATAATCTAGAGATGAAAGTTTTTAGCTTTCATTAAAGTTTCCTGCCGCATCTGTACTGGACCATTTATGGGACTTGGAAACGGAAGTTGCCAAGGCCAGAGCACCTCTTCATTAAGATCCAGCCAGTGCTGAAACGTCATATCATAAACGAGGTTATTCAAGAGGTGGACACATGGCTGGAATTCTCTGGAGAAGGACTTCTTCCTGTAGGATATTGATGCTTGGCTTATGTTCCTATTCTATTGCTTGATAACTTATGTTCCTATTCTATTGCTTGATAAGAGGGACATTAGAGTCGTATTTAAATGTTTGAAATTTGGAGTAGCAGTTAGTAGCTCTCAATTATATGTGTACTCTGTTGATGACCTCTCTCTCTCTCTCTCTCTCTCTCTCTCTCTCTCTCTCTCTCTCTCATATGGTAAATGGTATCTCAGTATTTTATTTGTAGAATATGTGGTTTGTGAAATAATTGCCGGTTTATACTATGCTGTATTTCTCTGTTGTTTGTTTATTACGAGAGAGAGAGAGAGAGAGAGAGAGAGAGAGAGAGAGAGAGAGACTAGGATTACCTCGACGAAGCTCATGGTATGGTATATGCTCTCCTTATCTTTCTTTTCTTTTTTTTTTTTGCCATCTTGGCTGCTACATTTAACGGTCGACTAACATGAATGTATGCTAGAATCTAGGGAATGTGCTTATGTATCCCTCTCGTCCGGCCCGGGAATCGAACATGGGTCACCCAACTTGCTACTGCAACGCAGAGAGAGAGAGAGAGAGAGAGAGAGAGAGAGAGAGAGATGTTGCGTTATGCTCGCCCATAAAAAGATAGATCTTATCATGGATCGCTATAACACTGTTGCAAAGGCCCACCTTTAGGGACTGCTGGAACAAATTGCAAGGAGCCCATGCATTGCAGCTGTGGGGTTTCCTTTTGTTATTTGATCGCGTAGAGGTGTTTGTTCTCTTGTTTAGTTTGCTACTTTTATGTCATGATTACTACTCTTCTGGCACAAGTTAATATGAATGGGTGTGGTGTTTACATATTCATAGTTGTAAGTGTATAGCACATGTATATTTATCCTTGCGTGCCGGCAGACACTTGTACATTTCGGTTTATTGGTAACCAGCCATATAGTATAGATTATGTAAGCTTAGTTACGAGTTAATGACATCTCTTGGAGATTTTTAAAGTATTTTCTATGCGCTTCGTGGGTGTTAGTCATGTCATAATCACCATATATAAGAGAGAGCAAGGGGTAGGGAAATATAGTAAAATTTGCAAAGCTCATTTACGACATTCCTTTTAAAGAGGTAATCTCTGGTCTTAAATTAATGCAAGGTGGTGTTGTTTTACCATAGTTCCAAGGGTTGGCTCCTAAGAAGAAATACGCATGGCACTGCCGCATTCATCCTGTATCTCCTAAAGGGGAGATGAACCCACTGTACAATCATCATCCACATCTTCATCGCCTATTAACGCAAAGGGCCTCGGTTAGATTTCGCCAGTCGTCTCTATCTTCAGCTTTTAAATCAATACTTCTCCATTGGTCATCTTCTATTTCACGCTTCATAATCTCTCCTGTGGAGTGCGGAGAGCATGCCCAAACCATCTCCATTTACCCCTCACCATGATCGCATCCACATATGCTGTTTAAAGGCTGTTTAAGAGCTGCTTATCTGGTCCTGTACAGCAGGGGAACCCTACTCTCTACAGGACCTCCACGGTTGTTTAATGATGTTCGTTCGGGAGCATTTAACATTTCACAATGCGTATTGTTAGCTACTGTTTGATCATCACTATCAAAACACTCGCAAAATAAGGTCTTCAGTTTCCTCTTAGAAGCTTTAACATTTTCAATTATTGGGATGTCTCGTGGGAGCCTATTGTATAGTCTCGGGGCCCATATATAAAAGGCTTAAGGCCTACAGTAGACATTTATCTAGATTCTGATAGTTTGAAACCATGTGTAACTATTCTCGTATCAGAAAAATTTGTTGGCACAATAAAACCCATAACATTTAAATTGATTATGCACGTTGTATTATGTATGTTCAGTGCATTGCAGTCACAGAAATCCAATATATTTATAATATGCTGTATCATACAGTCTCAGTTTTAATTTATTCATCCCGGTTTATTGTCCTCTTTTGTTAGCGTTTCCGTTCTCGTAAGGTCTTTGGTCCCAAGAACCTTGTGGTGGCGGGGGCTCCAGGTCTGGTATTGTGTTACCCCATTCGGATGAGATTTGGAGAAATTTGAAACTTTACTTCGATGGCCGTAGCAAGGATTATCGTTATCACCTTTCTTATTCTACCTACTTGTTATTCATTATTTACTTGTTTCCAGGATTACTTTTATCGTTATCGTAGTTTCTTTAGTTGCCAAGTTTGGTTTCTTCACATTGATTGTTTTGAGTGATGCAGTTGAATATATTTTCTTGCTTTCCTTTGTCATTATATTCTTTTCTCAAGGGGTTAACTACTGCGCTGTAATTGTTCAGTGGCTACTTTCCTCTTGGCAAGGGTAGAAGAGACTCTTTAGCTATGGTAAGCACCTCTTTTTAGGAGAAGGACACTCCAAAATCAAACCACTTTTCTATAGTCTTTGGTAGTGTTATAGCCTATGTACCATTGCCTTCCACTGTCTTTTGTTAGAGTTCTCTTGCTTGAGGGTACACTCAGGCACGCTGTTCTGCCTTATTTCTCTTCTTGTTTTGTTAAAGTTTTTATAGTTTATATATGAAATATTTATTTTAATGTTACTGTTCTTAAAATATTTTATTTTAATTGTTAATTACTGCTCTTATTTCCTTGTTTCCTTTCCTCACTGGGCTATTTTTCCTATTGAAGTCCCTGGTCTTATAGCATCCTTGCAAGTAATAATGATAATAGTAATAATAATAATAATAATATATCGGTTAACAGCTTAGCCGGTTTCTTTTCCGAGAGGGTGATAGGAATTGGAACCCAAGGATATTAGTAACATTAATACATTAGTTTAGTCCTTATAAGTTAATGTATTGGATAATAGAAAATCATTATATGAGATTCGTTCCAGAAATTCTATTTAGCGATAGAAAGGCGCTACTCGATATGAAGTAATGATTGTGTAGTTTGCACTTCGAATCTCTCTCTCTCTCTCTCTCTCTCTCTCTCTCTCTCTCTCTCTCTCTCATATATATGCGTGTCTGTATAAAGTTCTGAGTATTTTTGTCTGTGGACGAAAGCTATAAAGTTTGCTGTGTAATCTACAAATAATATATTCGTTTTATATCATTATGGAACATTATAATCATAATAAGGAAATACAACACAACACTTCTCACTTCACACACACACACACACATTTATATATATATATATATATATATATATAATATAATTATTTATTTATTTATTTATTTATTTATTTATTTATTTATTTATTTACTTATAGACATACATAAATTGGGTGTTTTGGTGTCTTTTGTACACTTGAACGTAACACTTCCAAACAATATCATTCCTTTTATCAAAACGAAATGGAAATAATGATTCTGAGAAGCGTTAGATAATAATCGTGTTACATCTGAATCTCTGAGGTATTAATGAATTTTTCATATAGCTTACATGTGATCACTTTAGGAAAGCTCACAAGACTAGACAATTGTATTTCTGAAGAGTGTGGAAGGTGAGTGTCATACTAAAGACGCTCTCTCTCTCTCTCTCTCTCTCTCTCTCTCTCTCTCTCTCTCTCTGTGGAATCCTGAACTCATATGACTCGGACAAGTTCGTTACAACTTGAATTGTACGAACATATTCGTATAAAATATCGGAAGAAATAATTAATGGGTTTAAATGTCGCTCATGAATGGCAGAGGCGTTGCCCTAGCTAGCAGGACAATGCCTTAGAGACTGACCAATTATACATATGATCAAGGCCCAAATCTCCTCCCCACTCAAGCTAAGACCAGGGAGGGCCAGGTAGTGGCTGTTCATAGCTCAGCAGGTAGGCCTATAAGCTCCCCCAAACTTCCATCCGTAGCAAACAAGGATGGTTAGGTTGCAGACACTACTAGAAACTATTGAACTTGAGCAGGACTCGAACCCCATTCCGACAGAACGCTAGGCAGGGTCATTTCATCTGCCTGGTAGAACAAGGTTGGGGTAATTTGGAGACTTTAGCTGTTTTGTATAACAAGGGCTGAGGTTTGCTTTTATTTAAGCTTTTTGGTTTATTCTTTCTAGAAATATCAAAACATCAGTTACTGACTGTGGAAAAGAAACATTATCGTGAAGCATATTTTAATTTATAAAATTTCAACTTTAGAATTAAAACTGAACATTGAATTTAAGGACTATTTTCAAGTCATTTTACTTGTAAACCTTTTCGTTAAAATAAACGCTATAAAGATGAAATCCTGTCGATATAGAACAGTAATGAAGTACGACATTTTAGCTCTTAGATGCAGTGCGCTTCACGACACTACGTTATTTTTTTATCAGCACAACAATAATTTAAAACACGATATTGTAATCCGTGCCCTGATAACTCTATGCAGATAACTGCGTATCAGAGGAACCCATATATCTGTGTTAAACTTGGAACAAATAGTTCAAGGCTATAATATATCACCATCTGAGGTTCATATTCAGTATCACATAGTTGGTCGTTTACTAATTTTCACCGACTTCCTTTCAATAGATATGCAAATTTTGAACCTTTTTATCTTCATCGTTGTTTTTATAATTAACCAAATTGAACATGTTAATTTCCTTCAATAAATGTAATAATCATACAAAGAGGACAGATAAAATAACTCTCTGTTGACTTACGCTTAGAAATACGTACAGTTGGACACACGGATTCCTGGCACACCTCGCTCTGATGAATTGCAACCTGTCTCATCGTTACTACACGCCGAATAACCAGACAGCTAGCAAAGGGGAGAGATGGCAAAGGTGGTGGGCTGGGCTACAGACAGGAACTCGAAGCGCAGTGAGTGCCAGATAGGGTGCACTTCCTCAGAGCAGGGTGTGCCATATATGTCTGTGTCCAACTGTATCTGGAAATGAGACGACTGTAGTGATCATATCACTGTTGAAAATGCAACCTCATCCATAAGGATTGTTTAAGAGTGGGAGGACCTCAAGATAAAGAAGATAGTTTGTGATTTGAATGGAGATATTAATTTTCATGGCTATTTCTTTTATTGTGTCTAAATCTATGAAAAATTGTAGCATTTTAAAGCACACACTTGAGTAATAGAAACTTATAGTAATATCCAGTCAATTACACTATCTGGGAGAGAGGGAACAATGCAGAACTATATTAGAGGCTGGTGCAACTGTTGGATTAAATAAAGGAATTAATTTGGAATCACTTGATTGTGTGATCTGAAGGTTTCATTTGCAATTTCCCTTTTGTCAAGATTTAGTCTGTTTTTCTCTCGTTTATTTTGAAATAAAATTTTCGTTATCTTTGTTCAAGAGAAATGGAAATTGAGCTGAGAAGAGGAGACTATACTTGAGTATCCATTATATGTTCATGGCCATGATTTGTTGAAAACCTTCTCTCTCTCTCTCTCTCTCTCTCTCTCTCTCTCTCTCTCTCTGGGTAGCCGATGGTGAATCCAATTGAGAAGAACTTAAATTCCTGGAAAGGTTCAACCGTCTAGTCGGCTGTAGTTTTAACTCTCTCTCTCTCTCTCTCTCTCTCTCTCTCAGCGATATCCTTCCGAATGGAAAGATGTCAAGAACGATGTATTGAAAATAAACTTTCTATAATTATACTTTAATATTGCACGTTATATGTTTGCTTATACATTCATTTATTCATTCGGGTATCTGTTGAATAATGTATTTAATTATTGCATCACGTTATTATTCACAAAACACAGAAACGCCTTCCTAATAAGCAAGCAAAAATTAGGATGAAAAGATACTTCGCTAACCATATCTTGAATAAAACCCACACCAGCAAGACGACCTGCCGAGCACAGCTGCTGTCCTCTTGACTTTACAGTAGGATAAAGCAGAAGGAAAAGCCTCGCTTGGGTATATGTATTTTTTTTTTTTTTTTTTTTTTTTTGCCTTCGTGTATCGTCACTCGAGACCCAGTGCTGAAGCAGGTGCATGTGCGTGTGGTCATCTGTATAAGGAGATGCCCAAGGTCAACTGGTAGTACTGGACTCTCCACTCGAACTCGCACAGAGAGAGAGAGAGAGAGAGAGCGAGAGAGAGAGAGAGAAAGGCGGCTTTGTATCGTCTTAGACGTAATTAGTCATTAAAGAGTTCTGTCTAATTTCATTACTAATAATCTTTGCTGAAAGAAATTGCGCCTTTTCTCTTATGAAGAGAGAGAGAGAGAGAGAGAGAGAGAGAGAGAGAGAGAGAGAAAGAAAGGCGGCTTTGTATCGTCTTAGACGTAATTAGTCATTAAAGAATTCTGTCTAATTTCATTACTAATAATCTTTGCTGAAAGAAATTACGCCTTTTCCCTTATGAGAGAGAGAGAGAGAGAGAGAGAGAGAGAGAGAGAGAGAGAGATGCGGCTTTGTATCGTCTTAGACGTAATTAGTCATTAAAGAGTTCTGTCTAATTTCATTACTAATAATCTTTGCTGAAAGAAATTGCGCCTCTTCTCTTATGAAGAAAGAGAGAGAGAGAGAGAGAGAGAGAGAGAGAGAGAGAGAGAGAGAGAGATGCGGCTTTGTATCGTCTTAGACGTAATTAGTCATTAAAGAGTTCTGTCTAATTTCATTACTAATAATCTTTGCTGAAAGAAATTGCGCCTCTTCTCTTATGAAGAAAGAGAGAGAGAGAGAGAGAGAGAGAGAGAGAGAGAGAGCGGCTTTGTATCGTCTTAAGACGTAATTAGTCATTAAAGAGTTCTGTCTAATTTCATTACTAATAATCTTTGCTGGAAGGAGTTGCGCCTTTTCCCTTATGAGAGAGAGAGAGAGAGAGAGAGAGAGAGAGAGAGAGAGGCGGCTCTGTATAGTCTTAGTTACGTATCTGGGGTGAGACTGCTAGCACCATGCCCCTCAGTCTCAGAGTATGTGGTCAAGGGCTGGTATGCTGGCTTGGTTTGTCCTATCTCGGCGGTCACCCATCCAAGGACTGACTCAACTTTTAGTTCTTTGATTTTGCTGATACCTACATACTAATATACGCGACCCCTCAGAATGACGGCTATTATTTAGATAGATATACACACGCGCACGTGCGCGCGCGCTCACACGACCCTTCCCACCCAATCGCTAAACTTTATCCCCTCTCACCATGGTTTTACGTCTGGCCATGCTGCGAACCGTAATTGTGTGTGTGTTTATATATATGTATATATTATATATAATAAATTTATATATATATATATATATATATATATATATACATATATATATATATATATATATATTTATTCACATTGAAGTTGAACATTGATTTAAACATAGAAAAAGATTCCTCTTGTGATTTCATTAAACATCCCAAAGTATTGTTCACAATGACGTAGTTCACAGGTCGCAGTTATTGAAAAGAAATATTTCCTGTGTGGGAATATTTCCCGCAACGAATTGTTGTTCAAGCTGAAACATTTCTCGCAAGACTCGATACTTGAACAAAACTTTCCTTGTTAGAAGAAGTTTTGACTCTTTAAGAAAATGCATCAAAGGATTCCTTGTCGCTTGTTCAGTAGTGGTTGAATTTAGTATACATTGCTCAAGCTTATGTGAGATTTTCGTACATGTCAATTTCTGTATTCATGTACAACTTCAAGTAATTCATGGTTGTATGCGGTAAATTATTTTATTTTTATTGTTGGTGTACATGTGTATTGTTATTATTGTTATTATTATTATTATTATTATTATTACTAGCTAAGCTACAACCCTAGTAGGATAAACAAACTATTATAAGCCCAAGGGCTCCAACAGGGAAAAATAGCCCAGTATGGAAAGGAAACAAGGAAATAAACTAAAAGAGAAGCAATGAACACCTAAAATATTTTAAGAAGAGTAACATCATTAGAATATATCTCTCCTATAGAAACTATAAAAACTTCTGATAAAAAACAAGAGGAAGAGAAATAAGATAGTTATGTGCAGCCTGAGTGTACATTTAAATAAGAAGATATCCTGTCTCAAATTGAAAATGTTTTTATCACAAATAATGAATTTCATTCTGATTGGAATAGCCTGTGTTATACAGTTGTATTGTAGTTTCGATATTGGTATAGATGAAGATAAAATATTTAATAAATAAAATGTTCATGTATATTATAATTTTTTCTAAATTGTCTTAAACTTTTTTTTATTTGGTAATTTTGTTTATAATTATTTCTGCATTTCCTTGGGTCTTAATTTTGTTTTGTTTTTATGTTTTGATCGGCCATGTTTATTCTTTCCTTTCATTTGTTATTTTTTTCTCTTTCTTTTCCATATCTTCCCAACCTGCCTATTCACGCATTTATCTGTAATAATTCTTGTTTTTTAAATTAATCTTAATATCTTTACACACAAGTATCCTCCATTGTATCCACCCCAATTCATGTCAAATTATTTTATTTTCATCCAGATCCATCCTTCATTTTCTTTTCTCATGTACTATACATATAGCTGTTTGTATTATATCCTCTTGATCTTGGATATCATTAATAAAAAACTTTCTTTTCGCAGGAGAACATGACGACCAAGAGGAACTGGGCCGAATGCTTCAGCTCATCCTGGGATGTGCCGTTAATTGCGAAAGCAAACAGCGTAAGTATTGAGCAATGATATATGTACTCAGTCCTTTAATTAAAAAAGAAATATAAATTGTTTGTTGGGTGATATCGATCTAAGTAACAAACTCTCCCATTATAAATTAAAATTGGTATGTGGGTGTTATTTGTTTAGGAATGTTATCGGGATTGGGTAAAGAGATTAATTTTGCTGAAAAATTACGGGGAACTACATTTTTTTTGTATAAAGTAATGAAATATTCATTGCCTTGTATTTCAGTTATCTCTTTTTTTCTCATAAATATTTTGTTACTATTGATGTTGTATTACGCATAAATAGGACTGGATATCAGACTGATATTAGGGAGTTGAGGGTAAATTATGCCTCCAGTTCTAGACATACTATGCAATCAAATGTCCTTTTTTCTGATTCATAAAGTACATTCCCCTCGTTGAAGGGGAATTTTATTGAGTATATTCTCAAGCCAGATGTGAATGGACAATTCACATTCAGAAATCAATGCATCCCATTTATAGGATTGTCTGACTAAATCTCGTCTGGGTTTTCACCTCCCAGAAAGATGATGCTTTGAATATGAAGAACGTGACTTGAAATTCTGTGGTTAACTAGACGAAAGAGTATGGCTCAGAATATAGATAGATTTTGAACTGAATACTCATACTCCTGAAGTTGGGAAAGATTGAAAAACTTTAGTATTTTACATCTTAAGTTGAAGTTTGGGGAACCGGAACATTAGGATACTTTGAAATTTACCAACATCTTGCAGCAAGTAAAAGGAACTATAATATGAAGAAGAATGAGATGTGCTTAATGTTTTAATGGATATGCTTACAATTAGTTGAACAGATATTCTCTCTCTCTCTCTCTCTCTCTCTCTCTCTCTCTCTCTCTCTCTCTCTCTCTCTCTCTCTGATGTTGATCAAGTCATTGCAACCCATTACCCGTTGTTGTCTTCCCTGTTAGAATATATCGAGGCTATCATGAACATGGAGGAGACCGTGCAGAAGGTGATCATGGAAGCCATCCAGGAGCTCCTGCTGCGCGAGAGCTCCCCGGGCATCCTTGGGCCCGACACCGAAGGGCGGCTCGAGCTGGGGCCTGCGTCCTTCCACCCACAGCTCAAGACCATCCTCGAACAGCTGGAAACAGCCACGCAGACGAGGGACGAAGCCGTCCAGAGGTGCCACGAGTTGGAACAGCAGGTTAGGGAGAACCCTATGCCATTTGGTATTAGTTATATACTTATTTTATTCATATTATATAGGGATTAAGTTGCTAGTCTCATGTCCTACCTCAGTCTGGTTGCAACCTATTTGGTTTCATCTAGCCAGAAGGCTTCGATAATGAAGATTTAACAATAAGCGAACAAGGTGCGGTGTGAAATACTGAATGCCTTGAAATGTAGATGATAAAATTAATCATTGAAGATCCTGTAGAGAGTAGGACCCCTTCAGTATAAGACCTGAAAAGCAGATTTTAAAATAGTCACTATTTACATCAACCAGTGAAGTGGAGTTTAAAGTAATTGGCCTAAATAATTAAAACTCGCTTGGGAATCGAACCTAGGTTTGGAGTTTTGCTTTCATCCTTTCTTTTAAACTGTACATTTAATTTGTAAAATAGGTAAACATGACTTGAAATTCCACATACATTCATTTTGTGACTTTTTCAAATGATTAAAGTTTTGGGAAAGTTGGTCAAAGGTCAAGGTCAATGTGTTATCAGTTTTATAGTAGTGAATTGTAATGATGATGCCTTATTTGTAAAGTTTATATTCTCTGACCTTTAAATGTAAATTTTTAAGATCACAGATTAAAAGGTAGTTGTCATATGGCATGTTTCTCCTGTAAAACAGGGAAAGTCATGTTTATTAGAAACACAAGCATAATAATTGCATGTGCTTCATAAATGCATATGCTCCTCTTGGCTGCAAGCTCATTTCTTAAAATTTGGATGCAGTTGAGGCAAATAGGTTAAAAGTAACAAATTTGGACTAAACACTTTCTATACTTCCCTTTGTTTTTGTAGATTTCTGTAGTAACGGAGGAGAAAACAGCTCTGTCCACCGAAAACGAAAAGCTGTTGAATCGGCTGGATGACCTGGAAACTGGGGTTGACCTTGGCGGTACGTCCACATTACGATACAAGGATCTCAAGAAACAGATCGACGGCCTTCAAGATGAACTCTATAAACTCGAAACATGTGAGTTGATACTTATGATTATCATTATAACCATTTTCGAAATAGATTCAACGTTAGTAATTGATAATCATTTATTGTGAAATGATGATGCTAAACACACAAATGTGTATATATATATATATATATATATATATATATATATGTGTGTGTGTGTGTATATATATATATCTATATGGGTATGTATGTAGTATGTATATGTATGGATGTATGAGTTTAGTCCCCTTTATCATCTGAAAACATCAGTCCCTCCTCTCTTAGATCACGACCCAGTTTTGTCTCCCACAATGTTGCCCCTACATTTTATGTCCTGTTTTTAATACTTATAATTGCACTGGCATATCTTAATCTTTCTCAGAAGTTTCTCCTTAGTTCATCCATAAAGATAATGGAAGATATTGAATAGATTCAGGAACACACTTCTCATAAACTCACCTTCTGGCCTTATGTTCATCGGGGAATTATTAATCATTCAACAAATTACATTTTATGCTATGTATCCATATTAAATGCCAAATCTCATATTATTAGTATTGTGACAAAGTCAACAGATATTAGTAAGAGAATGCACTCAAGTTGCATTATTCCCGACAGCACGAGATGAATATCGCACAAAATTCGAGGTGCTTGAGAGGGAGAATCAGGAGATCCAGACTCGCAATGAGGAACTGCAGCAGTTGGCTGATGAAGCGCGCTCTCTCAAGGATGAGGTAATATCTCTCTCTCTCTTTCCAACTCTCAAGGATGAGGTAATCTCTTTCTCTCCCTTTCTCAATGATGAGGTAATCTCTTTCTCTCCCTTTCTCAATGATGAGGTAATCTCTCTTTCTCGCCATCTTTCAAGGATGAGGAAATCTCTTGCTATCCCTCCCTCTCTCAAGAATGAGGTAATCTCTTTCTCTCCCTTTCTCAATGATGAGGTAATCTCTCTTTCTCTCCATCTTTCAAGGATGAGGAAATCTCTTGCTATCCCTCCCTCTCTCAAGAATGAGGTAATCTCCTCTTTTTTTTCCTCTATCTTGATGATACCATGACTGGCAAGCAATTATTGATTTTCTTCAGTAGCTTCTCTTGGTGCTATATTTATTAGAACAATTAGTCTTGTATTATAATCATATGTCATAAATAATGTCTCAAAACTAGAAAGATTGATATGAATTTCATCACAGGTGGACGCGCTCCGAGAAATGAGCGAACGAGCAGTAGTTTATGAGGGGACAATGGAAACTTACAAAAAGAAATTGGAAGAATTGAGCGATCTGAAGCGACAAGTCAGAATCCTCGAGGAGAAGAACTCTGACTATATGCAGCACAACATGGAACTTGAAGAGGTACCCTACAGATTTCCATTGGCTTAACTATGAGAGAATATGTTTTGCTAGTTGGGGGGGTCCTTAGTTTCAATAGTAACAGAACATAACATTTTTTATTAAGGTGTTATTCATTTAAAAACTCCAAATTTTATTCGTTTGTTTAGTTACTGTTCTCCACTGGAGAAGTCATGATTTGTAATTTTAGCTTACATAGTTTGTTTATTAAATTCAATCGGTTTTTAGTTTTACAGCAGTTTGTTTATGTTCTAGGTTTTATAATACTAACATGTTTTTACCGTACTATATAGGGTTGCAGCATAGGTAAATTTCCTAGTGTATGTTATTCAAAGATGATAAAAGATAAGGAATTTTAGTTGCAGATGAATAGTGAAGACTGCAGTAGTGAATTACTTTATTTTACAGGCTTTCAAAAGTAAAATGAGTTTAAATTAAATTTTTAGTTACCTACGTGCAATGACAAGTGATAATTACTGTACATTACTGTATACATTTTTTTTCCAAAGGTAATGAAGGTTAGTGTCTTGGTTGTTTACTCCTGACTTGAGCCAGCAGGTAGTAATTTGATAATTTAATGCATAAATAAAATGACTATTTCACTGGTGCTAGTATTTGTGGATGATGAAAATTATGTTTAGATATTGTTTGTTATGTTCTTCGTGTTTTTAAAAGAGGCGAATGGTTTCAGAATGCAATAAAATTTTCCATATACATGAGAAATGCTCTGCTTATTGTGATTGACACAAAATCTCAGCATTCATTGGGGATTCTGTTTCATGGGGTCATTTAGCTATAGTTTTAATTATAAAAAATAGATACTAATTCTTAACTATGATGAAAATAGAAGCAAAACTTCAAGTGAACTTTGTACAAACACTGCAGCAAAAATTCTTTTTACTGCCCTGTAGTTGTTTTTCAAGTTATATCCTAAATTTCTTGTATTACAATTTAGAAACTTATTTACATTTTTATCCCTTTGAAAGAAATGGTGATTTTATGTAAATGATACAGTATTATGGATTTTCTAAATTTTTCTAAATTTGTTCTTGAAAATTTAATTTGCAATGTACCTATTGAATAGAGTAGTAATTGAAGAGTTTGGTAGAATTCAACATGTTTTTTGTATACTGTATAACTTGAATTATGGCTCTTGCTGATTTTTTTTTTCCAATAGGAATAAGAAATATGTCTTGTTTAGCCATATAAATGAGCTTGAAGATGTAGATAGTTACATTTTTACTTTTTACATTTACCTAGGAGGTAAAGAAGAGTGGCACTTGGAGACCACAGCTGGAACTTTACAAAAAGCAAGTTGCTGAGCTTCACCAGAAACTAGCTGATGAGGCGAAGAAGACAGATCGTCAAATATTTGAAAACAAAAAGTTAGCTGAAAAGATGGAAGCTATTATCCAGGAAAAGGATGTAAGTTGATATTTAGTCATTTTTTGTTGCTTATGTTCCTTTAGTGAAATTTTATGTCTTGTTTTGCCTTAATTTTTGAACAATTTATATGGTTTTCTTTTGTTCCAGAGACTAACCTTGGAACGTGATGGCCTCAAAGAAAATATTGAGGAACTACGGTGCCACGTTTCAACCCTGACATCTGATACCACTTCAAGGCCTCCATCAGATCTCTCTGATGTTGACCTGTTGGAAATTGTTCCTCATGAGATCAGGTACAGTATTTATATTTCAAATGCATCGTATTGGTTTGGTTACCGGTAACTTCTTAATGTTTAATGATGCTTTTTCTATGTTTTTATGCATGTCACTGTAATGAATTAGTTTCCAGTAAACTAAATTTACTTGCTTTAGTAAGTGGATCATTTAAATTTCAGACAAAGGCTGATTAGACTGCAGCATGAGAATACCTTATTGAAGCAACGAGCAGGAGAAGGGGACAGCAGTGAACAGTTACCCGTCCTTCAAACATTGGTTTCTGACCTTCAGGAACGACAGACCTCGCTTACTCAGGAAAACAGGTGGGATTGCAAAGGAGATTTTAGCCGATACATTCCCAGTCCAGGGGGATGGTCACCGAATCCAAGCAACTTCCCTGGTTTTTCCTTTTGTGTTGACCCTAGTAGAAAGAGAAGAATGTTTAAAAAGAATCTAAAGTGGGCTAGTGAGTCAGATTTACTTATATTTAGGCAACCTAAAGGTCTGCTCTCTACTAATTTCTTGTCTTCTACCTTACCATTACAACAACCAAGATCTCTCCCCCCTTTGCCTGTCACTTCAGCCTCATTTGCCACGCAAACATCAAAAGAAAGTCCTATAGTTATACGACACATTCACGAGTTTAAATTGTCTCCATCTCCTACCAACGAAGATAGCGGATGCTGCCGCACTTCTCCCAGCAGTTGTGAGGGCTGTGATGATAATGGTTGTGTGGAAGATCACTCACCTGATTATGTTGGAACCTTGGATTCTGGTGTTTCTGGAGTATATTCCAATACTTTAGAGTCTGGGCTATCTGGTGTGTACCGCTGCCTCAGTCCAGTGATTCCTTCCATAGTGGAGGAGTGCACCACACATCATATGAGTGATATTATTCCAGCTTTAGGTGGCCAGAGAAGCAACTCACCCCCAGTAATGCATCATTCACACCCAGCACACACTTCTTGTCTTCATTGCTGTTTTCAGAATAGTTCTCAGGATATGAACAAAGAAATGGGGAGTTCAGGGGCACCAAATGTCCGTGTATCCTCCCCATGTCCCCCTAGACCTCATACAGTATGTTCATACAGTCCTCCATATAAGTATAGTCACACAACTTCTCCTATATCTACCACACCCCTTCCAAATATCCATGTATCTCCATCTGTTTCTCCTCTTCCTAATACACCCATTGTTCCTCTTTCATTCTGTCTTCCATCAACTGTTGTCGAAGTGTCTGCAATACAAGCCAGCCCTGGAATTCTGAGCTGTAATAAAACCTCAGAGACTCTAATGACTTCTTGTTCATTGCCACCAGTATGTGCAACCTCCCTCACTTCTCTCACATATGTAACAAGTCCAACGTCAGTGTCTTTGTCTCAAACTCGTAAGACTTGTCCGACATATTCTCGACCATTGATTCCACCAGATTCTCCTACACCACATAACTCTCCACGCCTTCCTAATAGTATAAATGCCACTCGTAGCAGAGCGACTAAGTCCCCACCAATTACTCGCGCATTGGTAACAGAAGTAGCTTCAGACCCAGTAGACTTGCCTATCACTAAAACAATTCTTGTTAGTAATTCAGTTACCAATAGTAAAGATCCAGTCAAGCTTGAAAATGCTGCACCTAACCAGAATAAGAACTGTCTTGTGAATAACAATACGTTTAGTTCCCCTACTGTTGATAAAGTCCCTGAGAAGCTTAATAAAGTTCAAAAGGAGAACAGCACATCTAACTCTACAGATGCATCTACTCCAACTTCAGGTAGAAGCAAGCTAGAACCACATAAACCTCTTCATCTTAACATGAAGTTACCTGCATTGCTTAGGAAAACATATGTTCAGGATAATAACAAAAAAGAAGATCCTGTTAAAGCATTGCCGTCATCTTCCCTTTTGCAGCCTTCCCATTCAACAACTAAGCTTTGGAAAGAGGAAAAACCTCAGCCTGTAACAAAAATTTCAAAGAACATAGATGAGAAAGAAGGAACTGGTGTGATAGGAACAGCTAATGCTCATAGTGTGAGTAGCATTAATAAACCATTGGTTAATGGGTATAAGAGTGATGTTTCTTATTCTCAATACCCTCGAAAGTATAGTCCCTTATGGAGAGCAAACACTCCATTGCTGTCGTCAACACCAAGTACCAATAATTCTTCTAGTAATAATCCTTTGACTAATGGTATTTCTTCTCCATCTGGTAGTACATCATCTCCCAATAATAAATCTTCCACAAGTAATCCCTTTACTAATGGTATTTCTTCTCCCTCTGGTAGTACACCATCTCCCAATAATAAATCTTTCACAAGTAGTCCTTTGACTAATGGTATTTCTTCTCCCTCTGGTAGTACATTGTCTCCCAATAATAAATCTTCCACAAGTAGTCCTTTGACTAAGGGTATTTCTTCTCCCTCTGGTAGTACATCATCTCCCAATAATAAATCTTCCACAAGTAGTCTTTTGACTAAGGGTATTTCTTCTCCCTCTGGTAGTACATCATCTCCCAATAATAAATCTTCCACAAGTAGTCTTTTGACTAAGGGTATTTCTTCTCCCTGTGGTAGTACATCATCTCCCAATAATAAATCTTCCACAAGTAGTGTCTCTTTCCCTACCTACTCCTCTCCCCTTGTTATTAAGAATGACTACACATTGAAAAGCAATAAGAACTCTCCAATTATTTCAAAGCAGGGGAAAGTAAATACTTTACAGTCAAAGGGAAACAATCACGTCAAATTTAGGGATCCAGTTGTGAGTGAAGCTTTTCAGAGAAATCAAGACCCTGTTCCAAGTAATTATTCCCCTGCCTCTCCAAGAGAGAGAATGTTATCACATACATCTAAAGTTAATTTGAACAAGAGTGAATCACCTGCTACAACAACTAAGAAGAATCAAAATGGAGTTACTCTCATGAGTGACACACTGTTTACCCATTTTGTTGTCTCTAATTCACTGCCCTATAGATTTGAAAGAGATAGAGCTTCTGCCACAGATACTGACACAGATTTGGAAACTCTTGAACGTAGGCTTACGTTGGGTATGTATGCAGCTCCTCTTGTGAGCTCTGAATCATGTACTTCATTCAGTCCTGATGATGGCGAAGAAGATCCGTCAGCAACCGATTATTGCACAGATGCTGAAGATTATAATCCTCATCAGTATAAGGCATTTTCTGAAGAGAATAATCCAGACAAAAGTAGTAGCCAAGCATTACTTCTAAGTAAAGCCCGTAGTAAGAGACGCAATCGAAAATTTCCTAATGTTAAAGCTCTAGATGCTGCAGCTCTTGTCAATACATATAGCTTTTTTCGTAAACAAACAAAAACAAAGAAACAAAGGAAGAATTCATTCAAGGAGCTAACGCCAACTGCAGTTAGTGGTGGTATTGTTAAACCAAAAACCAAGACAGCAAAACACATGGTGGCAGAAACCTTCAATGCTATGTTTACACTTTGCACCCCATGAACTGTACGAGACAATGGAGTGGTCATACCATTCACTTGTACATTGTTATGAAATATAGATTTCCTTTAAAAGGAAATCCACTTCTCCCAAGGAAATATTGAATTTCTCAAAATTATAAATGAATAATTCATAAGTTGAACAAACTGAGAAGTTTTTTCCACAAGTTGTCTTTGGTTTCGTGGCATTTATGAATGGCTGCTTTTTGTATAAATAAAACTTTCTAAATGCTTATCCATTTTCTTTTTCTCTAGTCAGACTATTTATTCTTCTCAATAGCAGCTCCTACAGTTGTTGAAGTAATAGCCATTTTCTTTTATGGTGTAACTTATGCATTATTTAGTAAATCATGAAACTTTAAACGCATTTAGTAAGCCTAGCTTACTAGCGCCCACAAAGCTAGTCATAAATGGTGTGTTTTAACTCCTGAGCCATTTGGTGCTCGTGTGCATTTAATTAGTAAGTATGTAAAGCTTCAGGACTGTGCCAAACATAGGTTAACTGTTCTGCTTGTTTTGCACCTGAGGCTTAATGAGTATGTAAGGAAGTATCATTCAAATATACCTTGCAAGAGGACTTACTTGAGAAAGAATTCCACCCATTGTGTTCATTTTGTGATACCACATTATATTTATAAAAGAAATGGAAGAACGATTTGTCACTGGTTTAATCAAAATAAGTAATTATTTTTTAAACTTGTAAATTTTTATGTGTTCAAAGTCAAAGTTCATATACTTTAGTTCATAGACTACAAAACTTATTAAATTATTCGTCAGTTGAAATATATTATGCTGATTAGTTTGTCATGGGGAATGAAAATGTTCTATTATAGAGATGATTTCTCTAGTATGTAGTCATTACAGTGATTATTATCCCTAAGACAAAGACATCTGTTTCACAAACTATTCCCTAGAATACCGAAGAAACCTTCCCAAAATAACGTTCTTCTAATTACTATGTAACGTACTGTATTAGCCTTAATTAATTGCTTTGTTTTAAAAGTAAATAAGAAATTCAACTGCTCATTTGGGGTTTCAGACATCACTATTTTGATGTCATCCTTTTGTTATGATAAGTGAGGTAGAAAAGAATAATATGGTATTCACACTTTATTTACTGAATGATAAATAGAAGTAAGTTCTCATGTCATTTGATTGGTATCACTTTATTAAGTATTTTTGCCTCAAGTTAGGTGTGTATAGCTTTGCAGGATGCAATTGTTAGTGATAAGAGTAGCTGTTTGTGCAATTATACATAGACCTCCCAGCTTTGAATGAGCTTGTCACATAGTGCTTTCAGTACAGTTGCAATGTACATCATTGATTGTTCAGTGTATTAAGTTTTTGCTTTTCAGTTTTTTATTAACAAGTTTTTGGTAATGTATTATCAATGGTATATATGACCATTATTCTTAGGTACAATGATGTGTCTTACTTGTTTCTTGGTTATATAGACGATTCATTATTTTTTTCTTCATTAAACTGCTTGATTTAACGAGCAAGTCACTAACTGATAATATTTAACAATTTGCCATCTTTGTTTGTGCATGCTTGTGATTATTAATCCTCAGGCAAACAACCCTGTTTGATAATGACAGATGCACAAGCTCTTACATTTGAAAGTTCTTTTAAGTCTTAAATTAACTACTAATTATCAATTCAAGACACATTGTCCATATAAATATTGTACAGGTACAGTAGTTCGTACAATAGGTTTTAGTTATTTGCACATCCTCAATTCATCCCTCATTGATCTCATTTTTCCTTTTTATTTAATTACAATCCTATATTTCAGATTTTCAATTGAGTACGTATTGTAGCTAAAGTTAAAAGCAGTGCAATTCTTTGGGTGCCATTTAATGCATGGCAGCAATATCCAGAATTCACACTGGAATTCTCTCTTGCAAAATCTAAAGTGGAAGTAACTAAAACCTGTTTTTAAAAATGAAAATTTTTATTTTGCAATAGCCAATTTCTTTTTACCTTTATTTTTTATACTTTGAAGTGATACACTTATTTTGGTCAGACTTAGCCTTTTTCATTTGAAGTTCATCATCAGCTGGGGCATGTCAGATGTTGCATTGTTCTAAGATTTTATATTTAAGAAGTGTCTCAAGCCTTTGGTCGACAATGTATTTTGAATTTTTTAAAAACCTTGGTCTTTTGAAAGTTTAGTTTAATTTGATCAAGAAAAAAATTTCTTATTATTTTCAGTGATACAGGTATCTTATGAGAATTACTTAAGAAAGTAAGTATTCAACAGTTAAGAAAGTGTAGCTTTAGCGGGCTATAGCTTCCAGTATGTTATGTAAATTCAGTCTGCATTTGAAATTCATTTATGCACTGTTGCATAAAAAGACATAGATGCTAATAAGGGTGGTAGTAACCAAAGCTACCTATATGCTGTGAGATAACTGGCGTAATTGATTTGTCACAAATGATTGTAAAGTGCTACCATGATGATATGGGCTTCAAAGAGGAGGATATTCATAAATTTTTTATTGGTATCGTGCTTTTGATTACGAGACAATTGTGTGCTTTATTTCTTTTTATATTTGCATGACTGTCAGTTACCGCATGTGAACTGCAAACTACCCCTTACTTTATCTACCAGCACTTTCATTTGTTCATATATATTTCTATATCTGTTTCCATTCATGTTTTAATCTATTTATAAAATCTTGTCCCGCCAAAATTTTAATTAAGAAATGTAACGTAAACTCTAAAAATGTAACTACCTAACATTCAGGGCTTTTGTGGAATAACAGCTATTTAATTTTGTAAGTTTGGCCTAAGAACAAGGTAGATAAAATAATGATACAGTATTGCTTTGTCAGTGGAAACTGTTAATTCAGTTGTTTTTCTTTTCATTAAAAGTGTGGTTTCATTCATGATTGCTCCTTTTATTATTTGTTATGCAACACTGAACTGTTGTCCTACATTGTATGACAGTTTTATGTGGTATTTTATCGTACAGTACATCTTTCAAATCTTATCCAAAATTTGTTTGTAATTAGTTTTCATATTTAAAGAAATCTTGAACTGAGAACCAGTTTTAAGTGTTAAGCAAAACTGGTTTAAAATTTGCTGTTGTGCACTTTTGTCTTTTTGAATTTGATGGCTTAATTGCCGGGGTGAAGGAAATATTTGTATTTTTATATTTTTCACACATTATTTTTGTTCTGCACTTTGAATACAGTATAAGCACAGTACTGAGATTGGTCGTAGACTGTAAACGAAGGGACGTTCATCTTTTGTTACACACAGCAATGCGGGAAGTAGCACAACAAGCCCTAGCAATCCTTTCCCTCCCTACTTTCCTCTTTCGTGGCAGCAGCCTCCGTTTTCCTGTGAAGAAAGCAGAGTCTTTGCTGCTCTTAAATTATCGTGGTAGATGTGAGGGGTCAGTATGTGGTATACCCAACTGCTGAGTATGCATCATTTTACATTTTTTATTTTGCATATACATATATATAAATATATATTACTTTAAGTTTCACTCATAACAAATGTATAAATTCCCAAAATACAATTAGACATGTGAATAAACTCTAAGTTGTTTTATTTCCTGAACACCCTTTACAGTTTATGTATATTTTTGGGTTGCTTGGGCTTGTTGCTTGGTGGTAGTTGTTGTCTGTCTTTTTTTACTGTTTTTTCTGCTTACATAACTGTACTTTCATTGTGATGCTACTAACAATTTTTTATGTGCTGTCAGTGTGCTTTCTGAAATTTGTCCCAAGTCTTATACTAATTGTTGTTAGAATATTTAAGGTGAAAAATGTGCATTTTGTTCCATTTCACACCCACACTATCCATTGCATCTTTTATGCCTTAATTTGATATGCTTTTGAGTGTTCATTACATTTGATGCTTGAATTGTTTGATAATATTAGAAAATAAATCCAGTTCTTGTTCATGATCTTTCAACTGATGTACCATATAGTACATTTTTTCAAAACTATCAAAACTTGGTTGTCATAGTGCAGTGTTTGTAAGGCAGTATTTGTACTAAATTTTTGAAGGGAATTGTGATATTTGCATATTCTAGATGCTTTGATAATGGTGGTGGGCAGCATAGTGACTATTACTTGCTGTAAAAGAGATGTTATATTATTATGTACAGTACATTTATGTTATAAAAAAAGCAATGCAAGAATGAGATCTAAAGGGAGCCTGGATGTTCTTTTTCTTTTCATGCATTCTTGTTAAGTTGTTTCACATTAAGAGTAAAAGCTATTGGTTTTCAAAGGTTATATTATGCAAAGATTTTGTCAACCAATGTATAAATTATTTTAACTGTGTTGTTATTTTGGGATTTAAGTGAAATGTTTATTTTCTTTTTAATATTTAGCATTAGTAATGCAGTGTTTACCTTTGAGCTTGGGTATGGTGCAGGTGCTTTAAAATTGTTTAAATTAATACTGTAGGAAATACTGTCACTCATTGTGTGATGATGAAAATTGTGCCACACAATGTGCCAGTATTCTTAAAGTGCAGTATTATATTTAAACTAACAAGGAAATAATAATGATTAACATTTTATTGTGTTCCTAATATAATGGTGATTATGGTTTCATAATGAAGCTTCTAGTATAATGTAGTTTATTAGTAATTGAAAAGACCACAAGAACAAAGTTGGCCAAAAATTATCAGTGAGTTACATTATCAAAATAATGACCGATGAAAGTACGAGGTTGTTAATTGATGTCAACGGAATACAGTATAGATATTGTGTATACAGTAATTATTTTGGATTGTCCATTAGAGAATTAGAATATCACCCAAAGAACAGAGAGAGTCTGGAAGAAGTATGGTGAGTTACAAGTCTTGAATGCATATTTTTTAGGTGCCTTGGATGGGTTAGCATTCAGTATCAGATTTCTTTTTTTCTTGATTTATAGTATGTTGTCCTTGTTTCAGTTTCCCGTTGTGCTAGTAACAGAAGTAGTGTGTTTAAAACAGCCTAATAAATTACATTCCCAGATAGGAAGTTTATCAAATCTATTATAGAAATCTAGAGCAGTATCAAATACTTCCCTTTGTGCGAGAGAGAGATCATGAATAGTTATGAGCAAGGTAAGGTAGATGTCAGTCGATTTTACTTTACAGAATTCATACCAATGATTAAACAGGTATTTTGAGGGTTTTGGCATTGAAGATCAAGAGGAGTTTGAAGGTCTTTTGCTGTATTAGATGTGAAAAGTGTTTGATTATTCTTGGAAGTGTTAAAGGGATGACCATTCTTCGAAAGGAGCTGTACAAAAGTTCGGTATCAAGAGGGAGCAAATACAGGTGTTGAGGATTGAGTGAAAAGATATCAAAATACTGGAAATATTCAGCAGCAGTGTCTTGCCTAACAAAGGAAGGAAAATATGCCATCAAGTGCTTACAGATATTTCAGCCTTCTAAGATTTAGGTGCCCTATTGTTCATATGGACTTAAAGATGAAAAATATAAGGTTGGTAAGAGGCATAGTAGTAGGTTTAGCTGCATTATCCTTGCCTGGGGAAGGAAGTTAGAATTATACATTTTTTTTAGAGTAATTAGCTCTATAAAGTTTGGTTATTTGTAGTATTTAAAACTCATTATTCTTTTTAGTCTACATAATAAAAAGTAGCATTATCATAACTTTGATGGAGAGAATTTTGTCAGGAAAAGTACTTTGTATAATTCTGTTCCTTACATGATATATCAGTAATACAAATTGTCGTGAGTACAGTTTCAGTAATGAAAATAGACTAGTGATGTAGTTTTTTTTTTTAGATGTCATTGTCTCAAGAGAAAGGTCTTGGGAATAGAAGCAATAGTCCTTCCTAAGGTATTGGAAATTTATGCTATTGTTATTTAGTGTAATCCATCAATTATTTACATATAGTTATTTGAACATTTTATCACTACAAATGGGTGTTTGAGAGAGAGAAATATTAATGTCTGGTTAATTAACGAGTTTGAATCTGTTTATTAGTGTGCCATATGTATTAATGTAAATACAGTGTAATCTATTTAGATAAGTACATCTTAGCAAGTTATATGACAACCACCTTACATTTGATTTTTTATAGAACTTGTGAATATGGTCAAATTAAGTAATGCAAGTTACTGAAATGTAGACTGTACACTTTACTCTGAAGACTGGCAACCTATTAATATTTTTTCTAAATAACATCACTCTCTCTCACTGGGAAACAGGTTTTGTATAATTTAATGAGGATGTGATAACTAACAGGATATTTTCCAGTATAGTGTCTAAATTTGATCCGTTTTAATCATTACAGCACGTTCTTGGAATACAAAATAATAGTCTCACATGCTATAATTAAGTAGCCAACTTATCCTATACTTAGAGAGCTTCATGGAACATGCCAGCAATATTCAGCATATATTCTCTACTCCAGAAGCAATATCGTAGTTAGAGTACTACTATAGATTGAAATCCTTGGTGTGTGTGTGTGTGTGTTTTTTTTTTTTTTTTTTCTTTTAAATTCACCACATTCTTCCCTCTAATCTTGCTTAAAGAGTGGAGCCTCTAGTTACTTTCTCAGTTGTAAAGACATCAATCATCTATAAATAAATTTTTAAGTAGTTGTGTATCTTATATTTTTGAGAGAGAGAGAGAGAGAGAGAGAGGAGAGAGAGAGAGAGAGAGAGAGAGAGAGAGAGAGAGAGAGATATATATATATATATATTAACCATATCCAAGGTTTTGTTTATTAAATGAGATGGTGTTTATTCCCCCAAGAGTAATTAATACTGGTATTCCATATGCAGTTTGATCTACTTGGAATAGTTTAACTTCCAATGCCATTAGTTACCGGTAATTATAAGAATGTATTAATGACCCAGAATTGTATACGAATACATTACCATAATAGATCTTCTTAGTTAAAAGAGATTATGAGAATATAAACTTGTTTTTGACAAACATAAGTTAGTTTTTTATTGAATTATTAGGAATTGCTGTGGTGTTGCAGTGAGTGACTGAGGCATTATAAGTTGTGATACTGCATAGTTGTATATACAAACGTAGGAGGGATGACTTTTTACATGTGCCTGATGTTCCTCAAGAGAACTTTATGCTTAAAAAATCCATTGTTATTACTGTTATCTTTGTGTCTCAGAAAGAAGCAAGATTAGTATATATTTAGGCTAAATGTTAATATTTTTTTCTAAAATTTAACTCAATAAGTTATGAAAGGAATTAGAATAACTGAAAGACCAATATTTTGAGTGTGGTGGTGATGTAGGTCAGACCAAACTGCTTTGCCTTTTATTTCACAATTTCTGCTTGATATACTGAATGTGGTGACAGATAAAAAATCTTAAATGTACCACCAGGCATTCATCCAGAAGTTGCTGCAGATTCGACTTTGTTTTGAGAAAAATCAGTTCATCAAGATGTAGCTGATACATACATTTCCTATTTATTGTGTATTTCTGTTTATTTGCCTTTAATAATAATGTATTATGGTTTGATTAGATTTAGTTTTTATTTTTGTTGTATAGGATGGCAAAACCATGAACTATGAAAATTTGTATTGTACAGTATGTTAGAGTTATTGGATTAATTTTGCATTCATCCTAAGTATTATGTCTCAAGTTTATTAAGGTAAATGAAATTGAGCATAAAATGTACTGGTAAAAGTATCATAAAAAATCTACAGTATTACATAAAATTGTAGAAGGCATTTGAAGATACAGCACCCTGATCAATTCAATGAGCATTTCAAATACAGAAGATATGAGAAAGAATAAAGTCTAATGATGTCATACCTCAGTATCATCACTATATACATATTAACAAGATGTAGCATGAAGTCATTTAAATGTATATCAGAAGAATTTGCGTCTTTCTCCATTGGTCATGGACTAGGAAATTTGCGGAAAAAGGAGATCCATTTATACAAATCGTGTAATATCAACAGTAGAATGAGGAACAGGTCGTAAATGTATTTAGGAGAGGTAATAGATGAATGGAGAGGGTGGAATAAAAATTAGTTTAAGAAAAATACAATTTATGAAGTTTGGAAAAAATAGCAAAGGAGAAATTACTAGAAGGAAAGTGGTCAAGTGTATATGACAGAAGACCTGAATTGTGAACTTGATATTATAAATTAAATTTAACAAATGGTTTTACAGGAGATGTATCAGCCATTAGAATATGTCGGTAAGTGGAATAAGGAGACATTGGTACCTCAAATCTTTAGAAGAGCAAAAAAAAAGGTTGGACAAGGACCATGATGTGAAAAGACAGGAGGTAGAACATCTTGGTCTTCATAGGAAAATAGAGGAACTGTGCTGTAATGTTAATGGATATACATTACTGTAGATGTACAGTAATGTCTTTATAAAGTCTTTACTATTCTGTAGAGCAGAGAATATGATATTAGAGAGATTTTGAACCAAAGTGAAGCCAGAAGATTAGTTTCCAGAGGCTGCAAAGTAGACCAAGTTGGGATTTCTTCATGTGAAGCAAAATGGCGAAGAGTTGTTAGCCGGAAAAATTCAGTGTTATACTGTAGAGTCAGCATGGCAAAAACCAGAAAGAAGTCCCTTTAAAACTAGGCATTGACATAGCTGAATACCTTGACATAATCAAAATTCAAGCAGAATACATACAAGACCAAATAGCAAGGAGAAAACTCACTTTGTGTTTCACTGTGAAAGAAAAATTCCATGTAAAAATGACATTGACAGTGAGAGTAAAATGAAAAATTGAATGATGAATTTTTACTTTTAATATTTGGAATAGTGTGGAGCACATAAAGAAAATGAAGCATCGTCACTGGTAATTTGTCTTTAAAATTGGAGTTTTTACAGTTGGCGAATTCTAATTGTTGTTATTAGCTGTTCATTTTTAAGTTGTATTGGCAAAATTAATCTCAAATGGATTTTAGTTTTATGGTTTATAAAATAAGCATTCACATTTCCTTGCTTGATAGTTTTCATTTAATATTTTCTATTTTGGTTGCATCATTTCTCTTTCATAGGTTGCAAAAATTTTTAATTATGAATATGCACAAAAAAGTTTAATTTTTATTTAGCTAAAATTTCCATAACACTGTTACTATGATGTAAAGAATCACCAAGTTTTTTATTTGTTACTGTTTTTCCATGTAAACAGAGTGGAATATATTGTATGATATGCTGTAATTTTTTTTTAACACAAGGTAGGTGAAACTTTTATCTAGTTTGGGCATACCACTTTAGTGGCATCCTCAAAGTCACAGAAAATATGAATATTTTTTCATCGGATATGGCACAGTATTAGCAACTGAGTATCTTGAGAGGTCTCATAAATTAATTTTCTGTTGACAGACAATTGAATCATCGTATCATGGAATTGGAAAGTGAAGTTGAGGAAGCAAAGGCTGCTGCAGCTGTGGCAGAACCAATGGCAATGGCTGCTGCTTCAAAAGCTTTTGAAGGTTCGCCTTCTCGATCTACAAATGGCGAAGCCAGGAGAATAGCAGAGCTTGAGAAAAAGCTCCACGAACAAAGTATTACAAATTATCTTGAAATATTTTTTATCCTTAATCTAATGATAAGATGATAACTTATATAGTATATGAAAACTCACAATGTTAGCCTTAGCATGTATTTTTCTCTATTGTAAATGTTCATATGGTAACATTATTCAATGTTATGCAGGTTTAGTAATAAGCATTATGTTACAGGTGAAAAGGTCTTTTCTTTGGAAGAGAGCCTTGCAAAGAAAGAAAGTGAAATGGGAGCCATGGAGGAGAGATACAAGAAATATTTGGGCAAAGCAAAGTCTGTTATTAAGACCCTTGATCCCAAGCACAATCCAGCTCTTGTTCCAGATGTGTCTAACTTGCGATCAACTATCCACGAGAAAGAGCGGATAATCGAAAACATGGAGGTAAATTAATTATTTCTATGAAACTCCCCTGATGTTCATATTTCTTTATCTTTGTAAGCTCAGTTTATCGACATTTACTCCCAAGGTTAAAAAAATCAAAATTTTCCTTTTTCTTTAAGGAGACAAGCCTCTCATAAAGTAATGAGACATGCTAGCACATAATAGCAAGAGTCAAAGTTGTGACCTACCAGAAGCTCTCTGTCATTTCAGTCTCTGTTGCATCTGTTTGACACTCATCGTCCTCCAGATTGGTAGATGTCTTATTACAATGCATTTTAAGATGTCCTCCTCTGAATATGTTAGCAATTACCATATGGATTATTAAAAGGATTTTTCTGGGTGATCATAATTTTTATTCTATGTCTCTTGTGTCTGGGACAGTACTGTACTGTACTTTACTGTACTATGATTTGAATAGTCATTGTGAGGAGTGCAAATGTCTCACTGTTCCTCTCTTTGAAAAGTAAGTTTCAGTGGTTGGCTACCATATGAAATGTTCAAAGCCCAAAAGGGAATTTGCTTAATAGTTCTGTGGGAAATCCAGAGAAGACTAGGCTAGTTGGTTACAGAAAAGATGATCTCATAATGATACGCCAGAACCCTTTGTAATACAGCACTTAACCAGCCAAGTTGTGATAATCATGAACTCTCAAAGCTCTGAATTGTTTTAGCGTCTTTTGTTAAATCTCAGAAAGCTAGTGAGTCTTCACTTAAAACTGTAATTCTGATCTCACCTGCCCACTTGCTGACCCTAACCCAACTGTTCAAGTTGGTTCTAGTGGTAATAGTGTTATACTGTATTCAGTAAGGTTTCTAATGGTTCACTGCACCTTACAGATTTGAAATCCTCTAACAGAACCTCACAAATTCTCTAATTACCTTAGACCCTTCTGATGCTAAGCCCTTGCACTGATTTTGGAATATCTGTTATATTTTGATTAAACTTCTTGAGAGGAGACTTCTGAGGCTGTATTAGCCTTTGTTTGTTTTGTGATTAAGAAGGCCGGCCAGCTAATGCTGTTTTTTAAGGACAGGACTTTGATATTCATACCACTTAATAAGGTGACTTGGGCTTCTTCAAACTGCATAGGATTTTTACCTTTGATCTGTACCAACCGTGTGTCACACGATCGTACATAAATTATTTTGTATATATTATGCTTGTATCTGCGCTCTTCCCTCACACTAAAAAGAACCTGAATATTCATGTCTCCGGTTTTCCTCTGTAACATTGTCTGTCTCTCGAACATGTTATGTCCTGTTGCCTTGAGGTTTTGTATATAAAGGAGAGTGTTCCTTAATAAATTAACTCGTTGATTGCATCCTGCCTTTGAGTTCACAACCTTCTCCCTCCTTCGTCACAGATCTTCGGTTTTTCGACGCCAGGGCGATTTATCCTGAAAATGAGTGTTTTTCAAATTCTATCTCCTCCCTTGATACTTAATTTTAAGTCCTGGGATTACTACCCTATGTAGACCTCCAATAAAATAGAAAGTTTTTATTTTTTTATTTTTTTTTTATTAGATATGAATTTTTTCATTATGATAAAAAAATAAACCCTATAAATCAGGGGAAAAAAGTAAGGAAAAAATATGAAACAAAAATTTGAAAAAAGGGCTGTATCTGATTGTTTTATAATGTCTTTCTAAGTTATATATCAAATTTCAATACTATATCTTTTAAAGTAAGGGAGAAGATATAATTGTGGAGGTCAATACGTATAGTTTTGAGATATGGGCGTTTAAAGTTTTTCTATGTATTTTTACAAAGACAGTATTGATAAATCATGAATATTATGAATGTTATGTATTTTTGGATATTAATAAACCAAAACAATGTTATTTATCATAATCATAAATGAAGATCCCTTTGTTCAATATCTTGCTTCTTTAGGCTCCTGTCTGGCAAGGCGGCCGCTCCTCCATCCACACCACTCTATCTCTCTCCGTCATTAACTCTGCTAATTTCACCGATATTACCCACTTCTGAACTCTTTATTAGAGCTAATTTTCTTCTTCCTTATGTTAGCGGGATGTTGAAATTGTCTTTTCCTCTTTGTCATGATGAAATTCTTGTTGAAACCAAGAAAAAAGACGTAAAAAAGAGTGAATGTTAGAGGTCAAACTCAAACGTGTACTTTCCCCGAGATTTGTGCTAGCGCTGAAGGCCGAAGGGTGTAATACTTCGTCTTGTGACTCATGGAATCTATACAGATGCCATTGTTCACAATTTTTTTTATATTAAAATGTTATAATTATAAAAATTTATGATAGAAGAAATTCTGCATTTTCTTGTAGGGATCAATGTTTTTGGCTTATTGAGTTAGTTTTACTAATTACCCTGTAACTGAAAGTAAGAGGAATTTTGATAAAATATTTTGTATACGCATTCTCCATTGCCATCCGAAGCTCAGTGAATTTTTTCAGGTTTTTGTTTTTCGTCTTATACCCCCATATATTGCCATACCGGCCGGGCCCCTTACGGTGGCTAAACTATTATAAAGTTTTCAAGTATAAATAATTAGGCAGTATTTACAGAATCCCCTATGAATTGAATTGAAATGTGATTGGGACTGCATACCTTGTTGTTTGTCATCAAAGATACTTGGTTTTACATATCTAATTATACTGAATGGTTGTATAATATTGGTTAACAAATTAAATGTGTATATTTTATACTATTGTCTGAGAGATCATTATTGTACACTGTGAAATGACAAAAAAAATTACATTATTATTTTCTTCCACAGAGGGAAACAGAAAAAACCAAGATGATTCGTGACATGGAAGAAAAACTCATCACCACTGCCTTCTATAATTTTGTAAGTGCTCTTTGAGTTTTTTCTTTGTTAATTTCTTTTCAATTGACAATATTTATGAATGAATAATGGTAAAATCTTTATCCATTTACTATAGGCTAATGTTCTTTGTAATGTAATTAGCTACTGGTGATAGGCTCACTTGAGGTATGTGAAAGATTGTTTGATATATGTTTACTACCAAGCAATTTGGAATGCAGGGTATGCAGATGCACCGTCAAATGATAAGCCAGCGTTTGTCTACAATGGATCAGGGTCAAACGTTCCTCACGCGACAGCGACAAGCTTCCACTCGTCGTGTTCCCATGAGCAATATGGGCAACAGGTTTGACTGAATTGTTTCATTTGTCAAATATTGCTACCTTACTGTATTTTTGTAGCATTTTGATACTGCCTACTGCATGTTTTGAACTAACAAGAGTATATTTTTCCTTGTATTGTAGAATTGCTATTATTGAAATTGCAGTACAGTTTTAGATTTTTAAGCAGACATGTGGTTAGGATTAGTTACCATGTTATGCTATTTTTAGAAGTATGGGGCTATTTAGTTTGTACTAGAAATCAAGGTTATGTAAAGTGTGCCTTATTTTTTAAGGGTTTACCATTATGTAAAGTTGGTGTACATATGTATTGTACAAGAATTTATAGAATTTATTGAATTTATTCCAAGCTATCATTAAAAGATTTTAATCATTTGGGTGGTTGACTTTGATCATGATACCAGTTGGAAGGAGCTTTGGTTTATAATGATTTTATAAAATATGTACTACTGTAGGAGATGATGAATGGAGAAGTATTGAATTAAAAGCACAAGACAGAGACGACTGGCGAAATCTAACCGAGGCCCTTTGCGTCAATAGGCGTAGGAGCAGATGATGATGATTTATTTTTCTAAGATTTAAGGAGATGAAAAATTGAGCTATTTATTTACGGAGAAAACTGTCAATTTTTTGTCATTACTGGGATGAATAATGAGTTTTTTTTATCATACTTATAAAAGTATTTAGATAATTTCTTTCATGTGTGAGAACTGAATTTATTCAAGTCACTTAATATGCAATATCCCTAGTGTATCAGATATTCTTGTGATCTGGAATGTGCATTTTGAAGTTATTGCTTTGGTTCTATACTTTGATTACTTTAGATTATTTATGTAAAGTAATAGTAAGATTACTAATATTATTATCCGTTCCTACATGTATATAAATCTTTCATTCTTAAAAATAGGGGAACATGTCTTAGCAGAGATGGATTTCTCTAACGATGTAGTTAACGACAGGTGGTGAGCACAGACGAGTACCCTTGCCCCACACCTGCTATTTGAAACTTATCACTTTTTCTTCTGCCACACCGAGTACAGTCGTACTGTAGGCTGTAACCAAAAGTTTTTATTATTTTTGCAGAAAGTGAATTTTGGTTTTTTCTGTTTGTTATGCACATGAAGATGATTTGTATTTGATGGGGAAAGGGTTGATATCGCAACCAGTTTATGGGTGAATCAGCTGCAGATCCACACTCTGTGCGTGTCTTGTAGAGGGCCATGATTGTTGGCAATCATCTGTGTGCTGAGTGTAGATAGTGGCCTCCTGTGCCGTGGCAGGCGTACACCTTGAAGAGGAGGAAGAGAGCCGAGTTTTCTTTGGTGTTTATTTTGGCTACGCCCAAGAAGATACCAAGGGAATCTTTCGCCTCTTTTATTATCTCATTGAGTGCGACTGCTACCCTACTTTTGGGCATACGCTCCTGGCTGTGGAGTGTCAGGAGGAAGGAAACCTTGGATCTACGTCAAGAGCTTTTCAGGTTTTGGTCAGGTGTTGAGTTCCCCCAACATGCATCACCCCTATTAAAGGTTGGAAGCTCTTCTCCCATTGCCAAGTAGAAAACTGCCAAAAAGTTTGACTTGAAGAAGTCTTGGGTTTCCTTAGTCTTTCAGGTAGGGCCATTATAACTTTGTTGAGGGAGTAGGTAGCGTAGGCTACCTCCCTCCCGGTGTCCCCAGTGTCAGTGTCTCCCAGTGACTAAAGATGTGGTAGCTGTTCCTCTAGTGTCAGTGATGTTCCCAGTGGTGATGCCCCAAGTGATTCCAAACCCCTAAATGGACGGTATATGCACATCCTTTGAGACCGATGCCAGTGTTGGCAGGAAAAGCTCTGGTATGAGTTGGTGCCATGCCTAAAGCGTGTGTTGCCCTGATGACGGGTATGAATCCCTGCGTCACCCGTGTCTGCCACTCTACCCCGGTTCCCGTCACCCCAATCCTTTTGCTGATAGTTCCAGGGCCTATAGGAAAATTGCACTCATTCTTGAGGTGACCTTGGCTTTGCCTATGGGGAAAACTTCTGTCGTTGATTGGCACTTTGATGCCCTTCAAGGGTCGAGGCCATCCCCAGCTTGTTTGGCCAGATGATCAGATCTCTGGATCAGAAAACTCACACTTCCAGCCAGGCAAACAAGATTTTGCTCCCACTTAAGGATACTATTTGTGCACCATTATGCCTCAATTGCTGAGGGGGTCATGAACTTATGAGTATATCCACATGTCCCTTGACGCCTTTATGGATGGTCTTGTGGTGACTGCTCTCGTAATTAAGTAGGCAGCCCAGCTCCCACAAGGGACAGGGTCACATTGTCTATGGTAACTTGTAGATGCAAGTCTGGAATTAGTGGTAGAATAACTGGCTCTTCATTTTTCTGCCTCCTCTCTTGGGGACAAAGTGGTGGAAGAATTACTCGTTGGATGTGACTTGTTGCTGGTAATCTACACTTCTGAGCCCCATTCTTTAGAATCTATAAAAGTATCTACCCATCCTCCCTAGACAAAGGGAAGAATGGTGGAATGTATACCAACCCATTGATCATAATCATCATCATCATCTACGCCTATTGACACAAAGGGCCTCAGTTAGATTTTACCAGTCGAGACGACCCATTGAGCTTTTAATTCAATACTTCTCCCCTCATCATCTCCTACTTAATGCTTCATAGTCCTCAGCCAAGTAGGCTTGGGTCTTCCAACTCTTCTAGTGCCTTTTGGAGTCCAGTTAAATGTTTGGTGAACTTATCTCTTTTGGGGAGTGTGAAGAGCATGCCCAAACCATCTCCATCTACCCCTCATCATGATTTCATCCACATATGGCACTCGACTAATTTCTCTTATACCCCCTGTAGTTTCGTTTCTAATCCTGTCCTGCCATTCAACTCCCAATATTCTTCTGAGGGCTTTGTTCTCAAGTCTTACTAAATCTGTTGAAGATTGTTTCATTGTCATACCATGACTCGCGTCCATATAGTAACAGATCTCACTAAATTGATATATAGCCTGATTTTTATATGTAATTTCAGGAGATTTGATTTCCAAATTTTACCTAACCTTGCCATTGTCTGATTTGCGTTTTTCAGTCTTTCACTAAACTCCAAATTCCAATGACCCTGTATTGATCTTAGTTCCTAAATACTTAAATGATTCTACCTCATTAATCCTTTGTCCTTTCAATGATATTTCATCTTTCATTGCGTATTCCTTTCTCATTATCTCCGTCTTTCTTTTATTTATCTCGAGTCCAACCTTGTGTGATATTTCATGCATTCTGGTAAGCAAGCATTACAAATCCTGTGGTGTTCTACTGATAAGGACAGCATCATCAGCATACTTTAGGTCATCTAGTCTAATCCTTCTCCACCCTCTCCAACTGTTCTACACATTACGAAATCCATGAGGAGGATAAACAACATAGGTGACAACACATTCCCTTGGAGTACTCTGCTATTCACTGGAAAGTCATTTGATAGGACTCCACTAACATTAACTTTGCACTTGCTGTGCTCATGAACAGACTTAATCAAATTTACTTATTTAAGATGAATTCCATAATAACGCAGGACTCGCCACAAAATTGGCCAGTGCACACTATAAAAGTTTTTTTTTTTTATAGTAGGCCTGGTATATTATTCTGGACTGGCATGCACTTCGGGGGAACAGTACCCCTGCGTTGACAACGTATCAATCATCTTGGACAGGCCAGCCCCTGTCAACCTATTCATCCCTATGATAGCAGGTAGGAAGTTGGTGGAGTCATCTCCTTTGCTCCTGTATGGGACCAGGCAACCTAACACATACAAGGAAAAAAAAAGAAGTAACCAGTTCAGTTCTAGGGGGACTACTGACCCCCAAAAGGGTTGCATTTACATAGTTACAAATAAATTTTTAAAAATGTAATTTGTACTTTTCCTAGCTATACAGTCAGCCCTTGCTCTTTTTGGGACTTGGGTAACAGAGACAGGCGCGAAGAGCGAAAATCCATGAATACTTGCTGCCCTAGGGTGGGATAACTCCTAAACCTACCAACTCACTGCCCATTGCTTACGCACAGTCAATTAACACACTTAAGTACTGCCTATTATTATTTTTACTTGGTTTCTATCACAGTATAAGTATTTTGTAATTCAATGAAAATATTGCAGTAACTGTAAAGTACATGTGCACATGTGCACACTACGTACTGGACATGGTATGGTTTCAGTACAGTACAGTATGTAACACTATAGTAGTCATTGGGACACATAACAAGAAAATACTGCTGTTCCTATCTAATATAACACTCACTGATATGGTAGTGTATATTACTGTAATATATGTTCAGTACTATCACTACAATACCGCTTAATTGTACTGTAAGTGTTCGCTGTTTTCATTCAGATGACTCGCACTGTTTGACAACTCCCCGAATACACCCTACATTTACATATTGTAGAGTACAGTACGTACATGTAGTAATTCATTTACAGTACTGTACAGTTGGTTAGTAAACAGTACTATACATTACTGTAATACTTTACTGTACAATATGTGTACAGTACAATGATACTGCATTTAAGATTAGCTAAGTACATATTTTATACAAAGACCTCTAACCATTTTCGTATGAACTTCTACGCAGCATTCTTGGAGCTTGAAGCAACTCCTGATGAGTCATATATTACGCAGTTTTTCAATATTAAACTTAGCCGGTGATCATATAGCTGTCAGCTCTGCTGCCCGACAGAAAAACCTAAGGACAAAATACGCCAGCGATCGCTATACAGGTGGGGGTGTACATCAACTGCGCCATCTGTCGAGCAGGTACTCAAGTACTCCATGTCAACACAGAACCAATTTTCTCTCTGTCGTGCCACTGGCAAGACCTACTAAATACGCTGTTACTAACTGGATTTGTTTTCACAACTATTTGGTGAAGTACACTATTCTAGTTTTGAGCTTTCGCTATGCAGGGGTTTTATCTTCATCTCAAAACTTGAACTCGTTTTGGATAGATTTAATTATGGTGACAAAGAGAGTATGGACTCTATTTCACTTTTAAATGGCCGACCCTTCCCTTAGACGGAAGTGTGTTTAGGTTTTTAGTAATTTTGCTTAACACGTTATAGATCTATATATTTTATATCTCTCCGCCTTTATTAGGCCTCTTCGATTAACTTTCCATTTATTATAAACATATAAAAATAAATTTTTATGTTTTGTTTATATGCGACCTTTCCTGATAGTAGGCGGTCCTAACTTGGAACCGAAGTTAATCAACGTTGAGCCCGTTATATCGTATTTAGCCTTTAAAGAATTTAAAACTTTTTAAATTTAATGTTTTATGAAAGAATTTCTTTGACAGTCTCGTACTGTTTTCAAAGATGAACTAACGTTTAGTTTTTTAGACTACGCAGTTGTTGACGTTCAGGACGTTCAACATGCGCTCTATCGTTACGATAGAGAGAGAGTGTATCACGGTTTCACTTTGCAGTAAGAGTAAATCGATTCTGACGTTTCGGTCATTCTTTCTTAGCTTAAATGGTTTAAATTCTAAATTAAAGGAACTTTTTATTTGGAAAACCTTTCAGTTTTTTTCCTTTACCCAAATAACATGTTTTGACGATATATAATTGGGCTCTTCTCTCAGGTGCGAAATCAAGAGAGAAAGAGAGAGAGAGATAGAGACGGAGGGAGAGAGAGGAGAAAAAACGTTCCGTTCAAGCGGGTAACGTTGTTCTCGTGTTACTCTCCTCCCCAGTCGCTGTACGGGGAAGAAGGTAAAACGTTTCTAGGGTTTTATTCTTGTCCCCAGGCTATGTGCGGTGAGAGATTGTAAACGTAGTTTATTTGAACTAGTGTTTAGTCTCTTTTCCAGCCACTGAATTCTTTATCTTTATATATGTTTTCTGTTTTTGCTAGTATTAATGAGCTGCATTATACGACTGTTTTCGCAATTACTACCTTTTAATGAAGGGTAGAATTGCGTGTTTCAGGTAGAAATCAGTAAAAGTTTCGATTTCAGTGAAATAAGTGCAAAACAGAAAATCGAAGTGATAAAGTGATATGCGCAAAGTGTTACAGTGTTGCGTCCGAGGGTTCGTCTGTTCGTGCCTGTCGTTCACCTAGTCCGGGACCTCTTGCAAGCTCCCAAGCCCAGGGGAGAAGTAATGTCGAACGACTTATGGGTTCGTCAGGCCTTGATCAACGAACAGACGTTTCCCTCCATGGTTTCGGGCGTATCTACCCAAGATCGCCCCACCCACACAAAGACGAGAGAGCCCATTTACTTCTCGTCTGCGGAAGAGGTTTCTCGTAAGAAACCATGGACCAAGGTCTCGCAGCTTATTAAGCGCAAGTCGGTCCCTTCCGCGCAAGTCCAACGGCCCAGTTGTAGCCACTGGGTCAGTTCGGATTCGCTGCAGTCTTCCGACGACTGCTCACCTCCTAAGAGAGGCAAAGCGGTACCGCAACAGGCAGTAACACCGTCTGTTGCCGCACCTGCTGCTGTAGACCCTAAGTGGTCTTTGCTACAGTCTCTGCAGACACAGTTAGCATCTTTTATGCAGGAGTATCGTGCGGAGAAGGTTGACGCTGCACCCGTTAGCCTACAACCAACCACGGTTGTGCGTACAGTAGACGCTGACGCTACCTGCTCCCGCACTCCGGCTGTGAGAGTTCCACCACCCATGCGCAGTGTACCCTGCCAGCCGCACGTTGACGTTCACAGACGCACGGAACCCTCCGTTGACGTTCGCGAGTTACAACAACAACCTAAGTTGTTTTGTTTTGACGCGGTGCGTCAACCTCCGCATTCTAGAGTTGTTTTGACTGCTCAGTATAGACAGTCAAAGCAGTCTCGAGTGAACACTGTATGTCCTCACGCACCTGTTGTGGTTGACAGTTCAGTTGTTGACAGTTCACAGACTGTCAAGCAGTTACATGACGTTGCCTTCTGGTCTGCTACTAATGCACCAGTGCTGTATGTCCTCACGCACCTGTTGTGGTTGACAGTTCAGTTTTTTGACAGTTCACAGACTGTCAAGCAGTTACATAACGTTGCCTTCTGGTCTGCTGCTAATGCACCAGTGAGACCCTCACTGAGATAACCTAGCTTTTCTCGGACAAGGTTCCTGTAGATGAGAAAGTGCTGTTCTCCCTCCTACTGATATTCCTTTGAGGACTCTGTCATTTGGAGAGGAGCCTTAAGCTGCTTAGCCTCCTATGGACTTTAATTAAATCATGATGATTTTTTAAGGATCTTCGTCCGGATCTTGTAACTGCTGCTCCTCGTTCGCCTAACGTCAGAACTTACACTAGGCCTAGCTACTTCGAAGCCGTTGTTGTTAAGCTAGTGCTCTCTCGCTCTCCTAGAGAGCGTTACGTTGGCTAGGCGACTGGTTTTTGCACCAGGAGGAGTTTTAGGGATACAGCCTTTGATTTCCCTTCTTTTAAACTGGCTTATAGAGCGAGAGTCTGATAGGACACGAGAGAAGTTCTCGGCTTGGGAGTTCATGCCTCTGCCCAGATAGACTTCTCAATTCTGGTAGACTCGCCCTGGCGCCTAGCCAGGAGACGCTCTAAGTTGTTTACAGGTCAACTTCTCAACTTTTGTCGAGCCTTTGAAGTTTTGCTGTACTATTATGTCACACATAACAAGGCTTCCAGGGATGGTAAATGGTTCCGCCTCAGTCGCTAACCCCGTCTGTTGCCACACCTGCTCCCGTAGACCCTAAATGGGCTTTGCTGCAAGACATGCAGTCCAAGCTTGTGTCCTTGATAGAGGACTTTAATACGGAGAAGAACCTTCTGGCCAACAACCTTCCAACCGGTTGGTTGTGCGCCCTGTTGACGCTGAGGTATCCTACTCGCGTCTGCCAGTTGAGGTGGTTCCTCCACCGATGCGACCCAGTGTGGGTTGCCAGTCGCACGTTGACGTTAAGCGACGCTCGGAGGTGGTTGTTGACGTTCAGTGTGTCACTAGGAAGACGTTCAACAACCAGCAGAGGTGACTTGTTGTGACGCAGTGCGTCAACCTCAGCAACCCGGTAGGGTGTTGACTGCACAACCCAGACAGTCTAGACAGTTTCGGGTTGACGCTGTACTTCCTCGCGCACCCATGGTTGTTGACAGTTCACAGACTGTGCAGCAGTGCCATGATATTGCGTCCGGCTCCGTCACGCATCCACCAGTGCGACCGGATTCAGCGAGTCAGACGTTGCCCACTCCGTTGCCGTTTCCTCATCAGTTTCGGATGAGGAACCCTCTGATGAGGACGTTGCTGAACAAGACGATCAACCCCCAGCCCTGCTATCCATCCAGAAGATGCTGAAGAAGGAACGCTGCCCAGTCAGGCTGTGGATGAGTCTGGTAGGGACACTGTCATCCGTGGATCAATTTGTGTCACTAGGAAGACTACACCTCCGTCCTCTTCTATACCATCTAGCTTTTCACTGGAAAAAGGACAAGACGCTAGAAGCAGTCTCGATCCCGGTTTCCGGAAAGATAAAGTCTGGTCTGACTTGGTGAAAGGACTATATCAACCTTAGAGAGGGTCTTCCCCTGACTGTTCAGACTCCCAACCACGTTCTCTTCTCGGACGCATCGGACGTAGGCTGGGGTGCGACATTAGACGGTAGGGAATGCTCGGGATTATGGAACTCGAGTCAAAGGACAATGCATTTCAACTGCAAGAAGCTACTGGCAGTACGTCTGACCTGGAAAAGCTTCAGGTCTCTCCTTCAAGGCAAAGTGGTGGAGGTGAACTCGGACAACACCACGGCTTTGGCGTACATCTCCAAGCAAGGAGGGACCTACTCTCTGACATGGTACGAGATCGCAAGGGACCTCCTCACCTGGTCAAAAGGTCTAGACATTTCACTAGTAACGAGGTTCATCCAAGGCAACTTGAATGTCATGGCAGATTGTCTCAGTCGGAAGGGACAAATAATTCCAACAGAATGGACCCTCCACAAGGATGTATGCAAGAGGCTTTTGGGCCACCTGGGGCCAGCCAACCATAGATCTCTTCGCAACCTCGATGACCAAGAGGCTCCCAATATTTTGCTCACCAATCCCGGACCCAGCAGCAGTTCATATAGATGCCTTTCTACTAGATTGGTCACATCTAGATCTATATGCATTCCCTCCGTTCAAGATTGTCAACAAGGTACTGCAGAAGTTCGCCTCTCACGAAGGGACAAGGTTGACGCTAGTTGCTTCCCTCTGGCCCGCGAGAGAATGGCTCACCGAGGTACTTCGATGGCTAGTAGACGTTCCCAGAACACTTCCCCTAAGGGTGGACCTTCTACGTCAGCCACGCGTAAAGAAGGTACACCAAGGCCTCCACGCTCTTCGTCTGACTGCCTTCAGACGATCGAAAGACTCTCGAGAGCTAGAGGCTTTTCGAAGGAGGCAACCAGAGCGATTGCTAGAGCAAGGAGAACATCCACCCTTAGAGTCTACCAATCGAAGTGGGAAATCTTCCGAAACTGGTGCAAGTCAGTATCCGTATCCTCGACCAGTACCTCTGTAACTCAAATAGCTGACTTTCTCTTATATCTGAGGAAAGAACGATCTCTTTCAGCTCCCACTATCAAGGGTTACAGAAGCATGTTGGCATCAGTCTTCCGTCACAGAGGCTTAGATCTTTCCAACAATAAAGATCTACAGGACCTCCTTAAGTCTTTTGAGACCACGAAGGAGCGTCGTTTGGTTACACCTGGTTGGAATTTAGACGTGGTACTAAGATTCCTTATGTCAGACAGGTTCGAACCGCTACAATCAGCCTCCCTGAAAGATCTCACCTTTAAGACTCTTTTCCTGATATGCTTAGCCACAGCTAAAAGAGTCAGTGAGATTCATACCTTCAGCAAGAACATCGGATTCTCATCCGAAACGGCTACATGTTCTACAACTTGGTTTTCTAGCCAAACACGAGCTGCCTTCTCGGCCTTGACCAATATCGTTCGATATTCCAAACTTATCGTATGGTTGGAAATGAACTAGAAAGAGTCTTATGTCCTGTAAGAGCTCTTAAGTTCTATTTAAAAACCTTTACGAGGCCCGTCTGAAGCTTTATGGTGTTCAGTTAAGAATCCATCTTTGCCTATGTCAAAGAATGCTTTATCCTATTTTATCAGACTGTTAATACGAGAAGCTCATTCCCATCTGAATGAGGAAGACCAAGCTTTGCTGAAGGTAAGGACACACGAAGTTAGAGCTGTCGCAACTTCCGTGGCCTTTAAACAAATTAGATCTCTGCAAAGTATATTCGACGCAACCTATTGGAAAAGCAAATCAGTGTTCGCGTCTTTTTATCTTAGAATGTCCAGTCTCTTTACGAGAACTGCTACACTCTGGGACCATTCGTAGCAACGAGTGCAGTAGTGGGTGAGGGCTCAACCACTACAATTCCCTAATTCCATAACTTTTTTTAATCTTTCTCTTGAAATGTTTTATTATTGTTTTTGGGTTGTCCGGAAGGCTAAGAAGCCTTTCGCATCCTACTTGATTTGGCGGGTGGTCAAAGTCATTTCTTGAGAAGCGCCTAGATTAGAGGTTTTGATGAGGTCCTTTAGTATGGGTTGCAACCCTTCATACTTCAGCTCCTAGGAGTCGCTCAGCATCCTATGAGGATCGCGAGGTTCAGTAAGGAAGACGTACTTAAAAAGGCAGAGTAATTGTTCAAGTCGACTTCCTTACCAGGTACTTATTTATTTTATGTTTGTTATTTTGAATAACTGCTAAAATGAAATACAAAATACTTAGCTCATAATAATGTCAACATGTAATGCTGGTCTCTACCCACCCCCCTGGGTGTGAATCAGCTATATGATCACCGGCTAAGTTTAATATTGAAAAATGTTATTTTCATTAGTAAAATAAATTTTTGAATATACTTACCCGGTGATCATATATTAAAGGACCCTCCCTTCCTCCCCAATAGAGACCCAGTGGGCCGAGGAGAAAATTGGTTCTGTGTTGACATGGAGTACTTGAGTACCTGCTCGACAGATGGCGCAGTTGATGTACACCCCCACCTGTATAGCGATCGCTGGCGTATTTTGTCCTTAGGTTTTTCTGTCGGGCAGCAGAGCTGACAGCTATATGATCACCGGGTAAGTATATTCAAAAATTTATTTTACTAATGAAAATAACATATTGTAGGGAATCACACATCTACAGTATATTACCTCATAAATATAAACAATGTCCATGAGTATGTTCTACTTTTTACAAATCCATCAGTTTTTTTTATGAAAACATGATTCTGCTAAAAAAAGAACGAAGTGGGAGATGTGCACGCAAGGAGAGAGAATGCAAGACTGAGGCCAAGTCAGCGTGAGATGGGATATTGTGCTGGGCGGAGAAGGAAGTGGCGCGAAGCGCGGGCTGTTTGAAATCGTTGCACCACGAGTATACTTCTCACGAACATGTGCTTTTTTATCTAATAAGTCATACAGTTCTCTGTGTCGCGAATGATTGATATCGCGAAGAATAGAGCGGTGAAAAGCGAGGGCAGATTGTACAAATCTGTGCCCTTCAAGATTAAACTTCCCACTTTAACCACCCCTCTCAGTCTTGAACTGAAGATCAAAACTAAAGAGCTTCCATCAGGTGAGGGCGCTGTGCTACACGCCTGTGCACACTACCTGTTGTTAAGTACCTTGTTAACAAATTTAATAGCCTTTCAAGCTCTGCTGAAGACATGTTCTCCTATTTTTAAGGTGTCAGGTTTATATAACTAAAAGAAATAAAAATTACTTTTAAAATTTGTTGTTGACATTATTTCAATGAAACAACCTGGGATTCTTGTGCCATTCATTATAAGAATGATAAGCTTTACTCCCCAAATAAAATTAATTCGCCGTGACGTAAGTAACACACTTTATTCTTGCTGGAAAGAGGTGGTAGTGAAATGAACTTGTAAGCAAACAGTATATTTTCCAAGCTGCTGTGTCCTCCATGAGTCTCTTGCATATTTTTATCTCATTTTACCCATTTTAACGACTTCAGTTACAGTGTATTACCTTTTAAATAAGATTAATGGGTATCCCCTATAAAGTTTCGATAACACTAGCAATACTTTGCATTCATATAATTTATTTAAAAAATTATCTTTTTTTTTTTTTTCTTAGTCTATCTCTTATAGTTTATTCTTTATATTATCTTTTATTTTTTTGTACTGGGCTGCTTTCCTTATTGAGGCCCTTGGGGTTACAGCTTTGTTTATAATGATAGTGATGTTCAAAATAATAATAATAATAATAATAATAATAATAATCATAGATATAATTAGACATTCATTTATGAAATATATAAGATTTAGGCAATACTAATTTTGTGGGAGAATTAATTTCTTTTAGACTTGAATGAGAATTAATACATTCAATAGTGTAAAGTATGTCAAATACAGAAGAGAATTCAAGGATAGGGGTCCCGGCCCAATAGATGAAAATTGGAGTATTTTATTGGGGAGAGGAAGTCTGAGATTTTTCTTCTAGGGTAGGTGACCTAATCCATTTCTTCCAGAGGAGTAGAATCTTTGCACATTTCAGATCCCAGTGAGAATATGTTTATCATAGATTCAAATTAGAACTAACAAATCACGTGAATATTATTAACTAAAGAATTAGCCAGCCTGAGAAGAGCCTCAATATGCTCTAAGGTATGGTGAAACTGATATTTATAGCTAATTAGCTAACTACAGAATTTATTTACATATCTTTTTCTAGTTCACAGTACATTACTTTAGCAGACCAAGTTTGTGATTTTATTAAAATCTTATCATTAATGCTGGTATCCTTAATATGATAAAGAGCTGTCACTGAATGTTAACGTTTGGGTAATCATGCTAGGATTAGTGGAATATGAAATTTTATTAGATTTTACTACATCTTTCATGTATCATTGAGGTTTTGGGTATTTTGAGTATTGTATATGATAAAATTATTTGCTAATATGTATTTTTCATATTGCATCACATGTACATTTAAATTGAATTAGTAATTAATAGTAATACCATTCTAGGTAAAATTCAGTGGTTTTGCATATATTTTGGCATCTTTGCATATGTCGTAATTTGCAAAATGTTGGATTAAAACTAAGAAAGAGCTATAAAAGGTTATATTTAATCTGAATATAAAGAATAATTGTAGTTAAGTAACTAAGATTACTGTTGCTGTATCCATTCATACTATTATTTTAATTGAAACTTATCATCTCCAAGATATGTATGAGAAGGTAAAGATTCTTTACTCTCTGAATTTTGACAACCCAGGTAGTATATTTGAAGCTGAATAAGACAAAAGTCAAATTAAATATTTCATAAGATGTAGTGACAAAACAATTGAACACAAACAATTTTTTTAATGGGATGAGTTGAGAGTTAGAGTAACGTTAACAAATGTTAGTTATTAAAGCTCTCAAGAAAACAAGATGCATAAATGTGTGACATGAGTATAGAGCTGTCAAAATTATCACTAACTCATATGGAACTGGGCTTAAGAGCAGGTGGTGAATTAAGTTTTTAATTCTTATAAACAATTAACTGAATTCACTACCACTTGTTCTCAAGACTTTTTTAGCCTTTTTCATACAGCTGGGATGGCAATAATAAAGTACATTAAAAGGGAGCGATTATAATGAACTGTCTTGTGCAGTGGAGAATCAGTGCATAAAATTCCCTTAACCTTTTAATTCCTGCTTTGATGGAAAATATCCTTCTGATTTATTTTAATTAGTTGTTCCTGTAGTACATGGGGTCGTATGGTCTTCAACTGTTATAATTTGTTTGGAATGACATAAGTAATTATGTTAATATAGTAAATTAATGTGATTCCATAGAAATAAGAAAAAATGTTATAACGTTTTAGTTCAATCGATTTTGATTGGTAAAGTTGCAATTTAGAAATCAGTGGTGTATTGCTAATGCATATTCCACTGACTACACCACAGATCTGTGTTGTGGTTAATAGTTTCTTTACTAAGTAATATGAAGTTAAAAGTAACTGCAGTAGATGTTGCATCATCTGCATGCTGTATTGCTTAATTTTAAAGTTCTGCAAAGACCTAAAACTACAAAATGTCTTGGAATATTATTATGTGGATCTGAGGACACCAAATTTATATTGATAGTCATTACAAGTTATGAAAATCAGGACTTAATTTATTATAGTTTATGTATAAGAGCTAAATCAAATGCAGTGCTTAATTAGTTTGAAAAAAGTTTCTTTTATCAATTATCAAATATGTCTTGAAAGTGTTCAATTGAAATGCAAAAGCGTATCATAAGTGCCTTATTTTTTCATTCATTTGTTTAACCTATTATTGATAGACTGGTGTCATATTGCTAGGTCACTCTTGTTATATTGCAAGATTTTATTAAAGATCATGACACTATTACACGCTTTTAGCTGACAATGGTGACGTTGAATATACTTTAGACCACATTAGTTTCAGATTTTATTTAAAACTTAATTAAATTTTTATTGGATGCTATATTACAAAGTTCTAACTTTAGAGGACAGTGAAATATTAGTTTTGCTTGGTAGCTTTTTTGGGAATTTATGAATTTCAGTTTGTATCAGTTGCTGATAGGTTTCATACATGAAAAGGCTTTTGACACCTTAAATATCTTTATTGTATGTATGTGGGGTGTTCACTAAGTAATGTTCATGTGGGCATGTAGCCAGTTTAATCCAACATAATTTGTTTTAACAGTAATATTTATATCATAAAAACTAACTTTCCTTTGAACTGGTCCTTGGTCGCTAGAATGATTCTTTGAAGAATTAATATAAAATACAGTGTACTAGGATTCATTAAAGTTAGCCTTTATTATTGAGTTAATTGTAAGGGATTCTTTTTACCAACTCATCTTTATTCCTCATGGATGTAAACATTGTACTGAAGTGCAGTACTGTATATATTTTACGATTAAAGAAAAAAAAATAAGAAAGAGCTTTACTTATATTGTAGTATTAAAATGTGGTCATGTAAGGTAAGTAATGTATTAAGGAAGTAATGGAGATGGTAGATGATCATGGTTATGTTTCCTGTCAATATCTGAAATTGACATAGTAACATATAGAAATGTTATTCAGTATCGTAGAAAGCACAAGAGTTCCATTTTCATTAATACTACTTGCTAATGAGTTTTAGATAAGTAAATTACTGCATGATGTTTGCATTTGAAAAAGTGTTTTGTAATATGGTACTGTTAATCATACACGAGTGAACAGTTTAGCGTGGCTTTTTAAAAGTTTGTAATTAACTCTCATTTTGATTTTTCATCCTTTTGTCTTCATTGTGGTCAGTTAGTTGATTATGCATGCAGTGTATGGATTGAAACTTTCCGATATGCAGATGACTAAATAAATGCCAAGTGTACATCTTGAAAGAATGCCAAGAATCAGAATGACTATGTTTTATTTAATAGTAACCTATTTCTGTATATGCATTTCAGTGAATTTTATGACTATTAACGACGTCGGTTGTTTGGTTCTCGAGATCCCCATCCCTGTGCATGGTTAGTAAATTGGCCTTACCAACTTGCCTGTACAGTTGGTGTTTTTTTCCATTAAATGTCTTAATATGTAGTATCCACATGTGTTTGTTGTTTCGTTTTGTACTTTATCATACAGAACTCAAGTTTTGTCCATGTAATTTATCTCTTGTAATAGAAAAAATTAATGAGCACTGAACTAGTCAGAAGGGTAATTAAAACTGGTAATGTGATGAAATGTCCTTTTTTTCTTGAACCTTGGTTTTTTTCCTGGATACTAACTTAAAATGCAATAGTGATCTAAATGCAGGTATTAGTATGTTCTTTTAATAAATGGATATTGATTAAAAACTTATGTCTTTTCTCTATTGTTCAAAGGATGAACTGGCACTTTAGATAGTCGACACTATTTATCACCATTTTTCATTCTGTTATTATTCCACTGGGCTTTCCCACTCTTAGTTCGGATGATGGGTGGCTTCCTGGAGGAGAATATAGATTTCTATGTAATGTAGGTAAAAGAGATAGTACTGTAGATGAATCCTGTGCTTTAAGTAGCTGGTGTGAGGTGGCACATGATTATGCAAATATCTCCTTCCACAATTCAATATCAACAATGATTACCACCGTTAATAATATTACATTGTATTAAGTGGTGTTACTATTTCCTGCTTGTGACCGTTAAGTCAACAATATTGGAACCTTGAGAAAAAATCCTGTTTCTTTTCTTTCATTCGGAAAAAAACTTATTTAACCAAGAATTTGAACAGCAAATTAGTTAGGTTTAGTAGTCTTCAAGACAAAAGGTTTACTATTTTTGCATTAATTTTATCTCAACAAAATAGCAAGACTTTCTTCCTATGATAAATTCTAAATTTTCCGTGAACTTAGGCGCCTTTATCTATCTCTTCAAGATTTGTTAGTTTTAATTAAGATTATATTTTCAAAGTTATCCCACATCACTGTTCATTGTTTGATTTTTGGTAAATTCAAAGAATATTACTTTACAGAATTACTTTTTATAGTTTAGATGAGTAGATTTCTATTAGCTACTAACATGCAAGTGATATTACATGACAGGTTCACATATTTTGATCATGCCGCATATAATTGCAGGCTTTTGCTTATTCAAATTATGATGATTCATTATTAATATTTTGTATCAGAGAGCTTTGTAGCTATTTCCTTGTATTTTGGAGAAAAGCTTTGTTAAGAAGTGCACAAATTAGTATAGCAGCATGCCCGTTTTGTATATACTTTACCTTATATGAAATTATTTTTTTATCAGCTTTGTAATGTGCAGAGATCATTTATTTTACATTACTCTATATATTAGTTGATCAAAGGATTAATTTAAAGAAAAAAACTACATACAGTAGTGCAGGACTGTAAATTACAGTACTGTATTTGGATTTGACTTTAATGCTGATCATACATATGCAGTTAGTATGATAATGGTCTTTGAACTAGAATACTTTACAATACTTTTCAGTTAGTAAAAGAATAGTAATAGAAAATAGAAATAAAATACTTTGTTATTTGGTAGCATTTAGACTGTATTGTTCACATTAAGACTATAGTATCAAAGCTGTCAGTAAGAAATTGAAGCACAGTAGTGATTTGATAACGTGGAAGTAGTGTTTGATAACCAGATCTCAAGGTTCATTAATTTTAGTTTGGGCTTAGTTATCCTGACCATTTTTTATCGTTATATAATAGTCATAATATTCAAATTAACCATTCATACCACAGAAATATTAATGTTTGCTTAATCTTGGGGAGATATGCCATACAAAGGTTGTATAAACACTGTTAGAAATCCCTTTTTGATTTATGTAGGTTTTTTACAACTATAATTGCCATGCTATTGAATATCAAATAATGTACTACAGAATATCATAAATACTCTAGGTGAATTTTGAATATGAGAGGAATAGTTTCAAACCAATCCCCTGGTAAATATGATTAGTTAGCTGTTTTGCATAGATCATATTTTTTCTATACCAATTTTACTTTGGTGGTATATTAGTATCTATAGATCAGCTTTTCACATTGACTGTTGTAAAGAAGGTTTTGACACATTTAGTGTGCAATGTTCTGAAATGGGTCATCTTTTTTATATTTTTCAATGTTTTTTCTCGTGAAAATTTCCTGCAGTTTGAAAATATATAAGCCTAAGTGCTAAAGCCACAGAAATACAATGCTAGTAATTGTGTTTTTAATTTTTGGCATTTTATATTTCTAAACCCCCTACCTAATACTGTACTGTATGTTAAGGGGAATTTTTTTTTTCAAGTCCAATAGTGATAAACAGTTCTTAAACTAGAGGAATTATAATTGTCATTGATATTGCTACATCAGGTTTTCCCTGAACAGTACAGGGTTAGATGTATTTTGGGTTTGCTTCTCTCTTTTTTATTTTTTCGTGATTTTCCTATAATTCCTGTCAAATCTGTTTTCATTTGTGCCCATTCTCTGTGATTTTCTTGACATTACCTACAAGTATATGCTTTGTTCTAATATTTTTATTATTATAGATTAATTAAACATGACCAGATTCAAATTGTCACTCTCAAAGGTCTCTATGCTCTGTTACAAATCTATCTACAATTAACTGGCTAATTAAATTTTCTAACTTACTATTCCTCTCCTCTTATTATAACATGTCCAAAATATTTTGATCTTTTGGATTGAATTCATGAATTAGGCAGCTTAGGCCTGGGATGCCATTCAGTACCCAGCTTTCAACTTGGGGTAAAACCCCGTAGCTACACTCCAAGGTAAAAGTTAAAAGAGGTTGGACAGCAAAAGTAAGAAAGAAAATCCTGACGGAGGTATGGTAGAAAGCTATACGTAAGTGAGTGCAGCTAGGGTGCCAGAGATGCTGTAAAGACCCTTGAGTAATGCCTGCCTAGGAATCTTTATTACTATCCAATTTGTGTTATATAGGTTACCCAGGATAGGAATGTTCCAGGAATCTCATGCAACAAAAACTGTAGTAAATAAATAGATTAGAAACTATTTATTTCAATGTTATCCTGGTATTGTGATAGTTTCCTGTAATCTACTTCACTACTTTAGGGGGGCAATGTCTGCAGTGTACCTCGTGTGGAACACTATAGGTATTCCTAAAGATTCTTTGCAGCAGTCCTCTAATCTCATACCTTCAATATCTTTCTTTAATCTTTTTACTTAAATTTTCATCCGTTCACACCACGTTCGTTCCATGTGACAGCCTGGTTTCTTACATTATTTCTCTAATTTTAATTTTCATTTAGCAGATAATAATATTAACTTTAATTTTAGTCTTGAGTTTTTTGCTAATTCGATATTTTATTCTCGAGTTTTTTAGTAACCCAGTATAAATCATCCTGTATTAAATGTGGAGGATTTTTTTTTTTTGTAATAACTATTAATTCATTGATCTTTTATTAAACTTACTAACATTCTTTGGTTGTGCTTTGTTGGCTTTCTTCAGTGCAATAGTATAGATGTGGCTTTAGCAGACATGTTTTATATTGAAACATTTAAAAAAAATTTTATGTATAAAAAATCTATAAGCAATTTAAACTGTACGTAAAGTGCAAGCATTTAACAATGAATGTAAGTGGAGGGTAGCTTATGTCAACACAAAACCAATATATATTATTTGACATATTCATAATCATAGTTAATATAGTAAAAAACTTTGGTGTGATAAAAGTAAAATTGTTGGGAACTTAATGTTCTAATGTTTTTTCTTGTACATCTTCAGGCACACTCCGTCCAGCAATCAGTATGATGACATGAGAATCAGCTGACTTCGTGATGTCTTTCATAGGCCTGAAAAAAATAATAAAACCATTTGAAGTTATATTTGATAAATGAAGTTAAGGTTCAGAGAATGTAAGTTACAAATTGAAGGATTTATTCACCCTCTCCCCCTCATCATTTTGTGGTCTTACATGGAGAAAGGTACATTAACTCAGTTGATCTGTACTTTCAAGGGTTACTAAATGTTGTTAAAATGTCTGGAAGTGGTATCTTTTAAGGAATTACTCTCCATAGGTATTTTAAGGTGGTTTAGGATTTTATGCATTATTTTAACCATAAAATGCAATACATTACATGATTTCCATTTTATTAATTGCACTTAAATATATAATTATTTTCTCTTTATTTAGAATAACATGAGGATCTGCTTAAAATCTGGAAACATACACCCATTTTTAGCTAATTGGCACTTGGTAGCATCAATGAGGCAGTGTTACTGCAGTTAAGGGAGGCACAAGGTATCACAATTGTTTTTATGGTGAGCTGGCTTTTGAAGCTTTACTTCAAACTTCTCTTTTTAGGCAGGCATATCATTATGGCAGAACTTCTTCATCCATTGTTTTGATTATTCTACATGGAATACAGTTTTTAAATTCAAGCAATTTTTTAACATGCTTGTGAATAATTTTTGTTTGGTAATCAAGAAAATTATTAGAAGAAATCATTATGATCTAGAGATGGCAACTGAGGGGTTTTTTGATCCTTGAGCTACGGAAAACAATAGTAGAAGCATCAACAAAATTTGTAACTGAAAATGTTTTTAATTTTATGTGAGCACAGTACCTTATTACACATGTGAATGGTTTTATGGTAAGCTAAATTTGGAAGTTTCTTTTTCTAAATATTTTTTTTAAACAAAATCAATTTTTGACATAACATTTCTAGTTCCCATCTAGTTGACAAACAAAATCAACTATTTGTTATAATGAAAGGTTTGATATTCATAATTGTATAATTAACAATTTTGATTTTTTGAGCAATAAGCAACAGTTAAATAAAATGAAATACTAGCTTTTATGTATCTGGGAGTAATAACTGCCATTTTATGAATAGCTAAACTTAAGGGCACTAAATTAGGAATATCAAACAACAAAAAGAAAAGTTGCCTGATTTTACCTTTTAGTTTTTATTATAAAGTTTTGTAATAAAACCTGTGTGTGTATACAAGGTCTTTTAAATTTTTTTTTCATTGTTTTTAGTTTTCGTCCAAAATGTTGCTCTGGCATAAAGGAGAGTTAATTCTGAGAGATGATTTTGCCTTGCTAGCTATAGTTTATCGTTATGAAGAGGGTAAAGTTTTATATGATAGCATTTCTTGAAATAAAGTATTTAAATTATATTGTTTTGTCTGATCCTTTCTCAAGAGGTTGGCAAGTAGGGTTAAATTACCATAGGTGGGGTAATTTTGTTTTCTGCTGCTAATGGATCCTACCCAGATTTAAGTGGTGAAGCCTAATGATGATTTATTTCTCTTAAAGCTTGGTTTAATACTGACATTTACGCTAATACAAAAACAAAATCCAATTTTATTTCCTTATAATATACTTAGGTCACTATTAACTTGTAGAGACAATAATCTTATATGTATTGGCAATAAACTCTGCGTGGGTATGCTGCAGATACATTGCCTTTTCAGTTTTGGGGTTAGTGATTTACCGGTCTCCAGATTGTAGTAGTTCTTATGCTTATAAGTGTTCCTTCAGTGAGCTGGAATGGCCATTGAATTTATTAACGAGGTAGTTAAAAACAGTCTTCACTTTAATTTTTGACCGCAACCAGTATTTATTCACTGTTGCGTCTTATCCAAGGGTATTTCATCTTTTTCTTATACCTTTAGTTTGAATAGTGATATTGGAGTAAGATTGCAAGTGTATATTAGACTTTTTTGGTTTTAATAAACTGGTAATATTCCCTTTGTTACCAAGTGTAAATTGTAGAGGAGCGAGGAGGCTAAGCTTTCCCCGGTTTTATTCTTGGCAAGCCCGTGAATTGCTGGAGAGACTGATACCACTTTACTTTCTTCTTCGATTTTGCTGAGGCTTCTGCATGTACAGTATGCTTCTGGCTTAGACATGGGTAATATGCTTCAGGAGCAGGATGAACTCGTATCTACATCAGAGCATCAGAGTATTTTAGGTTGTGTGAGATGATTGCTGCACTCCAACATTGGCTGGAAGCTTTTTCTTGCAGACCCCAAACAATGAGTGACCTAAGGAAGACTTCATTACTTTGGTCTTGCAGGTTGGCTCTCAATGTCTTTTGAAGGAGTATTTAGCTAAGGTTACTTCTCCTTGGTGAGCCCAGTGGTAACACCAGTGATTCTAGGACAGTGATCACATTACCAAAATGACCCAAGTGGTGATTCCTGTACACGATACTCCCTAACTGTGTCACCCCAACCCTGTCCCTGTGACCTCAGCCCCTATGTCTGTGTTGCAAGTTGCAGAAGTGTGCTTACAGCTTCTGCTGTGACAGTGTTCCCCAGTGTTGTGGTTCCTATTTGAGCAACCAGTGCGGTTTCTCCCCTGGTGGGAGCTTTATTGAAGGTTGCTCAGACCTAGATTCTTGCTTACTGAGCCTGAGTTGAGGGTTGGTAAAAGAAAGAAATATGACCATTCCTCTGCTTCTTTGACTTCTGATTCTTATTTTAACGCTTCATAGATGAATAAGAGTTCCTGGAAGACCAATGGAAACTTCAAGGAGAAGGCTTTTTACAAAACCACCTCCATTTTGTTGGGTGTGGGGGTGAATGGTACCAGAGTGGGTTTTTGTTCCCTGCTTTGTCCTGTAGGGGCTGATGCTGACCCCATGTTACAGTATTCCTGCGGTTCTGGGGCCGTCGCCCTGTATCACCGCACTCTCAAGGATCCGTGGGCTTAACCCAGTGCCACGGCACACCCTCAGGGTCCAGGGCTGTGATTCTTGTGTCGTGGACCCTGGGGTCAGGGTTATAACTCCATGTCATGGCCCCATACCATGGTCCCTCAGGTCTGGGACCATGCACAGCCAGAATGTCTCAATACTTTAATAAAAGCCAAAGCCTGTTGAAAGAAAACAAAATGGGAAACTTAGTTTTAGAGTAAATGTTAGTTTTAAACTATACTTAGAGAGAGCCCTACTATGAACATCAGGTGAATGTTCTGTAGAAATAGTAAATCTTATCATTATAATTCCATTTTTATTACATTTGTCAATATAGGGTTTTGCTTATATTTTTGCTTGTTTAGAGATGATGTTTATCAAGGACAATGCTATCTTAACCCTTTTACCCCCAAAGGACGTACTGGTACGTTTCACAAAAGCCATCCCTTTACCCCCATGGACGTACTGGTACGTCCTTGCAAAAAAATGCTATAAAAATTTGTTTTTCATATTTTTTGATATTTTTTTGAGAAAATTCAGGCATTTTCCAAGAGAATGAGACCAACCTGACCTCTCTATGACCAAAATTAAGGCTGTTAGAGCAATTTAAAAAAAAATATACTACAAAATGTGCTGGGAAAAAAAGAACCCCCTGGGGGTTAAGGGTTGGAAATTTCCAAATACCCCGGGGGTAAAAGGGTTAAATAAAATTAGGTAATTATTTTGGTGAATATATTGAAAAGCTCTTCTTCTAAGGTGCATCTTTTTCATTTTGAATTAATGACTATGCACAATTCTAGATGTGAGGTAACAGCATAACTTACTTGCCAACCCCTTCCTTGACTAAATTATGTAACATGTTGAGCCTTTTTGTTTATAATTGTTATTATTTTTTTTTCAGTGCATTTAATTTATAATAAAGATGAAGTAATCTGCATTTTGATGTTAGACACTGTAAATTATTTGGATCCTCATCTTACCTGAGACTGGAACTGAAAGATTGAGTGAAAAAATATCTACTGTGAATAGTACAAGTCTGTGAGAGGTTGATGACTTTTGTAGATTTACAGTAGAGTGGTAGAGTGGTAAGTGTTTTTATCAGTTTGAACCACTTGCATTTACACGTAGAAAGTGAATGTCAACTTGTAAAACTCAGATTACTTGGCAATTTTCAAATTTGATACTGAATTTGTTGAAATAAATTGCAGAACCTAGTTTCCTTATGAATTTTAGAAACCAGTATTTTTGGAACAACTGTTCATCTACTCCAAATTTTTGTCACTTTTATGTAATTTACTAACTTTCATATTGTGTCTTCTTGTGGATTCTAACAGGACATACTACCTATTGTATTCTCAGAAGAAGTCCATAAAAATATTTTAGAAGATCAAGGAAGAAAGAATTTGATGTATAACATTCCAGAAATTTTACAGACCTTTTATAAACACAATATAGGTTACTTCTGAAATTTGCAGAATAAGAGCAATCTACCTTCGAATGTATATGAACAAGTCCTTGGATACCTTTACTCTCAGACCCTAGGGTTGTGGTGGCCTATTGGAAACTTCCCTGCATGGAAATCGCCAGACTGGGGTTTGAGTCCCACTCAAACTCGTTAGTTCCTTTAGTGGCTGCAACCTCACCATCCCTGTGAGCTAAGAATGGGGGATTTTTGGGGAGCCTATAGGTTTACCTGCTGAGTCATCAGCAGCCATTGCCTGGCCCTCCTTAGTCCTAACTTGGGTGGAGAGGGGGCTTGGACATTGATCATATGTATATATGGTCAGTCTTCATGGCATTTTCCTGCTTTCTAGGGGAATGTCATTGTCCACTGCCTCTGCCATTGATGAGTGGCCTTTAAAAAAACCTGTGGTAGCTACTCAACAGGTTGTCTAGCAAAGCTATCTTGGAAAAGTAGAATGCTGTAAGCCCAAGTGCTCCAACAGGGAAAAATAGCCCAGTGAGGAAAGGACATATGGAAATAATTAAACTATATGATAATGAAAAATTAAAAGAAAATATTTTAAGAACAGTTACAACATTAAAACAAATCTTTCCTGTATAAACTATAAAAAGAGACATGTCAGCTTATTCAACATTAAGCAATTTTTGCTAGAAGTTTGAACTTTCGAAGTTGTACCAATTCAACAACTTGGTCATAGCTGGAATAAAACTTCTAGAATACTGTGTAGTATTGAGCTTCGTGATAAAAAAGGCCTAATTATTAAAATTAACTGCACACACAGTATTACGAACAGGGTGGTTACTATCAGGGAAGATCTGAATGTAAAGGATGGTCAGAAATATGAAAAATCTTATGCAACATGCATAACGAACTAATTGAACGACTGCACCAGAGATTTATGTATAGATCAGGAACCCCCTTTCTTGTAATTCTGTTCCTGAGAGATATCCAGGAAGAGGAGCTTGTGGGGGGGGGGAGAGTGATTGCTCCATGCACTCTAGTCTTGGGGTGTCTGAATGTACGTGGATGTAGTACGATAGAGAGTAAAAGATATGAGATTGGAAGTATGTTTAGGAATAGAAGAATGGATATATTGGCTTTGTGTGATACTAAGATAAAAGGGAAGGGTGAAGTGTCTGGTAGAGTGTCTAGGATTGAAAGGCGAAGAGCAAGAGAGGGTGTGGCTGTATCATATCAACTTTCATATCATGGATGACAGGTAAAGTAGTGGAATGGAAGGCGGTATCATCTAGGTTAATGTGGGTAAGAGTTAGGTTGGGTAGTAAATGTTAGGCTTTTGTTAGTATGTATGGGCTAGATTGTGAGAAAAGTGAAGAACAGAATGAATTCTGGAATGAATTAATTAGGTGGGTAGAAGGAATTATGTAGTTGTGATTGGTGACTTAAATGATAGAGTAGGTGTTGGAGAGGTAGAAAGTGTCATTGGGAAGTATGATGTACCAGGTGAAAATGAGTGATGAGAGACTGGTAGATATGTGTGGAGTAAGAGCTGATAATAAGTTTCTTTCTTTCAAAAAGAAAGAAAGATAACAAGTATACACAGGTGAGAATGGCAAATGGAAAAGTGGTAGAAAGGGTATTAATGGATTGTGTTGATAACTAGAAGGATGTTTGGAAGATTGAAAGATGTGCTTGTGTTTAGGGGTATGGTTAATGGAATGTCAGATCATATTTTGGTTGAAGGAATATTAGTTGTAGCAAAAAAGGGCAGGGGAGATGTAAACAGGAGGTAGTGAAGGTTGAAGAGTTAAAAAAAAAAAAAACAGGTTAAAGTGAATATCAAGAAAGGTTGGGAGTGGCATATGATAAGAGTGAAAGAGAGAGAAACTGATAATTTAGAAGAGTGGAAGTTAGTAAGTGAAAAATTTTGTTGGGATTGCAAGTGATGTGTGTGGCAAGAGGATAGTTGGAGGCAGCATGAGGAAGGGTAGTGAATAGTGGAATGAAGGAGTGAAGAGAAAAAGAGGGCATTTGAAGAATGGCTACAGAGTAATAGTGCAGAGAAGTATGAAAGATATACAGTATAGAGAAAAATATGGGAGTAAAACGTAAGGTAGCTTAGACAAAGAGGGTGGCTGACGGGAGGTGGGGTTAAGGATTGGGTCATTCATATAAAGAGAATAAGTAGTAGTTTTGGAAAGAAATAGAGTAAGGAAGGGTGATTCAAGAATTGAAGAGACAGTGAATGATGAAAACGGAAGGTTGTTGAAAGGAGAGGAGGCAAGGAAAAGGTGAGCTGAATATTTTGAAAGATTACTGAATGTTGAGGATTATAGGGAGGCAGATATAATTGCTGTTGCAGGTGTTGAGATGCCAGTGATAGGAGATGAGAATGAGAGAGACTGGAAGAGAGGAAGTGAAGAGAGTACTAGATGAAACGAAAGTAAGACCGAGATGTTAAAAGAAAGGGGTGTGATTGTACTTGAATGGTTGGTGAGATTTTTTAATGTGTTATGTTGTCAATGGTACCAGTGGAATGTGTGTATTCTACTACTATATAAAGGTAAGGGAGATGTGCATGAGTGTTGTAATTAGTTTATCGAGTGTGGTTGGAAAAGTGTCTGGTAGAGTACTAATTAATAGGGAAACAGAGGATGCCATCGTAGAAGTACAGGGTGGTTTTAGAAGTGGTAAGGGATGTATGAATAAAATTTTTACAGTTAGGCAGATATGTGAGAAATATTTAGCATAAGGCAAGAAGGAATATGTTGCACTTACAGATAGGAGAAAGCTTATGATAGAGTTGATAGGAAAGCGATGTGGAATGTGATGAGGTTATATTGAATTAATGGAAGGTTGTTACAAGCAGCAGTAGAAGAGTTTCTACATAGACAGTAAAGCATATGTTAGGATAGGAAATGAAGTGAGCAAGTGGTTTCCAGTGAGAGTGGGGCTGAGACAGGTATGTTTGATATTGCCATGGTTGTTCAATTTGTTTGTTGATGGAGTTGTGAGAGCGGTGAATGCTTGAGTGCTTGGTTAAGGAATGACACTGATAGACAAGAGTTATGAGTGGGAGGTAAATCAGTTGTTTGCGGATGATACTGTACTAGTTGCAGACTCGGAAGAGAAGCTTGGTTGATTAGTGACAGAGTTTGGAAGGGTGTGTGAGCGAAGGAAGTTGAGTTAATGTGGGTAAGAGTATGTTATGAGATGCACGAGAATGGTGGGTGGTGCTAGGTTGAATGTAGAGTTATTTGAGGAAGTAGATCAATTTAAGTACCTGGGGTCTGTTGTTGATGCAAATGGTGGAGTGGAAGCAGATTGAATGAAGGATGTAAAGTGTTGGGGGCAGTGAAGGAAGTAGTGAAGAATAGAGGGTTAGAAATGAATGTAGAGAGAGTTCGGTATGAAAAAGTGATTGTACCAACGGTGATGCATGGATTGGAGTTGTAATAAAAGTGACAGACAGACAGAAATTGAATGTGTTCGAGATGAAGAGTCTGAGGAGTATGGCTGGTGTATCTCGATTAGATAGGTTAGGAACGAAGTAGTGAGGGTGAGAATGGGTGTAAGAAATGATTTAGCAGCTAGAGTGGATATGCATGTGCTCAAATGGTTTGGCCATGTAGAAAGAATGGAGAGTGACTGTCTGCAAGCATTGATGTGAGAAGTGCAATAGGAAGACCAAGGTTTGGGTGGATGGATGGAGTGAAGAAAGCTCTGGGTGATAGGAGGATAGGTGAGAGAGAGGCAAGGGAGCATGCTAGAAATAGGAATGAGTGGCGAGCGATTGTGACGCAGTTCCAGGAGGCCCTGCTGCTTCCTCCGATTGCCTTGGTGACCGCTGAGTTAACAGCAGTAGGGGATTCAACATATGAAACTTCATCTGTGGTAGATAACGGGGGAGGTTGGGCTGTGGCACCCTAGCTGTACTAACAAAACTTGGGTGAATCTCTTGTCAGGCTGGGAGAGTGAAGAGAGGAAAAGTCTTGTTTTGTTCCTTTTTTTTATGTCGGCTACCCCTTAAAGGACTTCTCAATAAGCCAATTTTTTGTGTAATTGAAGAAGAGATAGATTTAATGTGTTTCTCAAAAGTAAATTGTTTGTTGAGAATCACACCTAAAATTTTAATAGTCGTAAAGAGTTAAAGAAAAATTATCAATGTTGAGATCTGGATACTGATAAGCACATATCCTTGACCTACTTACTATCATACTTTGACTTTAGTTTGGATTCAACTTCATGCCTCATAATTTGCACCTTTAAACTTTTATTCAATGAAGATGGAAACACAGCTGCCCATCTGCAGAAGAATCAAACCTAATCAATGAAACACAGTTGCCCATCTGCAGAAGAATCAAAGCTAATCAATGAAGAAAACAGTTGCCCATCTACAGAAGAATCAAACCTAATCAATGAAGAAAACACAGTTGCCCATCTGCAGAAGAATTAAACCTAATCAACAAAGAAAACACAGTTGCCCATCTACAGAAGAATCAAACCTAATCAATGAAAGAAATACAGTTGCCCATCTGCAGAAGAATCAAAGCTAATCAATGAAGAAAACACAGTTGCCCATTTACAGAAGAATCAAACTTAATCAATGAAGAAAACACAGCTGCCCATCTGCAGAAGAATCGAAGCTAATCAATGAAGAAAACACAGTTGTCCATCTACAGAAAAATCAAACCTAATCAATGAAGAAAACACAGTTATTATTATTATTATTACTAGCCAAGCTACAACCCTAGTTGGAAAAGCAAGATGCCACAAGCCCAAGGGCTCCAATAGGGAAAAATAGCCCAGTGAGGAAAGGAAATAAGTAAATCATGAGAACAAATTAACAATAGATCATTCTAAAAACAGTAACAACGTCAAAACAGATATGTCATTATAAAGTATTAACAACGTCAAAAACAGATGTCGTATATAAACAATAAAAGGACTCATGTCGCCTGGTCAGCATAAAAATATTTGCTCCAACTTTTAACTTTTGAAGTTCTACTGATTCAACTATCCTATTAGGAAGATCATTCCACAACTTGGTAACAGCTGGAATAAAACTTCTAGAATACTGTGTAGTATTGAGCCTCATGATGGAGAAGGCCTGGCTATTAGAATTAACTGCCTGCCTAGTATTACGAACAGGATAGAATTGTCCAGGGAGATCTGAATGTAAAGGCAGGTCAGAGTTATGAAAAATCTTATGCAACATGCATAACGAACTATTTGAACGACGGTGCCAACGATTAATATCTAGATCAGGAATAAGAAATTTAATAGACCATAAGTTTCTGTCCAACAAATTAAGATGAGAATCAGCAGCTGAAGACCAAACAGTAGAACAATACTCAAAACAAGGTAGAATGAATGAATTAAAACACTTCCTCAGAATAGATTGATCACCGAAAATCTTAAAAGACTTTCTCAATAAGCCAATTTTTTGTGCAATTGAAGAAGACACAGACCTAATGTGTTTCTCAAAAGTAAATTTCCTGTGGAGAATCACACCTAAAATTTTAAGTCATACAAATTTAAAGAAACATTATCAATACCGAGATCTGGATATTGAGGAGCCACCGTCCTTAACCTACTTACAATCATACTTTGAGTTTTGTTAGGATTCAACTTCATACCCCATAAGTTGCCCATCTACAGAAGAATCAAACCTAATCAATGAAGAAAACACAGTTGCCCATCTGCAGAAGAATTAAACCTAATCAATGAAGAAAACACAGTTGCCCATCTGCTGAGGAATTATACTTAATGAATAAAACACAGTTGCCCACCTGCGAACGAATGAAACCTAATCAATGAAGATGAAAACGCAGCTGTCCATCTTCAGAAGAATCAAACCTAATTAATTTAGACAAAAAACAGCTGCCCATCTGCAGATTTAAACCTAGTCAATGAAGATGAAAACAAATCACTCCCAAAATATTAGAAAATACTTGGAAGTTTCTGAAAATCTTACCAATCATGACAATGATCTGTGGCTACACCTGTAACATGCAGGAAGGCAAGTCAGATTCAACCTTCATGCAAGCCTTGATCTCTCCCAGGACCAATAGACCAAGGTTAGAACTCCCAATCATGCTATTCTATCTTGTTTCTCTTCCTCTTGATGTATTGAAGCTTTTATAGTTTATCTATGAAAGATCCAATTTAATGTTGTTGCTGCTCTTAAAATATTTTATTTTGATTGTTCATTACTTCTCCTGTAGTTTATTTATTTCCTTATTTCCCTTCCTCACTGGGCTATATTTTCTTGTTGAAGACCTTGTGCTTATAGCATCTTGCTTTTCCAACTAGGGTTGTAGCTTAGCTTATAATAATAGTATTAAAAAGGGATAATTGTTCCTATGGAAAATACAAACCCTTGTCCTCTAAATATAGAGATTGATCCAATGTGTCCTGGAGCCGCTCATTAAAAATGGATAACAAGCGGTTATCCAGCCGGTGAGTGTGCTGGGCAAGTAGCCCTGTCTCTTTTTCACCCTGAGAGCTTTCACTTTTGATTCAGCCACTGTCGTAAACTCATGTACAGACAGCTACTGATTCAGCCACTGTAGTGTATGCATGTACAGATAGCTCCTGTCAAAATGAAAGTTGTTAGTAATGAAATAGAAACAGAAAAGTTCATATTTTTCAGGGGAAGAGTGGATGCTGCAACCAGTTTATGGCTAAACTGGCTGTAGATCCACAGTTCCTCTGTGTCTTGCAGGGGACATAACTATTTGCAGGCATTCCCATGCACTGAATGTAGGTCATGGCCTCCAGTTCAGTGGCAGGCATATGTCCTGAAAAAAGAAGAGTTTATCAGGGTTGGACTGGACAGCACCCAAGACGATTCCAGGGAAGTCTTTTGCTGCTTCAGTCTACTCAGGTGTGCAACTGCTGCTGCTGCCCCCCCCCCCCCCCCCCCACACACACACATAGTCTTTGGATCGGTCCCTGTGCAGTATGTTGCAGGGCTTGGAGTGTTGCTCTTTGGAGTATGCTCGCAAGGTTCCACAACATCTCAACTTTTTCCTTCCAGCCTCTTCGGAGACAGATTGTAGACGTGCCCCTTGTAGACAATCTACTTTTCTCCAGACTTTCAAGAAACGACTTGCCAGTACGCTCTTCCAGAACTCTCCTCTTCCATGAGTTTTGCCTGAAGAGGATGTGTCTCTTCCAGAACTCTCCTCTTCCATGAGTTTTGACTACAGAGGATTTGTCTCTTCAGGACTCTTCTACTAAAAGCTCTTTCTCTGACAAGCCTCACCAGACTGCACTTCTTAGTTACTCTGCCTTAGGTTTGCCTACACTTCTAGCATGTCTTCCAAATGCGTGTCTCATGAATCTTTGCTACCGTGCATGTCTCCGGTCACTTCTCTTTTATATATATGTCCAAAGACAAGCTGCTTTCAGGTTTGCTGGCCCAGATTTACTTTGCCTACTGTCATGTCTACCAAGCACGAGTGTGACTGAGCGCATATACCTTGGATGTATCTCTCAAATGTATGCTTCCCAGATGTACTATCCTGTATTCCTCTTCTCTAAAAAAACTGCTCCAACAGACGTACGTGTTACCAAGTGCACAGACTCTCATTTCTTATGATAGTGTCGTCCAGACTCGTGTCTCAGGTACGTTATCAATACAAGCATGTCGGCCAGACAAGCTTCCTTCAGGACATTGCTTCCTATACAGAAGCACCATACCGGATGAGCGTCTTCTCCCAGTGCATCCTTTCTCTGCGTGTCTTTCAGACACACATCGCATGACTCGCATCCACTAGGGAGACATCACTGCCTGGATCCTTACACTCATTTGGGAATATGCTTTTAAGAAGTTTAGAAAGCATGCAATGTAGTGTACTTGGGGCTAGGAAGTTATTTTTTCCTCTGGGACTCTTCCCCTTTGTACAGCCCTAGAGCATAGATGGAGATACAGTAGTTGTGATGGGCTAATTAATCATCAGGGCCTGATTCCAGTAGGGATCTAGTCCCCTTCTCCTTGAAGTAAAAGAAGATATAGGGAAGACCTCCTTGTTGTCATCTAATTGGAGGAGAGTTTGCCTAAATCCCAAACCTGGGGCATCTAGAACAAAAAGAATGACTAACAATTTGTCATCATTGCTCTCAGATAGCTCACAATTTAGAAGGATTCACTTATGGGTCACCTTGTGAAGGACAAGGATACTTCAACAGTCAGGTGAACAGGACTAATTAGAGGCTTTGCAGCAAAAAGTAAGTATTCTCTTATGAGATTTAATTAGCTAAGTAAAATTCAGTGTAATAAATTAATTTATACTGGTGATGCAACCCGTTTAAATGATGGCTGAATATTTAGATAGATGTGTACACACACGCACGTACCACCTTAGGAATTTTTAGCAGTCCTTATTGTTGTCGGGATTTGTGGTGACCCTTTAGAAGTATTTGACTTACTGTAATTTTCACCTAATAATTTATTAAGCTCTCCCTCTCAGGAAATAGTGTGAGTGACCTTTCACCTTCGTCTCTGGCCCCCCTCAGCACCAGCAAAGAATGAATTCCAAGAGGAACTGTGCTGGCTACATGAACAGTTATTCGGACTCCTCCAAAGTCGTGCCTCTCCTCAGTTACCCTTCCTGAAGGCTCAAAAGGACTCTCTCTCTAAAGGAGAAGAAAGCAATCTTAGACAATCTTGTTCATACGGCCGTGCCGCAAAGCCTCGATGCGTATTCCATGGTCAGCTAACCAATGAGGCTTTAGGCATATTAGATACTAGAGCAGCAACTAGGGTTGTATCCTCAACCCATTGCAGTACTTTCTACACACGACTTGAGCATGGGGCCATGGCGATCAATTCTATACATCAGACTAAGGTTGATCTTTTATCAAATATCTCTGCTTTCTTAGCCACCGATGATCCCCTGTATACCATCAGTGGTAACATCTTGGAGATTGTCGGTAGCATGGTTTTGGTTCAATAGAGCTTTAGCTCTTATAAGGTTTCTTTCAACAAACCAATTGTACCCTGGAATCCAGTCAGCCGCCAATTGCCTTAAGTCTTAGAGGTTTTTGGAAGCAAGTGAAAATTGCGATCACGCCAGTTGATGCTTTCTATCATTGACTAGCCTCGGCCAGGTGCTGTTAGCAAAACCCTCCAACTTTTGAGGTAGGCTTGTTAGTCTCACAGAAGACCATTGCCTCACCCAGACTCCACTACCGAGAAGTACCATAAGGAACAGACATTTCTCGGAGTAGGCAGATTTGATGGCATTTTCAGGGCCAATGATTACGAAAAAGGCGGGCAGGCAGTTCACCCAGTACAGTCATACCTCTCTTCACGAAAGAATCTGCTTACGAAATTTTCACGCTGCAAAACGAGATGCAAATATTTTGATACATTGCGAAAAATGTTTCGTGTTGAGAAAATAAAATAGTCACCCATTAAAAAAAGTTGCCTGTGCCATTTAGTGTAATAGACTTTGTTGTCTTGTATAAACACATTCTGAGTTTATATACAGTATAGGAAAAACAAGACGTTTCCCATTGTTTACCTCGCAGAAAGCAATGGGGACATGGACAGTATATAGATTTATGACTTATACTAGGCTACACAAGGGAAGTGATAATTACCTGCAGAGGTTGAAGCCAGGTTGCAGAGGGACCCATGGTGCTGTACCCAAAGGGAGGGTAATATGAAGAAAGGAAAAACCAGACATACTCTCATTCATCCTAGTCTTGACCCGGGTAACCAATGCCCTCAACCAACTGCTACTTGTCCATCAAGGAGCCTGAGGTATCCTTAAATCACTTGTTGAGCAGCTACCACAGGACAAAGTCTCCGGTGGGTCACGTCTCTAAGTAATTGGCTGTGAAAGTAGTTTGCTTCTTCTACACGCCTGCTTGTAGTACGTGCAACACGGAGAAATTGCATTTGAATGCCAAGAATGTACTAATTCCCCTGACATCATGGGCTGTAGGTCGACGAGCCGGAGGAGCATCAGGAGCCAAGGCTGTTTCGATCTCTTGGCGGATCCAGGAGGAGATCATGTTCTTAGTGATCCTCCTCTTTACTCTCCCCGAGCTAACAAACAGAGGTGTTAGTCGGGGCCGTGTTGCTGCAGTGCGATTAAGATAGATCAGTAGTTATTATGCCCAGGAGTTTGAGATACAATCTGAAAAGGCCCGAATCTATGGTCCAGTACCCCCAGATTTTGAGTCTTGGCAATGAACTCAGGGACAAAGCTGAGTGCCACTTACCCCCATCCCCTTGAATGGGCGATGTCATACGAGAGGCCATGAAGTTCACCGACTCTCTTTGCCGACGCTAAAGCGAGCAGGAACGATATCTTCAAAGTGAGGTTTTGCTCAGTTGCATAGCGTAATGGTTCGTAGGGAAGTCCTTTTAAGAATCTCAGGACGTGAACCACATTCCAAGGAGGAAGCCTAATCTCCAACTGAGGGCAAGTGATCTCATACGGAGAAGACTCTCCATTTAGCCTGGTAGACTGAGGCTGAGGACTTATGCAAGTAACCAGACATTCTCTCCGCAACTTGTTGTGAAAAGCCCTTCTTAGAGAGGAGATGTTGGGTAGTCTCTAGGCGTGAAGTCGAAGCGACTGCATGATTCTGTGAAAGATATTTGTGTTTGGTTGTTTGAGTAGATCTGGTCGTGGAGGAAACACTCGCAGTAGATCTACTAGAAGTTGCTGGAGGTCTGGAAACCACTCTGCGTGATGCCATATTGAAGCTACAAGTCATCATTAGATCTTTGGATGCCCTGGTTGTTGAGCAGTCTTCTCATCAGACAAAACAGGGGAAAGGTGTACACGTTAATGTTGTACCACCATTGCTGGAAAGCATCCTGCCATAGTGCCTGAGGGTCCGGGACTGGAGAACAGTACAATGGAAGCTTGCTATTCAGAGATGTTGCGAACAGATCTACAGTCGGGGAACCCCACAAATTTAGTACTTTGTTGGCTATCTGACGATTCAAAGACCATTCGGAGCCTACTATCAGAGTCGCTGTGCTCAGATTGTCTGCAAGCACATTCCTCTTGCCGGGAATGAAGCGAGCTGATGGACACTGATTGTTCTTCTCACCATCTGAGGATCTTTACTGCAAGATGGCATAGAGGCTGTGAAAAGGTACCGCCCTGTTTTTTTTTATGTAAGCCACTACTGTGGGGTTGTCGCTCATCAACACCCCAGAGTGAGCTGCCAGCAACTGTTGGAACTGATGAGGAGCTACGTAGGCTGTTCTCATCTCTAGAAGATTCATGTGCTGGTACCTTTCTGACTGTGACCAAAGGCCGAAGATTGTATGGTGCAACAGGTGAGCACCTCCACCCCTCTTTTGATGAATCTGTGAAGAGCATCAAATCCGGATGAGGGACGAGAAGATTCTGGCCCTGTCGAAGATTTTCGTCTACCATCCACCAATTCAAATCAGTCACCTGGTCCTGAGTTATAGGAACTCGAGTGTCCGGTGGATCGGAGTGTTGGTTCCACACAGACTTCAGCTGCCATTGCAAGGATCTTATCCTGAGGCGGCTGTTTGGAACTAGACGAACGAGAGAGATTAGATGACCTAGCAGACTCAACCAACGAGAAGCCAGAAGGACTTCTTTTCTGAGGAAGGGTGGAGCCACTTCTCTGTCTATGTACTCTTTCATCCAATGGGAAGACTCTCTTAGACGGTGTCTATTATCATACTGAGGTATACCAGCCTCTGGGAAGGTTGCAGTAATGACTTCTCGTGATTTATCAGGATCCCCAGATCCTGACAAAACTCGAGAAGCACGTCTCAGTGATGAAGAAGGGTTGTCTCCGATTCTGCCAGGAGTAGCCTGTCGTCCAGATATCTGAGGATACAGATGCCATTCTTGTGAGCCCAAGATAATACTAGGGCGAACACTGTGGTGAATACCTGAGGAGCTGTCGTGAGACCGAAGCATAGAACCTTGAACTGGTACATCTTTTCCTCGTGTATGAACCATAGATACTTCCTTGAAGACAGACAAATTGGGATCTGGAAGTGTGCATCCTTCAGATCCAATGTGCACACAAAGTCCCTCATGCGAACCGCTTGGATGACCGTGTCTGCCGTCTCCATTCTGAACTGAGTCGGTTGCACAAACTTGTTCAGAAGAGAAAGATCGATGACTGGTCTCCAGCCTCCAGTTGCCTTTTTCACCAGAAAAAATCTACGGTAGAAACCTGAGGACCCGTCTGCAACCTCTTAGAGAGCCCCCTTCTGCAGCATGATCTGAACTTCGTCCCTGAGGGCCAACTCCTTTGTGGATCCATTCGCATAGAAGTTTAGATGCACTCAATCCCGAATTAGAGGAGGGAGATTGAATGAACGGGACGTGATACCTTAGTGCGATCACTTCGACCGTCCAGGGTTCTGCCCCGTGAAGCTGCCACCTCTGCCAGAGGTGCTGTAGGCATCCTCCCACAGGTGGTAGATCAAAAGGGATGCCATTCCTAGTGGGAGTGACCACCTCGGTCACTTCCCTTTCCTCCCTTCTTTCCTCTGAAGGACTTGGTCCCTTTCTGGCCTTTGGATGGAAAGGACCACTTAGACACCTTTGTAGGTCCTGAGGACCTAGAAGCTGAAGGGTGAGAGGAGGAAGAAGTTTGCCGAGTGTACGAGATGACTGGGAAGGTATACCATAAGGCCTCGATGTCCAGGCCCTATGGAGGAGAGAATCGTTTGACGATTTCCTCCATTGCTCAGTAGCCCCCTCTATCTCCTCTGGGACGAAGAGAGAACCCTCAAGGGTGTAGTTCCTCAACCGGGAGACTTCTACCTTCGGCATTTGTTTGTGGAATTTCACGATGACGGTATCCCTTCTCTTGAATATAGCATTCGCCCACAAGTTGATAACGTGGTGCAACAGGAAGAGTTCGAGTACCCTACAACACGAAAGACTCCAAAGTCTTCCTGGCCGACTCCTTCGAGAGATCGTGGAAGCAGACCATGAAGCCCAAGGATCCTAGCCATAGATCAAGCCACGAATCAGCCTGCATGGTGTACTTCGTGTCTCTCTCATGTTAAGGAGCTCACCTGCCGAGAGGGAGGCACTCATAGAGGAGGGTTTGAGTCGGAAGACCCTTCGTTAGAGACTCTACTAAAGGGTTGATGGACATGGTGGAATGAGGTTCCCCTTCGATCTCATAGTACTTCCTTTCTAAGACGAAAGAAAGAGGAAGAGACTGGGAGGAGGAACTTGCACACAAGGAACTAGAAGTTCCAGCTATCTGAGCAACAGCTTTTCTTTTGGCAGCTGTCAAGCCTTTAGACCAGGGCAAAGCCAAACTTAACCTGGAAGGCTTCTGGGTCTTGAATATTTCATCAAGAACCATGTCTTTACCTTCCTGAGTAGTGGAACCAGGAGTAAACAGCCTATTAATGGCCCTCATACAAGAAAGGACCTGCCAAAAGGTGTGCTCTGACTCACATCTCTCTTGCTCAGAGTCGTAGTTCGGACTAGCTGCCTTTGGAAGATTCTCATCGTCGGTATCCAAGGGATCGTCCTCAGTGTTGAGGGACCCGCCACAGGGGACCTTCTCTGTGCTTCAGCCATACGAGCTTCCCTTGCTGCAATGTTCTTGGGTTTCGTCTTGGTGTCTTTCAGCTCCCTACGCACAGGACGTTTCTCTGTGGTCTTAGGAGGGGAACTTACGAGGTTTTAGAGGCACCCGACAAAGCTTTGGCAGCAGGAGCTGAAGGCTTTTCCTCTGGAGGAGGTAAGGAAATTGGACACTGGTCCTGAGGCACTACTGTACCTCAATTTCTTGAGGATTGAAGGGATGGACAGTTATCTCCCTGGGCAAGCCTATGTCCCTACTTATACTAGGTCGGATTATGTCTGCGTGAGGTGGAGTTACGCCTCTCATCCTTCTCTTCCGATTCTTGGCCATGGTTTCCCTTGCCTTCACTGGGGTAAAGGGTAGGTTGGCCATGTAAGATTCAGAAGATCGAGGACCCTCGACACGGGATCGGGACGGAGGTGATCTGCGAGCCTTGTCCAACGATCTCCTTCTAGGATCTAGACTCCCAACGGACAAATTCGACAAGGGTTCCAAAGGTATCCTAGGGGGTTGCTCTGACTGAGCAGCCAGAGGCTGTGGCAGTGGAGGAGCCACACCCAGAGAGAAAAGTGCTCACTCCTGCAGTAAGCTCCGAACCTCTAGGTAAATCATGGGAGGTCCAAGAGAACATCCGCTGGGGGGATCTCTAGAAGGCGCCTTAGTTGACGCAGGGGAGTTTCTCTGTGGCAGAGGAACACGTTCCTTAGATGGACGAGAAGGACAGTCCGGACTAATAGGAACATCTGCGAACCTATTAGGAAGCTCCCAAAAACCCTCTGAATAGGTTATTGGCCTGCCATAGGAGTTGATAGAAGCTGGAAGCTGAGGCGAAGGTGTTGGTACCGCACGTGCTTGTGGTTACGACACACGTGCTCGTGAATTGCTAGCAGAAATATTCGATTTGCTCGCAAAATTGCAAATTTCGCACATCAACGAGCACGATTCACGAGTAGAAGTGCTCGCAACAGGAGCACTAGGAACCACACTGGAAGAGGAAGGTCTAACGCCTTCCTGCTTCCGCAAAGAAGCACCTACGTCCAATGAAGTCGGCAGAGAGGGCTCCTGAGTAGGGACAACCCTGAGCTTTGGAGAACATGTCACAGTGGGACGCGTTTCCAAGCATCGCATAGGCAAATACTTTGCTAATATCCCCAGGCGGTGAAAGGCAGTGGGGGTTTAGTCGGATGCCTGTCTCATGATCAGGTTCGGTCCGAGGTCGTGAGGTGAAGGTCAGGTTGAGGGGCTACGTGCTGATGGGGTGTGCGAACGACTACCTCTACCTCTAGACAAGGAACGTCTAGACCTTAATCGTGAACGGGAATGTCTTAGCTCTCATTTGAGAATGGCGCGAGCGTCGTGACTGCCTAGCTCGCAAACGTGAGCGTCGGCCTCGTGAATGTGAATGTCATTCTTGTGAACGGTGCCCTTGCGAGCGTGAACACCGCCCTCATGATCTAGATCGTAGAGATCTTGAACATGAGCGTCTGGACCTAGGTCTAGACTGTGCTCGTGATCGTGCAGAGCGCGATCGCAAAACTTCTCCTCATGAAGAGAAGCTTTAGAGCATGAACACCTTCCAGAAGAAAAGCGTTTGAATTGTGATGACCTATGATCCATCTGATCTTCCGATCGTCGCGGACGGCAATCAGGGGAAGAGCGTCCAGTAGGGGGAGGCGATGCTCGTCATTTCGGGCTGCTGGTGGTAGGAGCGCTGATCCCCAGAAGATCAACACCTGCAACCGGCGGGGTCTTGTAGGAAGAAACAAAGGGTTTGAGGTTACAGGACGACGAGGTCCCAGAACGGCGAGTGGGGTCGTCGTCAGCAGGAGGCCGTTGGAGAGGCGAACGCGAGCGATCACTTCATCCATGCGTGGAAGGTCCAGGAGAAGGTGACATATGTGCTTCGCACAGTTCCAGAGCGTGTTGACAGCTCTGGAGAAGGGTCCTTCCTAGCACCGCGCTAAAGGCGATGCAGAAGTTCTTCCTTCGAAGGGAGTCCTGAAATTTCTAATGTTGGCCACACCTGCAGAACATCTGAAAAGGAGAATGGCTTCCCGGCGTCGGGAGGGGAAGTTGCTCCTCTAGGGGAAGCAACATCCCCCCAGAATCCCAGGGTTGCCAAGGAGTTACATGTAGTTGGTCAGCACTCCTACCTGATCGTCCCTTGGAAGAGAGCAAGCGAGAAGGAGCTTTTGAAAGAGATTTGGGGGTGAGAGACAAAGAAGGCCGCGCTTTCCTCACCCCTGAGGGAGAAAGATTGCGCTTGCCTTTCTTCTTCCTACTTCGTCCAAATTTCTCCCACTGGGAGGCAGGCCACTCCCTACACTGTGCAGGGCGAACCATGCTCGCAGCGATGCCCTCCGGACGAAAGACAGAAAAAGTGCAGGTCGGTCTCCAATGGTGACACAAAGGTACCACACGTGGCACCCTCGGACCCTGGACATGGTCGCATGAAGGCGATTGAAGAGAAAACACGCACACCTGAAAAGAAAAAGAATATCAAAAAGTCCAATGACAGTCTAGGGAGAGAGAGGACATGTCCGATCTCTACTGAGCCAAAAGAAAAAAAGTGACGTACCCACAGCAGTGAGAGTATATATAGAGGTGGCTTGGTACCCCGTCACCCCCAGCCTACCCGCTCAAGCAGTTAGGCAGGGTTACCACTAAGCACTTCTAAGTCTAATCGCTATCTTCCAGCTTCGCCGAAAGATAATCCAAATAAATAACGGAAGGTTTGTTAGTATGGGAACAATTATGTAATTAAGTTCTGTTTGCTTATTAGGTAGGGGTGAGAATTGTTTGGGTGACAGGAAGAATTTTCAGGGTGGAATTTACATGGAAGTTGCTACCATGGCTCCTTACACAGGATCTATAGCATCGGATCAAGGGCATGACTTACGTGTAAGTCTAGGTTAACAACCAACTTAAGCCAAATGTGCCTACCTACAAAAGGTTTGTATTCTCGTAAGAACAACTAAAATGATTGCCAATGTACAGTAACACCATTCTCAAAAGGTAAGAATTAAAACACTTTTGCAGTTCAAAAGCTTTCATATGTAAATTCTGCATTGAAAAGAATACAAAAACACACATACAATGATGAGGGCATAGTGGTCACATAGAGAAATGTCAATGGAAGATTGCGTCCAATTGACCTAAACATGTCTTTGAAGTCTTCTTCCTTAGTAAACTAATGAGAGTAATTTTAAATTATTTTAACATTTTGTATCTTACATTTTAGAATTTATTTATTTTTACTTCTAGATATATCTACCCACCTCACTACAATTTAAATCCTTCCTATTTCTATATTTTCTTGCAAAATTTCTTTTAAAGTCTTGTACAATATGACATATAAAAGGAGTATCCTTTGGATAAAATCTATGTACATAAATTTAAATCTAAACAAAATCAGGAATTATTCACAAAATGCTCCAAGTCCTCTAGCTCCTAAACTTTATTCAGCTATAAAATCTGATAAACAATAGGGCCATACATCCATACATACATACAAGCTCAAACATAATCTTGAGGAGAAATGAGACATTACTAGACAAACAAAAATTAACCTACATGGCAAAACATCCAGCTAAATCAAAGCTATATTCATTTAGGTTCATCAAATTGGCCTTTAATTAAATCTGTCATGACTGGGTATTGTACTTTCTTCTTATTTAGTTCATCCTGTGCCCAAAGCAAAAGCTTCAGCAATTCTGCCAGAAGAGGGGTTGTTTCTTCCTGGTTCTGGGCTCTAAGAATTGCTGCATTCAACTCGCTAGCAACCTGCAATACCAGAAAATCTTTAAAATGCATTTCTTAAAGGGGCTACACCTTAATTTCCCAAGAAGCCAACTGGAATATTCAATTATGGATTGTTTTTGTTTTACAGGAGTTTACAAACATGGTAGTAAATTAAAAAAAATTTATTTCTAAGTTTTTCAAAACAATCCATTTATCATACAGTACATGTATACCCATCGAGGATGACACTAGGGTGCTTGGGGGTCCAAGGCCTTAGCAGCAATTTGTGTTCATGCTTCAACACTGGCAAACCAATGTCTAGCTTTCTTTATATGACAATGTGCCTTAACTTAAGCTTAAGTAGATGATTTTGTGGAGTGAATATTGTTCCCTGGATCTGTTGGAGGTGTTACAGCGAAAAGATAGATTAGGATAATGTTTAGGAAAATTACCCACCTGCCATTTAAATGATTTAACTAACTTTGACTACCAGCGAGTAGTCCAGGTTTCTGTGAATTGGACTTTCATGATAAAATTAGGTGAATGTGGACTATGGTCTCTACATTCTTGCCCTTAAGGAGAAGCACACTAGGATGAAGATCAGAGAATCAACCAGTTTGCTCAATACAGAAATTCTTTGTTTAGCCTTTGATCTGGACTGATGTTTGAACATCATACTGTTAGACACTGCACATACCTTTCGGTCTTCGATCTTCATTTGTGCTAAATCCTTCTTTGATGTAATTAAGTAGGCACTAGAGGATACTTGTCTGTGCCTGAAAGAGATGATTTTCTTCTAAGTACAGCATTCCTCAGCCCTGTAATAGGGAAAAATTTGAAGGGCGACATTCAAAATAACCCTCACATCTTCAGGAGGTATGAGATCAAGGCAGTCACTGACCTAAGAAGAGAGCCTGCTTTCTCTGCTACTGGTAGGAATAGTATCATGAAGAGGAGAGCTGTGATATCAAGACCTGACCTAGGAATTTTAGCAAAAATTTCCAGGGCAAAAGACATGCCCAATGACGTTCAGCCCATAATTGTCTAAAAAAGTTGAATAATGCAGGAGCTTGCCTACATTTTTCAAGAAGGCCAAAACCAGAAAAAATGGCATATTATGAGAGATGCTCCAGATGAAGGCTTCATGAAGATTTGCGAGGTTGTCTGGTGAATCTCCTCGGAACTGGAAACATGCCCCAGCTAGAAAACTTCACTGTAGTTTTTCAACAAGCTGGGCTGAAGTGCATTAACATGTCTGTTACTTATGTCAAAGCCTCCATCATCATCATTACTAAGTAGAGAGACTGATGACAACTTGAAAGCCTAAAAGGTTGAGAAGGACAATCTGTTCATACCTCAGGAAGATAAAGAAATCTGCAGCCAGGTCTAAAGACTGTTTTGTGATATCATCTGTCATACCTGCTTTCTCTAAAAAATTTTCTATCTTTCTCTCAGATTATGCTCGATAACTGCGGTGAAACTTTAGTTTGTCATCCCACAAAATCCTATCCAAAAAAACATGTCATAAAGGTTCATAATACTGTAACCTTCAATCACAATAAGGTTGATTGGTTATCTTCTGAAATGCAGTTTAAGAAAGTACCTTAAATGGACAAGTTCATCAGACTTATCACATATGAGTGGTCCAGCATCACACCGCTGTGAACACTCTAGAATGAACTACTATGTAATGGGGCACAGTCTGACACTGAATCTTTAACATGCACACTGCTCAATTGAGAAAGAAATGGAAGGTCTTGAACTGGTACACTACTCTGTTGAGGAAGAAGCAAAGGTGCTTCCAAGAGGACTGATGAATAGGTACATGGAAGCATGTATTCTTCTAATCTATTAAAACCATATACAGTAGTCTCCTTCTCTGATGAAACTTAGTCAAGACTACCATTTTCAACCTTTACTTCGTTTGCTGTACAAACTGGCTCAGGAAAGAGGTTGACAACCTTCTACAGCAGCAACAGGAGGAATGTACTCCTTCTACCTCTCTTGCTAAACTGGCCAGGTTGGAGGCCTCAAAAAGGCTGTAAATTGTAGGCGGTCCTGATAGAATACAGGTCAAGGCAACTTTCTTATCTCAAATCCCGCAAGCATGGCCGCAGAAGCCCTCAAAAGAAATTGCGTGGTGGATCAGGGAGTTCTGTGAACCAGTCCACCACTGCTGTCTGCATGCGACTCCTCTGCAAGAGTGAAGTGGACTTCCGCACCAATGCATCTTGCAGTGTCCATTTCTACCTCTGGGCTAACATTTATTTTGGAAAATTGGGAACCCAGGATGTCCCTTGTCTTCAAAACCCAGTTGGACTACTGGTTTCTGACTAGTATGCCGGAAAGGTCATTGCATTTCAACCAAACAGCATGAGGCTTCTGTATTTCTCTGAATAGTCGGGAGCTGATAACCCCATAATTTTTGTAAAGTCCCTCAAAGCACCTGACCACAAGCCATTAAACTGCTTGTAAGGTGGCAACAGCAGAAAACTCCATGGAACAAAGTAGGCATAAACTTATTGTTATTAAAAACTAAGCTATAACCCTAGTTGGAAAAGCCAGGTGCTATAAGCCCAAGTGATCCGACAGGGAAAAATAGCCCCGTGAGGAAAGGAAACAAGGAAATAAAAAACAAACTACAAGCAAAGTAATGAACAATCATATAAAATATTTTAAGAAACGTACCATTAAATTAATCTTTCATATATAAAAATAAGTATACATGGGTAAGAGTGGCAAATGGAAGAGTAGTAGAAAGGGCATTAATGGATTATGTGTTGATAACAAAAAGAATGTTTGGAAGATTGAAAGACGTGCACGTGTTTAGGGGTATGGCTAACGGTATGTCTGATCATTTTTTGGTGGAAGGAAAATTGGTTGTAGCAAAAGAGTGGGGGAATAGAGTAGGTGGATGTAAAAGGGAGCTAGTGAGGGTTGAAGAGCTAATAAAACCGGGGGTAAAAAGTAAATATCAGGAAAGGTTGAAAATGGCATATGACGAGGTGAGAGTAAGAGAAACTGGTAATTTAGAGGAGGAGTGGAAGTTAGCAAAAGAAAATTTTGTTGGGATTGCAAGTGATGTATGTGGCAAGAAGGTTGTTGGAGGCAGCATGAGGAAGGGCAGTGAATGGTGGAATGAAGGAGTGAAGGTAAAAGTGGAAGAGAAAAAGAGGGCTTTTGAAGAATGGCTGCAGAGTAATAGTATAGAGAAGTATGAAAAATATAGAGAGAAAAAGGTGGAAGTAAAGCGCAAGGTACGTGAGGCAAAGAGGGCAGCTGACCTGAGGTGGGGTCAGGGACTGGGTCAGTCATATGAAGAGAATAAGAAGAAGTTTTGGAAAGAAGTGAAGAGAGTAAGGAAGGCCGGCGCAAGAATTGAAGAGACAGTGAAAGATGGAAATGGAAGGTTGTTAAAAGGAGAGGAGGTAAGGAAAAGGTGGGCGGAATATTTTGAAAGTTTGCTGAATGTTGAGGATGATAGGGAGGCAGATATAATTGCGGTTCCAGGTGTTGAGGTGCCAGTGATGGGAGATGAGAATGAGAGAGAGATTACAATAGAGGAAGTGAGGAGAGCACTAGATGAAACGAGAGTAGGAAAAGCATCGGGTATGGATGGTGTGAAAGCTGAGATGTTGAAGGAAGGGGGTGTGACTGTACTTGAATGGTTGGTGAGATTGTTTAATGTGTGTTTTGTGTTGTCAATGGTACCAGTAGATTGGGTCTGTGCATGTATTGTACCACTATATAAGGGTAAGGGAGATGTGCATGAGTGTTGTAATTCAAGAGGTATTAGTTTGTTGAGTGTAGTTGGAAAAGTGTATGGTAGAATACTGATTAATAGGATTAAGGATAAAACAGAGAATGCAATCTTGGAAGTACAGGGTGGTTTTAGAAGAGGTAGGGGTTGTATGAATCAGATTTTTACAGTTAGGCAGATATGCGAGAAATATTTAGCAAAAGGTAAGGAGGTGTATGTTGCGTTTATGGATCTGGAGAAAGCATATGATAGAGTTGATAGGGAAGCAATGTGGAATGTGATGAGGTTATATGGAGTTGGTGGAAGGTTGTTGCAAGCAGTGAAAAGTTTCTACACAGGTAGTAAAGCATGTGTTAGAATAGGAAATGAGGTGAGCGATTGGTTTCCGGTGAGAGTGGGGCTGAGACAGGGATGTGTGATGTCGCCGTGGTTGTTTAACTTGTATGTTGATGGAGTGGTGAGAGAGGTGAATGCTAGAGTGCTTGGACGAGGATTAAAACTGGTAGGCGAGAATGATCATGAATGGGAGGTAAATCAGTTGTTGTTTGCGGATGATACTGTACTGGTAGCAGACACAGAAGAGAAGCTTGACCGACTAGTGACAGAATTTGGAAGGGTGTGTGAGAGAAGGAAGTTGAGAGTTAATGTGGGTAAGAGTAAGGTTATGAGATGTACGAGAAGGGAAGGTGGTGCAAGGTTGAATGTCATGTTGAATGGAGAGTTACTTGAGGAGGTGGATCAGTTTAAGTACTTGGGGTCTGTTGTTGCAGCAAATGGTGGAGTGGAAGCAGATGTACGTCAGAGAGTGAATGAAGGTTGCAAAGTGTTGGGGGCAGTTAAGGGAGTAGTAAAAAATAGAGGATTGGGCATGAATGTAAAGAGAGTTCTATATGAGAAAGTGATTGTACCAACTGTGATGTATGGATCGGAGTTGTGGGGAATGAAAGTGATGGAGAGACAGAAATTGAATGTGTTTGAGATGAAGTGTCTGAGGAGTATGGCTGGTGTATCTCGAGTAGATAGGGTTAGGAACGAAGTGGTGAGGGTGAGAACGGGTGTAAGAAATGAGTTAGCGGCTAGAGTGGATATGAATGTGTTGAGGTGGTTTGGCCATGTTGAGAGAATGGAAAATAGCTGTCTGCTAAAGAAGGTGATGAATGCAAGAGTTGATGGGAGAAGTACAAGAGGAAGGCCAAGGTTTGGGTGGATGGATGGTGTGAAGAAAGCTCTGGGTGATAGGAGGATAGATGTGAGAGAGGCAAGAGAGCGTGCTAGAAATAGGAATGAATGGCGAGCGATTGTGACGCAGTTCCGGTAGGCCCTGCTGCTTCCTCCGGTGCCTTAGATGACCGCGGAGGTAGCAGCAGTAGGGGACTCAGCAGTATGAAGCTTCATCTGTGGTGGAAATGTGGGAGGTTGGGCTGTGGCACCCTAGCAGTACCAGCTGAACTCGGCTGAGTCCCTGGTTAGGCTGGAGGAACGTAGAGAGTAGAGGTCCCCTTTTTGTTTTGTTTCTTGTTGTTGTCGGCTACCCCCCAAAATTGGGGGAAGTGCCTTTGGTATATGTATGTATGTATATAAACTATAAAAACTTAAAAAAAAAAGGAGAAAAAAAAATAAGATAGTAGTGTGCCCAAGAGTACCCTCAAGCAAGAGAACTCTAATCCAAGACAGTGGAAGGCCAGGGTACAGAGGCTATGGCACTACCCAAGACTAGAGAACAGTGGTTTGAATGAATGATGTACCTTCTGATCCAAGTTTCTCCAAGGAAATGGAGGGTCTTGAACTGGTACACTTCTCTGTTGAGGAAGCAGCAGAGCAGCAGTGTACACAAAGATGGGTCAACTGGTAGACAGGATGATGCAGAAGACACTGGTATGTAACCTTCTCTCCCAGGTGAGTGTAGGGTACAGGATCTAGTTGGACCAACTAGAAGGGAGAGAAATCTCATATTCACAGATCTGATTATAAACTAGATTCAGGGCCAAACTAGCAAGATCAGACCAAGGCAACTCCATAGAAGGTCTGGAGCCTTGAGGGGTATGGAAGTGACAATCACTGACCTAAGACCTATCTGAAGCATGGTGTCCTGGTCGCCACACCCAATTCATCGTACTCGAGAAAGACTGCAAGAACCTCCGCAGATGAACACTCAGACTCCAAGTTCTGGGCTTCCTTTGGTATTAACCGAGGTTCAGAACCTTCGAAGCAAGAGAATCCTGAGTACCCATATCCCTCACAGGGGGGTAAGAGTTTAGTAGGCTGCTCCTTAGAGTTTTCCCCTCAAAAATACAAGTGCAGAATCTGATCTAAGGACAGCACCAGCAGTGTAGTTGGGGACCAAAGACTGACCAAGCAAGATGTCATAAGCAAGAGGAAGATCTCTGACACCAATCAAACCAAAGATAGTAATAGTTCCATGTACCCTTCCCTCTATTGATCATGGTGGAAACTAAGGGTTCACGGTCCCTGAGCCAGCCACTGACTCGTTGCTGCCAGCTACATGCCTCAAGAGGTGTCTTCTCTATTCAGCATACCAAAGTATTCTAATTTGAGAGGAAGCAGCACTCCCACATCCAGGTAGAAAAAAAAATGAACGAGGGCACTCAGGCTCCTCCAACATCTGGCCAACAGAAAGAGTACATGGCCAGCCTGGCTACCATAGTAGTCATGCTTGCTTGCAGGAACCAACCAAAGCCATCCACCTTTCCCCGAAAGAGACGTGGTGTAGTCAAAAGCCATATGGGAATTTTTAGACTGACTTTTTTCTTGTTAGAAGTATCATAATTGGGAGAGGAGGAAGAGCTGGAAGAAGAGTGAAAGCTCATTCTTCCTCTTACCAAGTTTCCCTCAGGCTGAAGCAGAGAAGTCGAGCTTTGAGTGACCATCAATGACTACACTCCCACACAGGGAAAAACCACTGGCACTGCTTCAACACAAACCAAAACACTGTTAAAGAAGATGTGGTAGGCAATCTCACTAGCATTCATAACACAGACACAAGAACTGGGATTACTGGCACAGGGATATAGGGAGCCACAGGCACTGAGGTTTCATTGGCCCCATGACCTTCTTACATCCTTTTAGTAGCCTCGGTACTTGCACTACCACAGAGGCATGAGCCTTCTTAGGCTTCGGACACTGTGAAGATCACCATTGGGATCACTGGGACTGGAATCTCCACTGGAATTACTGGCCTTAGCTACCAGCTTCCTCAAAGAATATTATCTTTAGGGGCCTATCTGCAAGACCTAAGGCCAAGGCCAAATCTTCCTCAGATCAAATTTGTCATCGGCAGTCTGCACGGCTATGGGTGAGCTCTTGGTGAATGTTAGTGTAGTAATCACTGGGGGAACTTCACACTCCACCAAACCCTAAAAATCTAGGCGATGCAGATCCAAGCTCTCTGTGCTCCTGAAGCTTCTAAGGCAAACTTGATGATTAGAGTACAGTGCTAGTCTCTTTGGCATTATCTTAGGCGTTGCCAAGGATGATCGCAGAAAAACCTGACCTTCCTTTTCCTACTAAAAGAATAAGCCTGTCACTGAACAGGAGCCAGAATTGGTGCTCAGCCAATGGGGATGGTTGCAAATAATTATGCCCCAACAAAAAGTGCAGAGAGTGTAGATCTACAACTGATCTCTCCATGAACTTTGCAATCAGTCTCCATGCTTTCCCCCACATTTAAAAAATTCCCATTTCACATCCATAATAAAAAATCAAACAATCAACCAAACACTTCTCTAAAGAAAGAGCAAAGGCTCAAAGCCTACGGATAAGTCGCAACTTGTAGTGGAAGAAGACAAAAGTGAAGAGTCAGGAAAGTGAACTGCTGCTGAAGGCATTACCTATTATTTTTAAGAAGTACAGGTTTGTATATGTGTATGAACTGACTTCCTTGGTACTATGTGGTCTGTTAGGGTTAAAACAGGGAATCCTAAACAACAGGATATACCAAAGAAATACTATTTTCCCTACCCCAAGGAGTGTATCATTGGCCATGCAAAGACGTAGTATATGGGAGACCTACTGGTTTAGGATCCAAGAGAAGAAAAATTCTAATAGTCTTTATTTGTGTTCTTAGGTAAAGTACAAGTATTGGAAATTTTCAAAACAAGACTCATGGAAATGAAAATGACTTGTGTATACCCCATACTCTAAACCAAAGTTACCTACAAGAGGGTGTTTCAACCTAATTCATATCATAATTATAATTTTATTCTACATCTGGCAACCTTTCATATATCTGCACTGGAAATTTCTATAAACTATTATTAATAGCTAAGCTACAACCCTAGTTGGAAAAGCAGGATGTTATAAGTCCAAAGGCTTAAACAAGGAAAATAGCCCATTGAGGAAAAGAAATAAGGAAACAGATAGAATAGTGTGCCTGACATTACCCTCAAGCAAGAGAACTAACTCAAGACAGTGAAAGATCATGGGCTATGGCAATAAACAACACAATGGTTCAGTTCTGGAGTGTTCTCCTAAAAAAGCTGCTTACCAGAGCTAGAATCTCTTCTACCCTTACCAAGTAAAAAAGAGCTACAGAACAATTACAGTGGAGTATTTAACACATTAAATGAAGAATTTTTTGGTTATCTTAGCGTTGTTAACTGTAAAAGGAAAACAGAGATTATGTAAAGCTTTTAGATAACTGCTCCAGGGAAGACCCTTTCCCTCACCCCTATGGCCTGCAAATATTCAGCCTGCGAGTTGCGTAACCAGAGAGGGATCTAATGTTGTACTATCTGGCCAGTCACAGGACACACGAACTTTCTAGCGATAGTATCTCAACGGGTGGTTGGTACTTAAGCTAACCTACACAAGTCAAATCAAAGCAGGAACAAAGAAAACATACCTTCTGTCTGTGTGATGGATGTAATAAATCACCAAACGGAGACGTGTCGGGCTGGTCAAACGCCAAGAGAGCTAAGGTTCGTTCTAATTCATTCAATATTGTTGGATCCCTTTGACCTCTCTCTGCTAAATGATCCTGGGCATACACAACTGCTTCTTCAACACGACCTTCCCTGATCAGTTCAATTAAAACTTGTTGCTGTGGAAAAAAGTTAAGAATTTAATTGAAATAAAAGTTTTATGTGGCAACTACTGTACCTAGAAATAATCATATTCAACACCCTATACTTTATGCTAAAGTAAATCATGATGAAATATGGCCATTACATAATTGATGTATTTGATTCTTATATATTACGAACAAATCCGAACCACTTATTTTCGTAAGAAAGATTAATATCTAAATGGATAAATAAAATTTAGTTATAGGTTTAAATTGATTATGTTTTGGGAGGATAGATGAATTTGAAGATTGCATTTAAGCTTGGATTTGATTTGAAAATAGTTTATGATATACTGTATACTGCTTCCAAACCATCAGTGCTTATAGAATTTCAGTGAAGTTGTATTTGCAGGAAAATCAGATACACATGATATTTAAGGTTAAATCATGGTTGGAGTGGCGAAGAATGTTCTCACTTTCTTTTGTTAAAAAGAATTTACATATAAAGACAGTAAAAGAATCAGATTCTCTTTCAGAAATTCAGGAACAGTCATAATACCAACATAAACTATATTTATGGTCATAAATGTTCAGCTGTAAATTTGTTTTCTGTAACTTAAATATATTAGTCTACAGGTCATTATGATTACAGTTTGGGTTAAAGCAAGATTGAAATAAAAATTTTTGAAAATGATTACCATACTATATTTGTCATGACTACTAATACTCAAATTTTCTAATCAACGAAAGTAAAAGAATTACAAAAAATAAAGCCAGAGAAGAGACAAATATCTTATATTTATATATTCATTTTTATACTTTTTTTTTTTCTTTTTTAATAAATCTCAGGTATCATAACCAAATTCTAAATTTACAAGGAAGTGTCAATATTAGTTTACATAAACATACAATAGCAGATTAAAATTACTAATACTCTAAAATCTAAAATGCCCATCAAGTATCAAAATGTATTTTGAAAACAAATCTAAAGTTTTGCACAATACTAATCATTGCTAATTAAAAGCTATTATAGTATAGTACTTCAATACTTAGGAAATCTTAATTTGAGAGTAAGCTACGACAATAAAATTAAAATTTTATAACTTGTCTCTATTGTATGATAGCCCATCCTCAACAGCTGTTGCAATGCCAGGAACATCAATCATTTTCTAAACAGTCAAAAAAAAATGGAGGGTAAGTACAGCATTGATAGTCTGTTCATCAAAATCAGAGCTTGACATATATCTTTCACCTCGTTTGACATATCCAGTTGCTAAAATTTTAATAGAGAATAGTCAATGTTATCCACACACGGATCATTATCCAAAAATCATTCTGGGCAATAGTAGCTGAGAGATAAGGAGACATAGTTTATCCAATTTACAGCAACTGGATACGAAAGAATCCAAAATAGTTCCTCTTTAAAGTGGTCAAAACCAATGACAAGGGTCTAGGAATCTGGGGTGGTAATGAAGATTTGACCTGGGTTTTCAGAAATGCAAAATTGTGAAATTTTCATTGACACTTTAAAAGCATTATCTAAACTTATTCATTAGTTTTCAAATAGTAGAGTAGATATATGATGCTTTCTAATGTACCCATCATGGCATGAAGACAAGAGTTTAGAGATTTCTCTCTATATGAGGAAATGTTTAAAAGAATTTTACTAAAGTAGGGATTTGCTATACTGTATACAATGGTAAGGTCAAAGTATCGTGTACGAGCTACAAGCAATAAGAAACAAGGTAAAAATAAAATAAAAATAGCTATACATTCTTTACATTAATTGTAATCTATTTACGGTAATATAACACTTTACTGTCACTGTACAAAATAAATACTAATAAATCAGATGTTTTACTTATCACCAAATTCTTACCTGCAAATGAAAATAGAGTTGAGAATTATCGTCAAGAATTTCCGGATGCAAGGCAGTTACCATCCTCATTGCTTCTTGAAAGTGACCAGCTTGAATAGCAGAGCGAATCCGAATGCGTTCATCCAGCTGATCAAGGTCCATGGGTGGCTTTATATTTGCTTCGATGGAAAACTTTTCCGCAGCTTCTTTAAATCCCTCTGAAATGTTATGAAATTCTTAATAAAAATCCATTTGCCCACACAGGAATACCATAGCTTTACAATTAAACACTGTACACATATGAGCATATTACTCTAGGAATTTCTTGTATAAATTACCCATAACTTCCATCAAAAGGTTAACAATTTACCCAATGCTGGTAACACGCAACAAGCTTGGTGCTCACAGCACGTCACAAATGATAAGGGGAATCAGTTCCTCGGGTTACATTTAAAAGGTTAAAGGTGTCTGGTTTCAGTTCCAGTTCCATCAGAATAGATGCTCACCAGAACGTCAGCCGGGCAAGCCCAGCCCCCCACTGTGGTGCCCTACCACAGCAGTAGCCTCCCCAGTAAACAGCTTAAACTCACGACCCTGGGCGGGGATCAATCTCTTGCCACGCGAGTGCGAGGCAAACACGTTACCACTGTACTAGCCAGAGGGCGTATGACTTCTGCAAGCTGACCTTGCATCTTGCAGAAACAATATTACTTATTTTTGTGTTAAACCCTTGGCTTCTTCATGTCTAAATTGATCTCTATAACACTTAATTGTAACTTTTAAAAGTTCAAATTCCATTTTGATGAATACTACAACTCGGTTACAAAGCTGAAGTAACCACAAAACCTCTTATGGGATAAATGTTCTTTATATGCAGTCACCAACTGAGCTTTTATTCCACACCCCCTTTTAACACAAATAAAAAGGCCTATTATCCATTCACATCAGAATCTGAATTCCAGTAAAATTATCCATAATACTATTTTACTCATGAAAGTTCAAATCTTTGTCTTCCTTCTGACCTGTGTGTCACAAAAAAATGTTGCTGTATAACTTAAGTGAGCAAGTACTTCATTATGATAATTATCTACATTAGTTAATTTTTTTATGCCATACCTACCCGAACCCTCAAAAATACACCTATAACCATTCAATTGACAACTAAGAGCAAAACTGCACCTCAAATAATTTTCAGTAACTTTGATTTATCAATAAACTATTTCTCCTTTATTGGAAACTAGAAATAAGTTAACATAATACACTGTATCTAAAATTTGGTATTAGCAACCCAAGTAAAATTTTCAAGAAATAATAGTACTGTACACAGGAGGGTATGGGTAACTTATTTTTGCTGGGAACAAGGACTCTATGACTGACAAATCCAAAGATATAGTTGTCAAGAAATACTATTTGAAATAGAAATGACATTAAAAATTTCTGAGTAGAAAGCTACTCCTTACACAATAACTTTGATATGTTTCTTCGACTTAGTTGGTCAACAAATTGGTTGATAAGTTAGGCGCTGTTTTACCCTTATCTAAAGGATACTGAACAGTTACTGAGACCGAAGGGTATCCTCTTTAGACATCTTACTTGTTAGTTATACACATCCTGGTCTCTAGAGAAAAGTAAACTGTTAGAAACTTGGTAAATTAAATGCTTAAGATAAAACACAATTAAAACAGTGTACATGAACATTTGTCTGTTAATCTTGACTGAATGTTCTTCAGGTGCAATATTATAGTCCTCTCTCTCCCTCTTAAATGATTTAGTATTGAGTAAAATTCATCCTCATTGTCAGTTGTTGCTAGTACACTGCAGGACAAAGGCCTCAGACATGTCCTTCTATTCCTATAATTATGGGCTTTCTATGCCAGTCTATATCTGTAAATTTTCTTAGCTTGTCAATCTGCCGTCTTCTCTTCCTTCCCCTGCTTCACATGTAATCTCTAGGGGCCCATTACAGTATGTTAATTCTTTTTGTCCATCTATTATCTGTCATTCTCCTTATTTGTCCTGCCCCTGTCAATTTCTTTTTCTTCTATGGTGTTTTTGCTCTCGTATCCATGTTACTTTGTTTCTGTCTTTTAGTGTTATTCCATCATTATTCTTTCAATAGCTCTTTGAATTGTAACTAGCTTCAAATTGCACTATGTTTTACAGTATTACATTTTCTAATATCTATAATGGTATTCATTCTGTGCACAGACACCTTCCTATTAATAATTTTGTTTCTATATTGCTATGGAATCACAAATTTAGCTAATTAGCTTTGAGGCAAGTTTCCCCTTTTGATGCAAAGTTTAAGAAATGATTCATAAGGATCTCAATATTAAAAACATACCGAATAGTTGCAGATACACTTTGCTTACTTATAAAATAATTTAACAACGAACTATTTCTTTATGCTTCACATGGAGGTTACAGTTTGAAACACAGGTGACATGCAAATAACAGGAAAATAAATCAGATAATTTTGTAATAATGAAGAAACAAGTGAATTATTAAATTGGCACCCATAATCTTTAGAAACAAGCATAAGTTTTCCCTTAAAATAAAAAAAAAAATCTGTGTGTGTGTAATTTCTAGTGAACTTCTTTTGCACTTCTGTACTTACAGTACTGTACATTTTTCCTCTTCCAAGTGCCTATGCACTTTCAACTCTCTCCCACTTGACATACAATTCCACTAATTCTTCAATATCTTACTCTTAAATATCCACATTGAGTGTGTTAGCTGCATGATGTCAGCAAGTTCCATGAAGTTAGCCTTTTTACACAATTATAATGTTGTCAGTATGAGTATCTTTGAATAGGAAATCTGCAACTTTGTCAAATTTTTTGCCTACGAAACGTATTTTATTTTGATTTCCCATGCTACCTCTCTCCCTTCTGACAATATTTTGCGAATTTATACTTCTTCAATCTTGCTAAAGAATACAGTACAGTAATTCCCCTCTTTATATCAGTTCCAAAGTTACGTCAGTTTGACGGGAGTTTCAACTTTACAATGCTCATCCTCAAGTATTAAATAAAAAGATTAAATCCACGTGATGCTGTTTCACCCAACCTTTCATCGGTTTCTACGTTAAACAATAACAATGAAGTTCTGTACTGAACAGTATAGTACTTTTCTTCACATAAAGTAGAAGCTTTCTAATATATCTGGTTTATCTGGTGTTTATAAAATGAAAGTAGGTTGTAAGTGTTTTTTGTATTCAGTACATATACCTGTACAGTGGAACCTCTACATACGAATTTAATCCGTTCCAGAACCAACTTCGGATGTAGAAAATGTTCGGATGTCGAAACGAATTTTCCCATAAGAATACATGGTAATTCATTTAATTCGTTCCTCAGCCTAAAAACCCATAATAAATCCTTAATAAATGGCTACACATAATTACACATAATAAAAATGAAGTTTTTATGATAAAACAAAGTTTTATGAATACTTACCTGGCAGTTATATATACATAGCTAATTATCTCTATTTCGGCAGAATTTTTCTAAAACTAGGCAACCGCCTTGTGGTGGTTGGGTGGTAACACCCGTCAAAGGGTGGTAGGAGGAATCATTCCCGTTCTCTGTTCTTCAGTTCATCTATGCCCGACCTGTCTCCTGAGGGGAGGTGGGTGGGCCTTCGAATGTATATATAACTGCCAGGTAAGTATTCATAAAACTTTGTTTTATCATAAAAACTTCATTTTTACGAATAGAACTTACCTGGCAGTTATATATACATAGCTGATTAACACACTTGGAGGAGGGTGATAGACAGTAACATCGTTGGGGAAACAACCAAAAAAGTTGTAGGATAAATAAACACCTTGATTCCTTACCTGCTAAGGTAGCTGACTTCAAAGGTTCCTGCCTCTTGAGTCGCTTTCCCTTAGGAGTGTCAGCCAGGATGTGACCTGCAGTGCTGAAAACACTCAATCGAGTCTGTCAACGGGGTGAGACCAACAATCTGACTAGACTTCAGGACTACCTATTGCCCAAAATAAAAAACCGCAACTTTACCAAACCAACCACCTAACATTTGCAAAGTAGATAAAAATGATCTAACTAGACTGAGGTGACTGTACACAAGTCGAAGTCCTCAGACAACCAATAAAAAAAAAATACACCAACCTATGCACAAGTAAACAAAACTAAGGTTGAGGGGAGGTAGTAACTCCTTTGCCTAATACAGAAGCCGTAGCTACGTATGGTCCCAAGGTATAACATTTCTCATAATCCACCCTCACCTCTCTGAGGTAATGAGAGGCGAACACAGAGTTGCTCCTCCAGAATGTCGCATCCATAATTTGACGGAGCGACATGTTCTTGCGGTAAGCAAGCGAGGTCGCAATGGCCCTCACTTCGTGGGCTTGCACTTTTAAAAGTCCGAAGTGTTCCTCCTCACACAAGAGATGCGCTTCTCTTATCACTTCCCTCAGGAAAAAGGATAAAGCGTTCTTGGAAAGGGGCTTTTGAGGATCTTTCACAGAACACCACAGGGAGCTAGAAGAGCCTCTCACACTTTTTGTGCGAGACAAGTAGGTCTTGAGGGCTCGTACTGGACAGAGCAGCCTCTCTTGCTCCTGACCCACTAGGTTGGTCAAGTTAGGAACCTCAAAGGTCCTCGGCCAGGGCTTAGAAGGGTTCTCGTTCTTAGCGAGAAAGTCTAATCTCAAGGCACAAACTGCCCCATTCAGATTGAAGCCTACCTGTTTTTCAATTGCATGGACTTCACTAACTCTTTTAGCTGTTGCTAAGGCCAAAAGAAAGAGGGTCTTCTTGGTAACCTCCCTAAGGGGAGCCTGTGATATGGGCTCAAATCTCTTGGTGCACAGAAATTTAAGAACTACATCAAGGTTCCAAGAAGGGGGCTTTAACTGGGTCTGCTTGGTCGTCTCAAAAGACTTCAAGAGGTCATGTAAGTCCTTGTCGCGAGACAAGTCCAAGCCTCTATGCCGACAGACGGAAGAGAGCATACTTTTGTACCCTTTGATAGTGGACACAGCTAGCTTAGCGTCCTGTCTGAGGTACAACAAGAAATCCGCAATCTGGCTCACAGAGGTAGTGGATGAGGAAATCTTGTGCTTCCTACACCAAGCCCTAAAAGTCTCCCACTTGGACTGGTAGACCCTCTGCGAAGAGACCCTCCTCGCTCTGGCGATAGCTTTCGCAGCTTGCGCTGAAAAGCCTCTCGATCTGACGAGCTTCTCGATAGTCTGAAGGCAGTCAGATTGAGAGCGAGGGGGTTTTGATGATATCTCTCGAAGTGGGGTTGTCTGAGCAGATTTGGACTTGCAGGGAGGCTTCTTGGAAAGTCCATCAACAAGTCCACCACCTCCGTGAACCATTCCCTCATCGGCCAGAACGGAGCTATCAGGATCATCCGTCCCGAATCGAGGAGGGCGAATTTCCTGACTACCAGATTGATGATCTTGAACGGGGGAAAAGCATAAGTGTCCATCCCCGTCCAATCCATCAAAAAGGCGTCTACTGCTATTGCCTCTCTGTCCGGAACTAGGGAGCAATAGATGGGGATCCTCTTGGATAAATTGGAGGCGAAAAGATCGATGAGGGGTCTCCCCCACAGCCTCCAGAGACTCTGACAGACCTGTTGGTTGAGGGTCCATTCTGTGGGAAGGACCTGCCCTTTCCTGCTGAGCATGTCCGCCCTCACATTCTTCTGTCCCTGAACAAACCTCGTCAGCAGGCTTATCCTGTTCTCCTTCGCCCAAAGAAGGAGCTCTCTTGCTGTCTCGAAGAGAGACAGAGAGTGAGTCCCTCCTTGCTTCCTGATGTAAGCAAGAGCTGTGGTGTTGTCTGAGTTGACCTCCACAATCTTCCCAGACACCAAGTCCTTGAAGGCCTTTAGCCCCAGAAAAATGGCCATCAGCTCCTTGTTGTTGATGTGCCATCCCAGCTGAATTCCTTCCCAATCGCCTGAGACCTCCTTGCTTTCTAGTGTTGCCCCCCAGCCTGACTCTGATGCGTCTGAAAACAACACTAGGTCTGGGTTCTTCTTGTGTAAGGAGATCCCTTCCCCTAACAAGGCTGGGTCCAGCCACCACTTCAGAAGAGTCTTGACTTCTATTGGAATGGGGAAGGAAAAGGAGTCTTCCTGCATCTTTCTGTTCCATGTCTTCGAAAGAAAGTGCTGAAGAGGCCTTAGGTGGAGTCTCCCCAGAGAGACAAACAGTTCGAGGGAGGACAGAGTCCCCAGCAAACTCATCCACTCCTTCGCTGTGCATCTCTTCTTGTCCAGGAAAGTTCTGACTTTTACGAGACACTTGGCCTGTCTTTCCTGAGAGGGAGAAGCCCGAAAAAGAACTGAATTCAGAACTATCCCCAAATAGAGAATAGTCTGACTCGGTCTGATCTGAGACTTCTCCCTGTTGATGACCAGGCCTAGATCCTGAGCCATCATAAAAGTCTTCCGTAAATCCTCCAGACATTTCTCCCTCGATCGTGCACGAATCAGCCAATCGTCCAGATAGAAGGATATCCTTATCCCTTCCTGATGCAGCCAACCTGACACATTCGCCATTACCCTGGTGAAGACTTGAGGAGCCGTGCTGAGACCGAAGCAAAGAGCTCTGAATTGGAAGCACTTGCCCTCCATTACAAACCTCAGGTACTTCCTCGAAGTCGGATGGATGGGGACATGGAAATATGCGTCCTGCAAGTCGAGGGACACCATCCAGTCCCCTGGACGTACTGACGCCAGCACCGACTGAGTCGTCTCCATGGAGAACTTTGTCTTTTCCACAAATACGTTGAGCGCGCTGACATCCAGGACGGGTCTCCATCCGCCCGAGTTCTTGGGGACCAGAAACAGGCGATTGTAAAAGCCTGGGGAGACTAGATCCCGAACCGGTTCTATCGCCCCCTTGTCTAGCATTTGGTTGACAAGGTCTACTAGAGCCTTCTGTTTCCCAGGATCTGAGTACCGGGCTACTAAGGCCAGCGGAGCATCTGCGAGAGGAGGTTTTTTCAGAAAGGGGATCTTGTATCCTTCCTTGATGACTGAGAGGGACCAGGAGTCCGCCCCTCTCCTCTTCCAGGACTGCCAAAAACCTGACAGTCTTGCGCCTACCGTCTGGAGGAGACGAACTTCATTTCCTGGAGCGAGGTCTGAAAGAACCCCTGGTAGATCTTGGTCCTGAATCTTGCCTTCTCCCTCTAAAATCTGATCTTGAAGTAGTCCTGCCCCGAAAGGGCTGCTGGAATCTCCTTTCCTCCCGTTTCAAAGAAGAAGGAGGGGCTGCAAAGGGCTTACGAGCAGAACGAGATAAAAGGTCTTGGGTGGCTTTTTGGGCCAGAGAACGCGTAATGTCATTAACCAGAGACTCGGGAAAAAGATGTTGAGAGAGGGGGGCGTAAAGAAGCTCAGACTTTTGAGCATTGGTAACAGACCTAGAAGCAAAAGAGCAAAGCAGAGCTCTCTTCTTTAGGACCCCAGCTGAGAACAGAGCAGCCAACTCATTCGCCCCATCTCTGAGGGCCTTATCCATACAGGACATAATGCTCGTAAGGTCCCTAGATCCATCCATCTGTTCAGTTTTCCTTGCGAGAGTCCCAAGCGACCAGTCTAGGAAACTAAAAACCTCAAAGGCTCTAAAAATACCTTTGACGAGATGATCCAGCTCCGACATTGACCACATGACCTTGGCTGAGTTGAGAGCATGCCTTCTAGCAGAGTCCACTAAACCAGAGAAGTCACCCTTGGAGGAGGAAGGCACTCCCAGACCCAAAGGTTCTCCAGTTGCATACCACATACCCGCTCTTGAAGCAAGACGAGCTGGTGGAAACGAGAAGGAAGTCTTAACTGTTTGTCTCCGCTCCATCATCCAGTCATCAATCTTCGAGAGAGCCTTCTTTGCGGAGATAGACAGCTTCATCTTGATGAAGGCCGACTGTTTCTTGGCCTTCTTTCTGTTAAATTGGGACTGAGGAGATTGAGGGGCAGCAGGTTGGAATTCCTCTCCAAAAAGTTCAAGAAGGGAGCGAGAGAGAACTTTGTAATCTCCCACAGCATCGGCAGGATTATCATCGTCATCAGAAACATCCTCGAGGGCCTGATCCACATCTGCAATATCCTTCGAAAGAGGAGAATCCTTAGAACCCGACAAGGGCAAATCAAAGGCATCATCCTGCAAAAGACGGGTTGCATCCTGGAGTCCCGCGCTAGAAGAATCCTTGGAACGAGAGGCAGTATCGTCCCGAAGAGGCAGGGTGGTATCGCCCTGGGACCGAGAACGAGATGCAGAGTCGTTCTGTCGTCGAGAGCGAGAGGCGGTATCGTCATGGCGGCGAGAATGAGAGGCGGTATCGTCGTGGCGGCGAGAATGAGAGGCGGTATCGTCGTGGCGTCGTGAACGAGAGGCGGTATCGTCGTGGCGTCGAGAACTAGGGTCGGTATCGTCGTGGCGTCGTGAACGAGAGGAGGTATCGTCGTGGCGAAGCGAACGAGAGGAGGTATCGTCGTGGCGAAGCGAACGAGAGGAGGTATCGTCGTGTCGAAGCGCACGGGAGGCGGTATCGTCTTGGTATCGAGAACGAGAAGCAGCTTCGTTCGATAAGGTATCGTCCCGGTATCGAGAACGAGAAAACGTATCGCCCTGGTATCGCGAAGAAGTATCGCCTGGCGCAAGCACACATTCCTCATCCTGGCGTAGAGAGGGAGAAGTTCTCTTTAAAGAAGAACTCCGTTCTCTCTTAGAAGCAGACTTCTTAATCGGCAACGAGTCGTCTTTACGTCTGTCAGACTGGGCGTGAGGGCGGCTAAAGGCTTGTACTAAAGTCAAAAGTTGTTCCTGCATGACAGACATAAAGGATTTAGCAACATCAGCTGGGTCTTGCGGATCCGAAGGGGGGGGGCTGACGAATAACACTCGTATCTTCGGCAGCAGGCTTCGTCCTTTTCACAGGCACGGAGTCGAAATCATCCTCCGACGGACAAGGTTCAGAACTGCTAGAACCGGGAGAGAAAGAACGAGACCGTTCGTCGCGGTTCCATCTCCTCTTAGTAGGTCTTGAAGCTTCATACTTCCATTTACGTCTGGACGAATTCGGAGAAGAAAACAACACATCCGACTCGTCTTTCCCGTGACGGTCAAGAGCAGCCTGGGAATAGACAACAGGACTGTCTGAGGCGACGGCTGACCGAGGGTACGTACCTCTCACCCCCTTTCGGTCATCGACGTACCTTCTCCCTTGGTCCTGGGAGCTTGGTAGAGGTCTAGGCCTAGGGGTATGACAGATTCGGTCGGTCGCCACCTCCACTGCACTAACACAAGCACTTTCACTTTCCTTACCTTTAAAGGCCTCCAGCTGTTCTTTAATGGCCTTCAACTCGGCCGCCAGGCTAGCGTACCGAGGGTCATCCGTAGATACGGAACCTGTAGTAGGTGCAGGAGTTACTACCTCAAGGGAAGGATCAACTTCCAAAGAGGAATCAATAATAGGATCAATAGATAAATCTACGCTAAGTTCGTCTTCCTTACCACTAACAGACTTAGACTTAGACCTAGAAGCTCTCCTAACTCTATCGAGCTCTAGCTTACGCACATAGCGCTTCATAATTAACCAATCTTTCTCATCCAAAACCTTACATTCCCCGCACCTATTATCAAGGGCACAAACAAAACCCCTACAATGAGAACAAACAGTGTGAGGATCAACCGCCATTTTGGGAAGTCTCACCTTACATTCCTCATTCGCACAGATACGGTAATGACTCTTTTCACTCATAATGAAACACAGCAAACAAAAAAACTAAGAGAAAACAAAATACAACGATCGCCAAAACCCCAAATCAGAGTACTTCACCAAAAAAAGCAGACTGGTACACCGAGCAGGGAAATCGAAGAAAAAACTCTTAATGACGGACCAACGTGTTATCGATCCGGCCGGCAGAGATGAACTGAAGAACAGAGAACGGGAATGATTCCTCCTACCACCCTTTGACGGGTGTTACCACCCAACCACCACAAGGCGGTTGCCTAGTTTTAGAAAAATTCTGCCGAAATAGAGATAATTAGCTATGTATATATAACTGCCAGGTAAGTTCTATTCGTAAAATAACTGCATAATATGAAAGAAGCATGTAAAAAAGATAATTATAAAGAAATAATGAATAAAAAATGTGTTTTATTGCCACTTTGCCTTAGAGACAGGCCAACGCAGGTGTAGGATTTGCTACCCAGGAGGTGACGGACGATCGGCGAGAAGGTAGACATGGTGTTAACATGTTCTTTAAATAAATTCTCTCTCTCTCTCTCTCTCTCTCTCTCTCTCTCTCTCTCTCTCTCTCTCTCTCTCTCTCTTTTGTTTTTCTTCACTGTTAGTGTTAGAGACGCCTATTAATTTTTTTCTGAGAGAGAGAGAGAGAGAGAGAGAGAGAGAGAGAGATTAAACAAAAATGAGATTAAACAAAAATGTGTTGTGTACATACGATTTTTAACAGCGTTAACGAGTTGAAAGACAGTTAAATGTAACTAAAAAAACAATATCAGTGAATCTGAATTCCTTTATTACCTAAAACAAATATTGATACAAACACACTTCGTGTGCGTATGCGCAAACACACACACACACACACACGCACAAGGAGACACGATCGGTGAGGAGGTAGAGATGGTGACTGCGATAACATACCGTAACTTACACTACGGAAATTTTAATCTAACTAAGCTTATTTATTTTTTTATTTTATTTTTATATTTCATATTTTTTACATTTTTTTCTTTTGATTTTTTATTTTCATCACTTTCAGTGACGAGTTACGGTATGTTATCGCAGTCACCATCTCTACCTCTTCCCTGACCGTCTCTCTTACTGCGTAGCAAAATTCTTGCACCTGTGTGTGTGTGTTTGTGCATACGCACACGAGTGTGTTTGTATCAATATTTGTTTTAGTTAATAAAGGAATTCAGATTAGCTGTTATTACTTTCTTAGTTTCATTTAATTGTTTTTCAACTCGTTAACGCAGTTAAAAATCATATGTACTCTAAACACATTTTTGTTTAATCTATCTCTCTCTCTCTCTCTCTCTCTCTCTCTCTCTCTCTCTCTCTCTCTACGTAGACGTAGCTAACACTATAACAGCGAAGAAGAACGAGAGAGAGAGAGAGAGAGAGAGAGATTTTATTTAAAGAACATGTTAATGCTATGTTTAGAGAGAAACAGAAAAAGAGAGACGTCTCATTTAAAAGAGCTTGTTAATGCTATCTTGGTTTTCTTTGCTTCACTTTTTTCTTTCTTTCTGTTCATCACGCTGGCCCTTCTCACAAATGATCGTTGCCAACAATCTCTTTGTCCTTTATCCCTATCAATAAAAGGCGCTCTATCTCTTCCAGGGTATTGCTACGATGTCTTGTAATAATGGTGATCCCCTTCGATGGTTATTTGCTTTAATGGCTGCCTTCAGCTTGATGATCCTCGAGATCATAGGCCTATTCCGGCCATATTGTTTAGCCATACAGTATCACTCACATGCACACTGCTCTCATGTTTTTCTATAATTTCTTGCTTCAATTCTAATGAAAGAATTGCCTTCTTCCTGTACTGAAACTTAGCTTCTTAGGCACCATGATTATAGGTAAAATCAAAAAGGAAATGTGAGAAAAGGAAGATAATAAGCACTGTTAATAACAGACCAAACAGAGGACAACCACATGATACACACAAGAACAGAGAACTGAGCACTCGACGCTCAATGGCGTAATGTTTACTTCGTGTGTCGAAATAAAATTCGGGTGTAGAGTCAAAAATTTGCTCGAATTTTACTTCGGATGTTGGAAAATTCGGATGTAGATACGTTCGGATGTAGAGGTTCCACTGTATAGGGAAAATATAAGTCATTTTATAGGGCGATAATCTGACATACATCGCAAATCAACTTACATAAAGTCCCTTAGAACCAGTAATGTAAGGTTGAGTATCAATTATAGCTTACATGACCAAATCCACCTCTAAAAATAAAATTTTGAGAAGTAATTTGTATTTTTCCTAGCTATAAAAGCCAGTCATTTAAAAGGGGTATACTCTGACACAAGCTGTAGATGGCCGATAACTAAATGGCAGCCTCCCTCCACCAGTGAGTGTGGTGGACAGCCTCTGATTTGCACAGGACAAGACATTGTAACTCCAGCTGAGACTTGTAGGGTGGATCATGCTGAAAGTGAACCTTAAATGATTCAGGTTTGTACAACTAGAAAAAAATTAAAATTACTTTTAAAATTTGAGATCTGTTTTTATGCAAAACAAACTTTCATCATTTAAAAGGGGAGTCTTCCGTAGGTGGGAGGAAGTTCCATTCGGCCATCTGGCTAGCAATCAACCCGGGTTTATGTTAATCAATCTGGTAAAAGATAAACAAAGCATCTCATCCTAGCATCATGTGACACAAAGAAATAGGTCATAAGGTGCCAACCCATCCATGTTAATTGTGAAAAACTATCTTTGCAGGGCCTGTGGCCTACCCAGATTAGGCCGATTATAGGATTTGCCAAAAGTAACGCTCCACCTCGAAAGGAGCGTGGGGAAAACATTTCTTACAGTAAGACAACTACCCGTCGTGCTCACCTGCATAAGTGTCTATCCAGCTTCCAGTATTACACTGGCTTATCCCAAGAGAGGAAGGCGACAGCAAAGGAGAAAACAAAGCTGGACATTCTTACTCTTACACTAAAAAAAATTAAAGTTGAAGTGTAACTGCTAACTTAAACACTATGCTATTTGTCCTGTAAGGAGCTAAGCTCGCTACACCCCTTGTTGGCAGCTACCACAGGGCCTAAGGACTTTGGGTGCAATCCCTTACATATTGTGACATGATGGTAGTTTGTCTCTTCCTGACAATGGCTTTTAGAACTTTATGCACAGAATGGTTTTTCCTAAACAACAAGGTGGCTCCATCACTTCTAATATCATAAGCTCGTAGGGTCAGAGCAGTGAAAGGCTCACCCAGATGTCTATAAGCTTTAAGTATTGTTCCCCAAAGCTAGAAGAAAATGGTGATTTTTTTTTTACTTTCTTTTTTGCCCCTCCAGTGCTGACAAAAAGGTGTTGTACCATTAGACAACATTGTCTTGAACTCTCTAAGTACATGCAAACAGATCTTACCGTACTTACAGTAGTAACAGATCATCTTGTTTACCAGTTGCCTCTCTAAGAGATGATATCGAGGAAGGGGAGTCAATGAATTTTGCATTTTTTGCAATCGGAGGAGAACAACAGTTATTATTATTATTACTATTATTATTATTATTACTTGCCAAGCTACAACCCTAGTTGGAAAAGCAAAATGCTATAAGCCCAGGGGCCCTAACAGGGAAAGTAGCCCAGTGAGGAAAGGAAACAAGGAAAAATAAAATATCTTTAGAAAACTAGCATTAAAATAAATATTTCCAATATAAACTATAAAAACTTTAACAAAACAAGAGGAAGAGAAATCAGATATAATAGTATGCATGAGTGTACCCTCAAGCAAGAGTTGCTTCCCTATCTCAGAGTGTGACGCTAAAAATGAGAGACCATACAGTTCGCCACGTCTAATAAGAAGACTGTCTTTAGGTAAGATCCCTATAAGAGGCCCTCCTCAAAAGTTCATTAGGTGCCATCTTAAGAGACCTAAGAACTTTTATGAAACTCTAAGAAGGGGGTTTGATTTCCGAGGTAGGCAAGTCCGTTCAAAGGTCCGAGTCAAAGGTGATAATTCTCACAATGGGGAGAGATCTATTCCTTTCACATGAAAAATGTGGCTCAAGGCTGAGTGATAGCCTTTCACTGCAGCTACTAAAAGAAGTTTCTCCTCCCGTAGGTAAACCATAAAGTCAGCTATTACTGGAAGTGGCCTCGAGTGAAGAAGCGTTCATTCAACAACACCAATCACAGAAGAGGGACCAATTTTCCTGATAAACTGCTGTTAATGACTTGCAGAGATATCGAGAGAGTTTTCTTGCAGCTGGCGCAAAAAACCTCTTTGAAGAGATACTGAATAAGTTCCAGCTGAAAAGACTGGCAGGTCACCACACTCTGGTACCTCTTGATGTGGGACTAACATACAAGATTGTTCCAACTTGGGAGTTCTCTTGAAACTTCTGAGATGGTTGAGAAGGTCCAAGTCAGTTGGGTGCAACTAGCAGTTGTAGAAGATTTGGTATTAACATAATCTTGTTGAGCAACCATCTTTATTAGGAGGAGGTGGGAATATATAGGCATCCTTCCAATTCCATGGATACTCAAATGCATTTTCCATTACTGGTGGGGGATCCTGGACTGGCGAGCAGTACATCTACAGCTTGTTGTTCAAGTGATTGGCAAACAAATCTATTGTTGGGGAGCCCCACAAGTCAGGAGTGCCCTCACCATTTGAGGATTCAGTGACTATTCCGAGTCAATGATCTGACCTCGTCAACTCAGACTGTCTACAATGAGGTTTCATTTCCCTGGAATGAAATGGGCTGAGAGGTATACCGCACTGACTGTCCCCCACTGATGTATCATCACTGCCAACCGACAGAGGAGTTAAGACATGGATCCCCCTTTGTTTGTTAACATAAGTCACTACAGTCATGTTGCTGCTCATAAACGTTACCTTATGACCCTGAAGAATGTCTGTGAAGTGGAGCAACGCTACATATGCTGCCTTCAGTTCCAAGCAATTTATGTGAAAAGTCATTTCTCTTATGTCCATAGACCTGAGACATAATGGGTCACTAGAAGCTCTTCCCACCTCTGGAGGAGGTGCCTGTAATGGGGACCTACAAAAAAGGTTCTTCTGAAGCCACCACAACACGCACTTCATGACATCCGGAGTCACGTGCATCCTCCTGAAGTGAACAAACTGTTCCAGTGACAAGAGATGTACCAGAAGTTTCTGCCATTGCTTCGCCTCGAGCGAGTCCTGCTTGAAAAAAAGGTTGCTGCGACCTGTCTGAACCTAAGGAGCCTGTATTCTAATGAAAATACTCCTGCTTAGGCCGAATTAATACCCAAACCCAAGAAGCGAAGATGACGAAGAGGAACGAGCACTAACTTCTTGAGATTTATCCTGATCCCAAGATCCTGACAAAAATTGAGAGGGTCTCTGGAGTTGAACCTCGGATTCTAACTCCGCTAGTACTGTAACAAGCCAATTGTCCAGGTAGAAAAGGAGCCTGATACCCATGGCATGAGCCCAGGTTGACACCAAGGTTAAGACTTGTGAAGACTTGAGGTGCTGTAGACAGGCCGAAACATAGGACTCAAAACGTTAATCTATTTTCTCCTAGAATGAACTTAAGATATTTTCATGATCTTGGGTGAATAGAAATCCTAAAGTATGGAGGAATAACTTTGAATGACCTAGCTGCCTTGAGAGAATCATTAGATACAGAAACTTGTTCCCTAACTTTTTTTACCGTTGGGTACAAACTCTCGCAATCAACCGGAGGGTCTACCTGTTCTGGAGAAGCCACCTTTACTCTCTTGCTTAGTTAATGGTGGGTTGATCATACTTTCATTCTTAAAAATTACATTGCTCAGAAATGTCTTTCCTTTCTCTCCTTGTCTATAGCACAGGAACCAGAGAGAGAGAGCAGGAGAAGTAGGTACATCCTAAAACTCAAACTCATCAGGTGAATCAGAGTTGGGGTATTGTATCGTCTATCTACGATAAGGTTTAACATCCTCCTCTTCATAGGGTTCACTATATGTTGATAAGAATAAGACTATGTACACTGTACTCCCACAAAACCTTGATAAAATGGGAGAGGAAGCTTGAGGGTGTCTCCTCACCCGAGGATCCGAAATGTGTAGATTTCTATCAACTTCCAAAAGAAAGGAGGAAGTCTTCGGCCTGAATAGTCTCACACGATTACTAGGTAACGTTCGCTGAGGTTGGGAACCACTCTCTGAAATGGAAGGAAGGGCACAGGTCGGTATTTTGTTTCATTAATCATCTTATCACTCAAAGTGATAACCAATTCTGGATGAACTTAAGTTTCCGTAGGTCTATGGCCCCAGGATCAAGACAAAGGAGTCTTTTCTAGAATCGAGAAAAATCATCATCCTCCACAAAAAAACACCTGAGGAGGAGAAATCTCTGGACGATGAGAGCTATGAGCTTGTGTCACCGGGCAAGACTGCAAGGACTTACCCAAGGAACTAAACCTTTATCAAAGACTACTGCTCCTGTTTGTGATCTAAGAAAATTTAGGATGTTTCTTAGTTTTTAGTCTTTATAGGACTGAACCCTTGCTTCTTTAGGATCCACATTCTATCAATGGCGAAGTGGACTGCCTAACTGTCTCTTTTTAAGGGAGTTTTTCAGTTGGTCAGTGGTGACAAGCAATAAGGGTACTATCCCTCAATGATTGGCTCTACCCCTCTGATGTTAAGTGTTTCCATTCTCTCCCAATTTCATTTTTATCATTATCATTAATGTGTACAGGGGCTAAAAGGTTGTCTGTCCAAGTACCAGCACAAAGTTATCAAGTTCTTGTTCTGCAGCTAACTGCCTAGCTGGAAATGTAAAAACTAACTTAGCTGATACAAAAAATAAAAAATAATTTTACTTAAACTTCCTATCATATATTTAACTTCCTGACAAATATTTAAGTATTGTATTCAAACCTCTGTTAAAAACACACGTATATGTAATAACTGTTATCGTAATAACAGGACATCAATATGAAAATTTAATACGGTGTGTGAACCGTGGATACCAATAAAGTTCATAACGAGAAACAATCAGTATGGAGGACTCATTGAAAAGCGTTAAAAACGAAACGAGAGAGAGATAGGAGGGAGCCGAGCGCCATGAAAGCCCCACGAGGGGTCGTGAAAAATAAAACTGTTATAATATAAGCAAAAAAGGGCAAGGCCCCCTCCAAAATCTCAAAACTCATAGATCTGGTACTTAACTTAGATGGAGTGACATTGGAGTCCGACATCTTGAGGTAAATCCAGAAAAAAACCAGCGAAATTCACACACTAAGGCAAAATAAGGGTTAAATAGCACGTGCTATGAAAACGGAGTAACGTCACTGGCGTGGGATTGCTAGTAGTAGTAGGATGTTGAACGGCACCTCGCTGTTCGGGGATATTGACAGGAGATATCTAAATGGTGCGAGGCCTCTGGTTGTGATTTATTCAGCACCCCAGTATTATACCGACACCTTATTAAGGTGAGTGAGCTGGGTTCAACCTAGCATTCCTATACAAATTTTTCTCTGGTAAATTCATAGCAGTTTTTACCTTAGAAATGATGTTAAAGGAGCATTTCACTGGGCGCCATGGGTCGGAGCCCAGAAAATACTTTTTTATGATTAAGGAGAGCATGCATAAAATGGAAAGCTTTGCAATACATATTGGATTGTGTAGCAAATAATAATTACAGTACCATTTTTCATCTAAATATGCAAAACTGTAATCCCTCTTTCTCAAATACTGTACACTAAAGTACATAGAACTCACCCATAACAAGATAATTCATAATGAGCTTGTTCATGTCAGCTCTATGAATATGCATCTTGCCAATCTCCTCTAACCACTCTGAAGTGTCCATTGTCTTGACGCCCTCGTTGGAGCCGGCTTGGTCCCCGTCGTTCTCCACGTTTGTTCTCATATACTCGACGTCTGATGGATAAAAAAGAAATAATGTTAACGCCTTGATTGTAACTTAAATAAACAACTAGCAATTTTATTCTGCTGATATTAAGTGTTAATGAGGGTTCTGTTAGATCAAAGATGGGTTATAACAGTGGTTTTATATGTACAAACCACTATACTGTACAGTATTACCAATTCTGTGCACTATAGTACTGTGCCAGCAAAGACCATCTTCAAATCAAAATTACTCGGTAAAATCAAGATTAATTTGGAGGAGGGGGCGAGATTAGGATGGATGCCCAACCCTATCACTTAAATATATAAACACTTCTTTAAACAAGCTCCCCCTTTCTAGACTACATGCAATTGACCAAACAACCAAAGGGAGATTTTTCTCAAACATCTGGTCAAAAGTGCTTGAAGTTTGGGGTATAACTATTAAGTCTTATTTGAACATAACATTGATTATGCTTCACTATTGGAAAGTTCTGTTACATCTCACATTCTGTTCAACTCCTTTTTATCAATCATGGTAGTTCCCTAGGTGCCTTGTTATGAGAATTGCCAATAAATCTACTTCCCTCGCCCGAACTAAAGCTGTCGACAGTCGATTCTAATAATTATAAAAATTTTCGTCTACCTTCTGCTAATGATTTTATACATTGCTCCATCTCATTGTTCCATTTTTAACAAATAATACAATGTTAATGATATAATTCATGATATTGCATTTCCCTTTGTATTGGAAAACATCATTGTCAGGATATTAAACCAAGTAGGGTACTATTAGTATTAGTATTATTCTTATTATTATCATTACTAGCTAAGCTGGAAACTATAAGCTAAAGGGCTCCAACAGGGAAAAATAGTCCACTGAGGAAAGGAAACAAGGAAATAAATAAACTACAAGAGATGTAATAAATAATTAAAATATGACGAATTCGGAGATAATTTGTATTTTTCCTAACCATACAAACCTTAGCTATTTACATGGGGTATTACTTTCGGCGTAGCTGAAATGACGAACCATTAGATTTTTAACGAGGGTTTACTACCCCCCTCGCTAGTTAGCGAGCTACCCCTCCCCCCTCACACACTGGTGAACTGATTCACTTCGCTTAAGAGGTAGGACTCCACGGGGGACAGGGCTGGCGGGCAAGTATGTGTGGTTAGCAAAAATACAAATTACTGTATCTCCGAATTTGTCATTTGTTCCGTAACCGAAATACAAACCACGCTATTTACATGGGGTGACTCAACCCTTAGGTAGGGTGGCAAGTCCCAGCCTTACTGGCTTTGGCTTTGCCCGGGGACTCAGGATCCGAGTGTGTAGCAATCGAGATAAGGAGTCCCTGCACCTCGCAAGTTCCTTGCTCCGCAAGGAACGTGCGGCCTAAATAAGCTAGTGTGTGAAGGAAAGAAGTGTGACTCGTCCTAGGAAGTTGACCTGAAGTCCTTTAGATGAAAATCTAGGCTAGGACATTCCCAATACCACCTCGTCAGGGTATGGGGGACGCGACAGTATTATATTAATACTCGGAACACAAGGAAGCATGGTTTACCTGCAGTGGTTTGAGGTCAGCTGTGCAGAGAACCCAGGATGCTGCTTTCCCCAAGAGAGGGGAGGATGAAGAAAAGAGTAAGAGCCAGACATACTTTTTCATTCATGCAGACTAAAACCGGGTAACAATGCCCTCAACCTTCTGCTACTTGTCCATTAAGGAGCCTGAGGTTAGACCAGCTGTTGTGCAGCCACCACAGGGACGATAGAGAACGTATCGAGCCTCCTGTGGGTCACGTCCTGTAGGTAGTGGGCTGTGAAGGTCATTCGACGCTTCCAGACCCCAGCTTGTAGAACCTGCGTCACTGAGAAATTTCTCAGTGCCTCTGACATCATGTGCTCTCGGGCGATGTGACGGAGGAGGGAGGGTCTGGATTCAGGGAATGGTGGATGACCCCGCGAATCCAAGCTGAGATGGTGTTCTTAGTGACCCTCCTCTTCGTCCTCCCTGTGCTCACAAACAGGGCTTGCACTCTAGGACAAACTGCAGCTGTTCTCTTCAGATAGAGCCTCAGACTCCTTACTGGGAACAGGAGGAGATGGTCTGGGTCATCTGTTACAGAACGAAGACTCGAAATCCTGAAGGCGTCGAACCGTGGGTCCGGAACTCTAGGATTCCGAGTCTTAGCAACAAACTCAGGGACGAACCCGAACATTACCTCCCCCCATCCCCTTGAATGGGCGACGTTGTACGAGAGACCATGAAGTTCACTGACTCGCTTGGCCGAGGCCAAAGCGAGCAGGAACACCGTCTTCCAAGTCAGGTGACGATCAGAAGCCTGGCGTAATGGTTCGAACGGAGGTCTCTTAAGAGATCTGAGAACACGAACCACGTTCCATGGAGGAGGTCTCACTTCCGACTGAGGGCAGGTAAGCTCGTAGCTTCGTATGAGTAGGGAAAGTTCCAGCGAGGAGGAAATGTCCATTACCTTCAGCCTGAAGGCCAGGCTTAAGGCTGAGCGATAGCCTTTCACCGCCGAGACCGAAAGGCGCATTTCTTCCCGCAAATACATAGAAACTCCGCTATTGCTGGAATAGTGGCATCGAGGGGAGAGATACCCCTTCCACGACACCAACCACAGAAGACTCTCCACTTCGCCTGGTAGACCCCTGCAGATGACTTTTGCAGGTGTCGAGACATCCTCTCTGCAACTTGTTGCGAAAAGCCTCTCTCTGTGAGGAGATGCTGGATAATCTCCAGGCGTGAAGCCGAAGCGATGCTACGGCTTTGTGGAAGATGTTGCAGTGTGGTTGCTTGAGTAGCTCGTGTCGTGGAGGAAGCTCTCTCGGGAGTTCCGTCAGGAGCTGCAGAAGGTCCGGGAATCACTCTGCATGATGCCATAGCGGAGCTATTAGGGTCATTGACAGGTTGACCGATAGTCTGGTCTTGTTGAGCACCCTTCTCATCAGACAGAATGGTGGGAAGGCGTACACGTCGATGTTGTCCCACCGTTGTTGGAAGGCATCTTGCCAGAGTGCCTTGAGGTCCGGGACTGGGGAACAGTACAGCGGAAGCTTGAAGTTCAAGGCTGTCGTGAACAGGTCCACCGTCGGGGAACCCCACAAAGTCAGGACTTTGTTGGCTACTAGAGGATCCAAAGACCACTCGGTACTCACTATCTGCAATGCTCTGCTCAGACTGTCGGCGAGCACATTCCTCTTGCCCGGAATGAAGCGAGCCGATAGTGGAATTGAGTGGACTTCGGTCCATCTCAGTACCTGTACTGCAAGATGGGATAGCTGTTGTGAAAAGGTACCTCCCTGCTTGTTGATGTAAGCCACCACCGTGGTGTTGTCGCTTATCACCACCACGGAGTGACCCGCCAGGATCCGTTGGAACTGTTGAAGTGCCAGATATAAGGCCTTCATTTCTAGCAGATTTATGTGGAGGCACTTTTCTGATTCTGACTATACGCCTGAGATCCTGTGGTTCAGAACGTGGGCCCCCCACCCTTCTTTCGAAGCGTCCGAGAACAGCATCAAATCCGGGGGGGAGGATGAGAAGATCCACTCCCTTTCGAAGGTTTTCGTCCGTCACAAACCACTGAAGGTCCGTCCGTTCCGTAGGACCCATAGGGACCAGGATGTCCGAGGAATCGTGGCCTTGATTCCACTGGGACTTGAGCCGCCATTGCAGGGATCTCATCCTGAGGAGGCCGTTTGGAACCAGACGGGCTAGGGAGGAAAGGTGACCTAGGAGACGTAACCACGATTGGGCTGGAAGCTCTTCTCGTCTGAGGCAAGGATCTGTGACCCTCCTCAGCCTTGCTATCCTGTCGTCTGATGGAAAGGCTTTGTGGAGATTGGTGTCCAATATCATGCCTAGATATACTGTACCAGTTGTTGAGATGGAAGCAGAGAAGACTTCTTGAGATTTACCATGATCCCTAGATCTTGGCAAAGTCCCAGAAGCTTGTCACGGTGTCGAAGAAGGGTCGACTCTGAGTCTGCCAGGATCAGCCAGTCGTCCAGATAACGGAGGAGACGGATGCCGATACTGTGTGCCCATGAAGATATCAGGGTGAACACTGGTGAAAACCTGAGGTGCTGTGGAGAGACCGAAACACAGCACCTTGAACTGGTAGATCTTGTTGTCTAGGCTGAATCTCAAGTACTTCCTGGAAGACGGATGGATTGGGATCTGGAAGTACACGTCCTTCAGATCCAGTGTACACATGAAGTCTTGCGGTCTCACTGCAAGTCTGACCGTGTCTGCTGTCTCCATGCTGAACGGAGTTTGTTTGACAAACTTGTTCAGGGCTGAGAGGTCGATGACGGGTCTCCAGCCTCCAGACGCCTTCTTTACAAGAGAGAATCGACTGAAGAAGCCTGGGGAGCCGTTGACGACCTCCTGGAGAGTATCCTTCTTGAGCATGGTCTCGACTCCTGCCCGAAGGGCTAGCCCCTTTACCGATCCCATGGCATAGGAGCTCAACGACACTGGATTCGCTGTCAGGGGAGGAAGAGATGTCGTGAACGGGACGCGATATCCCTGACTGATCACGGAGATTGTCCAGGAATCGGCCCCGAGTTGCTGCCACCTGAACGCGCAACTTTGTAGGCATCCCCCCACTGGTGGACATGCAGGGGGATTGCCAATCCTAGCGTTTGCGGCCTCGGCCGCTCCCTCTAGGATTCTTGCCTCCCCTCTTGTCTTTGACAGGAAAGGTCTGCTGTTTAGACACCTTCGTCTTTGCTGCCAGCACCAGTTTCGTCAACTTGGACTGGCGAGGTTGTTGGGGTGCTGGAGGTTTGTAAGGCTTAGATGTAAGAGCCCTTTGGAGGAGAGAATTGTTCGATTTACTCCACCTTTCAGCTGCCAGTTCCACATCCTTGGGCTCAAACAGGCTCTTCCCTAGGACGGAAGAGTGTCTGAGCTTGCAGACATCCACGGCTGGGACCTTCGCATGGAACCTCTCGGTCACCGCATCATGTCGTTTCAAGATCGAGTTTGCCCACAAGTTCGAAACTTGGTGGGCCAGAAACTCGATGGTACGTGTGCCCGAGAGGAGTTAGGTCTCCAGGGCCTTCCTTGTGCTTTCCTTGGAAAGATCCTCAGAACGCAACAGGATGCCCAGAGACCCTAGCCAGACATCCAGCCACGAAGTGGCCTGCATGGCACACTTTGCGACCATCTCCTGACTCAGGATCTCCGTTGCCGAGAATGTCACTTGACGGTTGGAGAGTCTCTCAAGAGAGACTCCCCTGGTGAGCTCTTCCACGGAGTGGTGAAGAGGATGAGCTAAACAAGGCTCCTCCATGATCTCGAAGTACCTTCTCTGTTGGACACGAGGAGGTGGGAGGAGCTTGTTACCAGCAGAGGAACGGCTGGAGGAGGCGAGCTCCGCAAGCTGACCCTCAACCTTATCTCTGGCACTCTTTACCCCTTAGGACCAAGGCAGAGCCGCGCTGGCCTTAGAGGGTTTTTGAGTGCCATAGACTTGGTCCAGGACCGTATCCTTGCCTTCACGAGGGGCGGTCTCGGGGTCCTTGAACTTGTTGAGATGCCTCATCAAAGTCAGGCCCTGCCAGAATGCATGCTTTGAATCATGCTGCTCTCCTCCTGGTGAATTGGCAGCAAAGTCTCCTGTCCCCAACTGCTCTACTTGGGGGGACACGTGGACGTTCTCCTGGGGTCTCGCTGGCTCTGGTCGAATCCTTGAAAAAGACTTCGGGACGGTCTTCGAGTCCTTCGGTTCCCTTCTAGGAGGGATGCAGGACTCCAGCAAAGAAGCCTGAGGACTCTTCTCCGCCCCAGTACGCGACGATTCTCCTACTCGTGGTGGGGTCTCTCCCATTGATGCAGTGGGAGAAGGTCTCACCTCGGTAGATTCTCCTGATGACGGAAAAGCTTCGTCCACAGGAGAAGGAGAGAATGTCTAAGGGGGGGGAAGGAGCCTTCCTTACGGGCTTCTTGGGGGCCAGTTTGACCCTAGGAGGAGTCACCACGAATTCTACTCCCCTCTTCCTCTTCAGTGGGGACGCTGGTCTGAGGCCCAAATCAGCGAAGGCAGGCTTAACAGCCTGGACGACAGCTCTGATAAGGGACCCAAACCAAGGCTGACGACTGACGGAAGCAGTGTCAGAGACTCCCACTGGAGGGAAGGGGATCGGGCGATCCTTTGGAGTAGACACCACAGGGCCTGCCTGAAAGGAAGAAGAAGAATGGTGCCTAGACCTCTCTGAAGACTTCCCCTACTCCTGCGAGCGCGCTGTCCTGCGCTTGCGGGGGGGGATCGTGAAGATGATGATGATGATGATGATGATGATGATGATGATGATGATGATGATGATGATGATGATGATGATGTGGTTGTGGGCGCTCCTGGAGACTCGCGCTGCGAAACCCGTCGAGAATCATGCTTGGGGTCGCGCTCGCGCGATGGACAAATCGCGGGTGCACGGAGATGGGGGCGAGGGGGCGAGGGGGCGCGGGGGCGAGGGGGCGCGGGGGGCGAGGGGGCGCGGGGGGCGAGGGGGCGCGGGGGGCGCGGGGGGCGAGGGGGCGCGGGGGGCGAGGGGGCGCGGGGGGCGAGGGGGCGCGGGGGGCGAGGGGGGCGCGGGGGGCGAGGGGGCGCGGGGGGCGAGGGGGCGCGGGGGGCGAGGGGGGCGCGGGGGGCGAGGGGGCGCGGGGGGCGAGGGGGCGAGGGGGCGCGGGGGGTGAGGGGGGCGAGGGGGCGCGGGGGCGAGGGGGCGCGCGGGCGATGGCGCGCGGGGCCGTAAGGGCGAGCGTTGGCGAGCGATGGCGAGCGATGGCGCGCAGGCGAGCGTTGGCGAGCGATAGCGCGCAGGGCGATCGTGCTCAGTAGAGATAGTGTGTGGGCGCATAAGTGACCTTCGGCGAGCAGGACCGTGTGCGCGCGGGCGTGCTCAAGGATGCTTGCGCGCAGGCGGCAGGACCGTGTGCGCGCGGGCGTGCTCAAGGATGCTTGCGCGCAGGCGACAGATCGCGCGGGCGCGCAGGAGATCGCTGGCACGTGGTCTCAAGCAGGCGGCTGGGGCGCAGGGCCAGCAGGAGTAGAGGAGCGTACCGGGGGCTGCTTGTGGGCGCGTGCAGGAGACTTTCCGTGAGCGTGTGGGTGTGTAGCGTCTCGTCCAGCTCTGAAAGGGGGCGAAGGCGAGGGCTGACGCGAGGGCAAGCTACAAGGGCGTGCAGGTGATTGCGGGCGAGAAGGAGAAGGAAGAATCTTCTTGCCTGTGCCCAGATCCGGGGATCGTGGGCGTGCGGATGAACGAGGGCGCGCAGATGCGCGCTGACGCGCAGGAGAAGATCGCTGGCGAGCTTGAGATCGTGGGCGGGCAGGAGATCGTGGACACGCCTGGCGCGTGACAGGAACAGGGCGCGCAGATGTGCGCTGGCGAGGAGAACGCTGGTGCACAGGAGAACGCTGGCGCGTAGGCGAGCACTTGCGAGCAGGAGAGCGCTGGCGAACAGGAGCATGGTGACGAGCAGGAGAGCGCTGACGAGATGACTCTGCCTCTGCTGCAGGAGATCGATGGCGCGCAGGAAGGTTCTCAGCAACAGTAGGAGAGCGCTTGCGCGCTACTGCGCGCGAGCGCGCAGGAGAACGTAGGCGCACAAGTGAAACCTGGCGCTGAAGAGACTTGCTCACCTTGTGAGACAAGTCCTTCAGCCCCGAAGGGACCGGAGGCCGTTGGAAAACGGGGTGCGTGGGCGCCCACAGCGCGTCAGCTTCCAGGAACGGAGAAGGCAGGTCCACAGGTCTTTGCAGGCGTTGGAGATAGCGAGCGATCTGCAGAGAGGTCTAGAGATGCAGCTGCAACGGTCAGCTCACGTCGAGGAGGAACCTCTGCAGGGGACGTCGAAGGTGAAGAGCCGAAGAGGCGCCTCCTAACTCCCTTGTAGGGAGAAGGAAGGCCTCTACGGCGGAGACGAGGGCTAGCCCTGCGGCGAAGACGACCTCTAGGAGCAGGCACACCATCGTCGGTCCTCCGCAGAGGAGTCTCTGTCAGTGAACTCCCCCGAGGGAGAGAATCACCCGCAGGAGAGACCGTTGGACTCAGCTCCTCCCTCGAAGGATGTTCGGAGGTGGGAACTGCCTTCAGCTACATCAGCAACCAAGGCAGGGGTTTGACCCGACCCGTCGGAAGCCTCTGCCACAACAACGTCGACGATAGACAGAGGATCTACCTCCGCTATCACCGGCGACTGTTTGACAGCTGCTCCCAACTGGATCAAGTCAAACAGGGCTTCTCTGGAGGGCGAACCCTTAAGCCCCAAGGAAGCCCAAAGCTGCAATAAATCATCATTAGTAACAGAGTTATCAATATCCTCCCCCGGAGGAGGAGGAGCTGCCTCGCTATGGGAGGCAACTCCCTCTCCCGAACCCCGAGGTTGGTCAACAAAAGAATGGCCTACGCTACCACTCGCCGGCCTCTCACGAGAGACCGATCAAGTGGGAGCTTCGGAGGAGGTTCGGGCAGCTGAAGAAGAGTCCTTGGAACTTTCCTTCTTCAAGGCAACCCTTGAAGGAGAAAGATCCCGCTTAGACTTCTTCCGTCGCCGGGAAAACCTCTCCCACTGGGAGGTAGACCACTCCCTGCACTCACTGCAAACATTTTCTCTATCACACCGTTGACCTCTGCAGTACGGACACAAGGTGTGAGGGTCCGTCTCGACCACCGACATGAACGTCCCACAAGGGCGGTCGGGTAAGCCAGGGCATTTCCGCATGATAGAGGTACAGTAGAGGCCAACTTCCGAACAGACACTGAAAGAAAAAGCAAAAAAGAGTAAGGCTGTCAAAATGCGAGGGTGAGGTAAACACGTCTGACCGTCCACCGAGCCAAAAGTGAAGTGAATCAGTTCACCGGTGTGTGAGGGGGGAGGGGTAGCTAGCTACCCCTCCCCTAACCCCTCGCTAGTTAGTAAACCCTCGTTAAAAATCTAATGCCTCGTCATTTCAGCTACCCCAAAAGTAATACCCCATGTAAATAGTGTGATTTGTATTTCGGTTACGGAACAAAAAATATTTTAAGAACAATAACAACACTGAAATAGATCTTTCATATATAAACAATAAACATCTTTAAAAATCAGGAGGAAGAAAAATAGAATAGTGTGCCCTTGTGCACCCTCAAGCAAGAGAACTCTAACCCAAAACAGTGGAAGACCATAGTTCAGAGGCTATGGCACTACCATAGACTAGAGAACAATGATTTGATTTTGGAGTGTCCTCCTCCTAGAAGAACTATTTACCATAGCTAAAGAGGTTCTTCTATCCTTACCAAGAGGAAAGTACTTAACCCTGGATAGGTACGGTGGGTCGTTCGCGACCCCGAGCGTCAAAAAAAAAACAGGTTTTTCTCACGTGACTCACCCCCGTGACTGAATTTGTGGGTGATCGACCTGCAGGAGGTGTCTCCCCTACACGCTCTAGTAGTGTCCAGATGTGCATTGCTGTAGCTGTACTCCTTCCCCGATTTCTGAGACGCGTCGGGGTCGTTCGCGTCCGAGTTTACCCTTCTAAGGTAGTTTGCATAATTATCAAAGTTATTACGTATTATGAAATTGTCGTAGAATGGTGCAACTTGTATAGGTTATCAGTTGTGGAAAGTCTTGGTGGATTGTTTGGCTACCATGTGCATGATTTTTTTTTTAGTTAAAATGTCGTTCATCACCACGAGGACCATTTTACCGCGAGTGTCCCTTTTTCATTTTTTTTCATTTTTTTGCCAAGTCATTTTTCCGTAAGATATTGCCAAATAGTGTCGTAAAACTTTTGCTTGTTTAGTGTTGGAAAGTGTGTCTAGATGATCTGGCTACCCATGCATGACTTTGTTTTTGTCAGATACGACGTAGTTATTGGTATATTGGGTATTTAACTGCGGTTACCAATTTCTGTTTTTTTTTCAATATTTGTAAAAATTACTACGTAGTGAGGAATTGCCGTATATTATTCATTTTTTTTTCATGTTTATGTGTTAGAAAGTGTGCCTTGGTGGTTGGGCTAACACGTGCATGTCTTTTTTTTTATCTGAGATGCCGTATATTAGAATGTCGGGCATTTTACCGCGAGTACCCCTTTTTCATTTTTTTTAATTTTTTTGCCAAGTCATTTTTCCGTAAGATATTGCGAAATAGTGTCGTAAAACTTTTGCTTTTTTAGTGTTGGAAAGTGTGTCTAGATGATCTGGCTACCCATGCGTGATTTTGTTTTTGTCAGATACGACGTAGTTATTGGTATATTGGGTATTTAACTGCGGTTGCCAATTTCTGTTTTTTTTCAATATTTGTAAAAATTTACTACGTAGTAAGGAATTGCCGTATATTATTGATTTTTTTTTTCATGTTTATGTGTTAGAAAGTGTACCTTGATGGTTGGGCTAACACGTGCATGTCTTTTTTTTTATCTGAGATGCCGTATATTAGAATGTTGGGCATTTTTCCGCGAGTGCCCCTTTTTATTTGTTTTGCATTTTTTTGCTTAGTCATGTTACCGTAAGGAATTGGCAAGTAGTGTCGCAAAACTTATATTTTTATAGTGTTGGAAAGTGTTTCTAGATGATCTGGCTACCCATGCCTATTTTTTTTTTAGCCAGATATGGCGTATGTATAAGTATGTGTTCGATTTTCCTGTGATTGCCATTTTTTCGTTTTTTCCCATTTCTTTCAAAATTACTACGCACTAAGGAACTATCACAGAGTAATGATTCATTTATATGTTTATTTGTCGGAAAATGTGCCTTGATGGTTTGCCTAGCACGTGGCTGAAATTTTTTTTTTCTGAAATGCCGTATATTAGAATGGCCATTTTTCCACGAGTGCCCCTTTTTATTTGTTTTGCATTTTTTTGCTTAGTCATGTTACCGTAAGGAATTGGCAAGTAGTGTCGCAAAACTTATAATTTTATAGTGTTGGAAAGTGTTTCTAGATGATCTGGCTACCCATGCCTATCTTTTTTTTTTAGCCAGATATGGCGTATATATAGGTATGTGTTCGATTTTCCTGTGATTGCCATTTTTTCGTTTTTTCCCATTTCTTTCAAAATTACTACGTACTAAGGAACTATCACAGAGTAATGATTCATTTAGATGTTTATTTGTCGGAAAATGTGCCTTGATGGTTTGCCTAGCACGTGGCTGAATTTTTTTTTTCTGAAATGCCGTATATTAGAATGTTAGCCATTTTTCCGCGAGTGCCCCTTTTTATTTGTTTTGTATTTTTTCGCTTAGTCATGTTACCGTAAGGAATTGGCAAGTAGTGTCGCAAAACTTATATTTTTATAGTGTTGGAAAGTGTTTCTAGATGATCTGGCTACCCATGCCTATCTTTTTTTTAGCCAGATATGGCGTATATATAGGTATGTGTTCGATTTTCCGGTGATTGCCATTTTTTCGTTTTTTCCCAATTCTTTCAAAATTACTACGTACTAAGGAACTATCACAGAGTAATGATTCCTCTAGATGTTTATTTGTCGGAAAATTTTGTTTACTTTTTTTTTGATTGAATATCATCAAATTTTTTTAGCTAAAATATTATATTGTTTTACATTTGTTTTTTTCGATTTTATTTCCCTTCAAAAAAATTTTTTTGGGTCAGAATTTTAATTTTATAGTCGTAAAATAATCGACAATTATCCAGCAACCCACCATACAATTTTTATGCATATCCAATAATAATTAGATTAGTAAATAACACCTTGAAATTGACATACCCTTCCTACATTTCAAGTGGCAGATTAGGGAGTCTGAGTCAGTGTGGTTGGCGGCCATTTTGTGGACATATCCGAAGCATAAGTTGCCCTATCCATATATATTCTTGTTCCCTATAGAATTTGTGATATTTTGGTATATTTTTACCTGCATAAATATCATATTATATATTAAATATATGTATTTTTTTACGAAATTTCTAAGTACTCAAAAAATTACCTTTAGATATGGCCCCTGATATAAATGTAATTTACAAAATAATGAAGATTTTTTTACATATTTCTATTTTAGGATAACATATGTTTATTCCCTAAAAAAATTAGCCACTTCCTATTTCATTTGGGTACCCAAAAAAATTCATGAAATTTGGACAAATTTTTTTGGCCAAAAAAAGTTACCCTTTTTTTCTCATTTCAGATCTTCACCTCCATGGGTCTGACTTCATCCAAAATACATCAAGATGTGTCCTAAACATTCAAGAATCAATTCCTAAAAGGATTTGTGTATATATGTATAAACTTTTTTTTTATGAATTTTTATGTCAGGTCTTTTTTTTTTCTACTTAATTTTTTAAAATATTTATAATAAATAGTTTTTCTGCAGATGAGTAGTATTTATCTTTACAGTTGTTTTAAGCATTCATTGAAGTTTTTTTTGGCAAAAGAAAAAAGGAGGTTACTGCAAAAACTGATTTTTCAAGAATTTTTTTTGGCGTCGGGGTCGTTCGCGTCCGAGTATACCCTTAAAGGGGTGTCCGAGGAGCGTACCTATCCAGGGTTAACTCGAGCGGAAAAGAATTTTTTGGTCATCTCAGTGTAGTCAGGTTTATGAGGACAGAGGAGAATGTGGAAAAAATAGGCCAGACTATTTGGCTTATGGGTAGGCAAAGGAAAAATGAGCCATAACCAAAGAGAGGGATCCAATGTAGTACTGTCTAGCCAGCCAAAGGACCCAATACCTCTATATCGATAGTATATCAACAGATGAGTGGTGCCCTGGCCAACTTACTACCTACATTGCTTACATGTAAATATCAATTGTTACATAAAACAAAAGCTGAATATTGCTATGAAGGTCCCCATCAAAGTGACCAGCGAGGGTGGCAAAAACATGACAAATTCGAAGATAATTTGTATTTTTCCTAACCATACAAACCTTAGCTATTTACATTGGGTTTACCTTTTAGCGTAGCTGAAATGGTGCGCCATTAGAATTTAACGAAGGTGTATTACCCCCGCGCTAGTTAGCGGGGGGGTAGGGGAGTGGTAGCTAGCTACCCCTCCCCCCCTCACACACCGGTGAATTGCTTCACTTTCACTTAGAGGTAGGACTTGTCTTGGGGGACAGGCCTGGCAGGAAAATATATGTAAATAGCTAAGGTTTGTATGGTTAGGAAAAATACAAATTATCTTCGAATTTGTTATTTGTTCCGTAACCGAAATACAAACCACGCAATTTACATTGGGTGACTTACCCCTTAGGAAGGGTGGAAAGTCCCCAGCCATACTGGCTTTGGCTTTACCCCGGGGACTCAGAATCCGAGTGAGTCGCACTCGAGAAAAGGAGTCCCTGCACCTCGCAAGTTCCTTGCTCCGCAAGGAACCGTGTGGCCTACATAAGCTTGTGTGTGAAGGAAGAAGTGTGGCCCGTCCTAGGCAGTTGACCTGGAGTTCCAGAAGGAACTCTGGGTTAGGACGTTCCCAATACCACCTCGTCAGGGTATGGGGGACGCGACAGTATTGACTCGATACTCGGAACACAAGGAAGCATGGTTTACCTGCAGAGGTTTGAGGTCAGCTATGTAGAGACCAGGATGCTGCTTCCCAGTAGAGGGGATGATGAAGAAAGAAGTAAGGGCCAGACATATTTCTTTCGTTCATGCAGACTAAAACCTGATAACAATGCCCTCAACCTTCTGCTACCTGTCCAAAAAGGAGCCTGAGGTTAGACCAGCCGTTGTGTAGCCACCACAGAGCGATAGAAACGTATCGATACTCCTGTGGGTCACGTCCTGCAGGAAGCGGGCTGCGAAGGTCATTAGACGCTTCCAGACTCCAGCTTGTAGCACCTGCGTCACAGAGTAGTATTACTCTAAGGCGAGAGATGTTGCGATGTATCCGACATGACGTGACGTGACGGGGGAGGGTCTGGATTCAGGTCGAGATGAATGTCCTCGAGTCCGAGCTGAAGAGGTATACTGGTGACTCTCCCCCGTGTCCTTCTTGTGCTCCCAACCCGGCTGCACGTGAGGACAAACTGCAGCTGTTCCCAAAGATAACCCCTCGATTCCTTTACTGGCAAGAAGGAGAAGGTTTGGGTCATCTGATACAGAATGGTGACTCGAAATCTTGAAGGAAATGGACCGAAGGGCCGGGACCCTAAGATTCTGAGTCTAGCCAACAACTCAGGAGCGAACCTGAATGTTGCCTTCCCCCATTCCTTAGAAAGGGCGGAGTCGTACGAGACCAAGAAGATTGCTTACACACTGGCCGCAGCCAGAGTGAGCAGGAGCCCCAAGAAGGAATACGATCAGAGGCCTGACGTAAAGGGTCTTGAGAAGATCTCTTGAGGGACTAAAAAGTCTGAACCATGCTCCATGTTGGAGGTCTCACTCCGACTAGGGCAGGGACGTTCGCAGCTTCGCAGGAGCGAGGAAAGGTCCAGCGGGAAGGAAAAATTTATTCCTTTCAGCCTGGTCAGGGAAAGGCTGAGCGACAGGCTCCATTGCCGAGAGCGGAAAGGAGTTTCCTCCCGCCGAAAAGCAATAAGTTCGTTATTGCTGGAGAAGAGGCCTCAAGGGAAGAGGTATATCTCCCACGACACCAACCACAGAAGACTCTCCATTTCGCCTGGTAGACCCCTGCGGATGTCTATCGCAGATGACACGACCTCCGACTGTAGCGGGTTGTCTCTTCTTGAGGAGGAGGCGTAGTGTCTCCAGGCATGAAGCCAAAGCGACGCCCCGGCTCGTGAAAGATGTTGCAGTGTGGTTGTTTGAGTAGTCTGTGCCGTGGGAGAAGCTCTCCCGGGAGTTCCGTCAGGGGAAGCAGAGGGTCCGGAAACCGTTCTGCGTATAGTCCCAGTGGAGTTCTCAGGGCCATTGAAAGGTTGACAGACAACCTGGTCTTGTTGAGACCCATTCTCAACAGACAACAAAGGAGGGAAGACGCAGGCGTCGATGTTGTCCCACCATCACCGGAATGCATCTTGCCAAAGAGTCTTGGGGTCTGAGACTGGGGGGAAGAACAGCGGAAGGTTGAGGTTCCAAGCTGTCGCGATCAGGTCCCCCAGGCCGGGACTTGTTGGTTACTAAAGGCCAAAGACGCCCAGGTACAAACTCTCTACGAGGCTCTGCTCAGATAGTCGGAGAGAACATTCCTCTGCCCGGAATGAGCGAGCCGATGGTGGTATTGAGAGGATCTCAAATCATCTCAGTATCTCTACTGCAAGATGCAAAGGTATGAAAATGCGTCCCTTGCTGGTTGGAACACGCCAGTACCATGAAGTCGTCGCGCACGGAGCGACTCGGCAGAAGCTGTAGGATCTGTAGAGGGGCCAGACTACGGCCCCTAAGCCTGCCTGAATGATGGAGAGGTATCCTTCAGGTCCTGACCATAGGCCTGAACCGGAATATGCCCCCCCCCCTTTTCTTTGACTAGTCCGAGAACAGCATAAAAAATTGGGGAAAGGACGAGAATATCCACTCCCATCAAGAGGTTCCATAGGTCAACACCCATTGCAGGTCTAATCGTTCCGCTGGTCCCATAGGGGCCAGAAAGTCCGGTTAATCGTTGCTTTGAAACCGCCGGAACTTGGGCCGCCCCACAGGGAACTTATCCTGAGGCGACCGTTCGGAACTTTAGACGGGTCAATGAGGAAAAGAGACCTAGGAAATGTTCCAAGGTAGGGCTGAAAGCTCTGCTTGACTGAGAACCGGTACTGCGACTCTCCTCAGCCTTGCCACAGTCAACTGAAGGGAAGGCTCGGAGGAGGCGGCAACAGAATCTGGCGTCCCCAGGCGGTCACGCATCCAAGTACCGACCAGACCCGACGTTGCTTAACCTCGCTGGATGGACGAGAAGCGGGGTTTCCAAGGTGGTAAGGCCGTTGACTCAATATCATGGCTAGATACTCCAGATGTTGAGGCAGAAGTAGAGAAGGCTCCTAGCAAATTACCATGAACCCCCACTCATGGTAAGGATCCGGAAGCTTGTCCCGGCGTTGAAGAAGGTCGAACCCGAGCCTACCGGAGTTGACCAGACCTCCAAAAGGCGAAGGAGGCGGACGCCTGCTCCTGAGCGGCCATGAGGAAGGCAGGGAGAGTTCTCTGGGGAAAAACCTGCGATGCCACGGCGGGATCGCCACACTGCATCTTAAGCAGGAACACCTGTAGTCTAGGCTGAATTCCAAGAGCTTCCTGGAAGATGGATGGAATAGAAACTGAAAGTACCCGTCCTTCCGATCCAGGGCCTAAGGAGTCCTGTCGCCTCGTTACCAGTCTGATCGATTCTGCTGTTCCACGCTGGACGAAGTTTGTTCGACAAACTTGATCAGAGCTGAGAGGTCGACTACGGAATTCCCGTCTCAGATGCTTTCCTACGAGAAAGGATCGACTGAAGAAGCCGGGGGGTGAAGCCGTCGACGATCCTATGGAGGACCTTCTCCTAAGGCATGGATCATTCTGCCCAAACGGACAAAACTCTTGCCGATCCCATGGCATAGAGGTTCAGAGTGAATGAACACTAAAGAAAGAACGAAAACCCCGAAAGGAATCGTTCTACAAAGCTGAAAAATCAACAAATACAATTAGATTCATAAACTAATTGAGACAAAACCTACGGCGTAGCAACCCCCCCCCCCCCCCCCACACGGGAAGGAAGCTACAAAGGCGTAGTAAGTAACGTAGTAAAAGGGTGAACGACCTCAAGAGAGAGAGAGAGAGAAAGACCGAAGTCAAACTCGATCGCGACCCATGAAATTACACCATGGTGGCCTAACTGCCGAGGGCTCCACGGAGATATCGTACACTACACACACAAGCTCAAACTCTGAAAAGGAAACTTACTGATTTCTATACTCAAATATATACATAAACATGAGAAAATGTTTACATATATATTGAGTAAAAGAAAAGTAAGTGATTAAGTAAAGACAAAAACAATGGCTGCCAAGCGAGGACAAAGACAGACGTCTGTCCATGTCCGAGCCAAAAGTGAAAGTGAAGCAATTCACCGGTGTGTGAGGGGGGGAGGGGTAGCTAGCTACCACTCCCCTACCCCCCCCCCCCCCGCTAACTAGCGCGGGGGTAATACACCCTCGTTAAATTCTAATGGCTCGCCATTTCAGCTACGCTAAAAGGTAAACCCTATGTAAATAGCGTGGTTTGTATTTCGGTTACGGAACAAATGAAAAATTTCCAAAGGGGTAATATAAGAATTTAATTCTGACTTGGAATTATGGTAGAATTATCTCTCCAGATCAGTGCAGGAGACATTCCTTTAATTAAAAAATAAAGTTACAATAAATTTCTCATTACATCCTCTCAACTACTGTACTTGAGAACCTCTACTTATTGATTAAATTAACCTATGGGGCCTTTTGGCTACACGGTCACATGGCTATTAGTGTCTTGGACATTTACTCACGGAAAGAATGTCTCAAATGTTATTCAAGAAACAGTAAGGTTGATCAGTTTCTGTTAAATTTCCTAACATATAATTTGGAACATGTTTATTGACTAGAATAATGTACAGTGGCCGGGCACATTAGACATCAAGTTTCCATATATTGGTGAAGAATTAGGATTTTCCAAACTTTCTGAGCCTTTCAACATTAAATAAACAATTTCCAGCCTTCTAGAATTTAAACCATTAGCCAGAACAAAATATCTATACTTTATTTATCATTAATCTGTCTTGCATATTTCAAAAAGTACAAAATGACATGGTTTAATTAACATTATTGTTTTTCACAGGGTGGTATTCAATTAAGCAAGAGCTAGGTTTAAAATAAAGATGGCATTTATGGCTGTTGCTGCTTATGATATCTAAAAATAAACTAGTCCTAAGATGCTAAGGCATTACAGGGCATGAAGGTAAACCCTATAAAAAAATTAAAGTATGATTGTAAATTGGTCGAGGAAATTGGTTAAACATTCCGATATCTCTATTGACAATGTTTTTTAACTATTGTATACGACTCCTATAAATTTTAGGTAAGATTTACTCCAACAGGTTACTTGCAGGCGGCGCTTCTTGGGGAGCGCCGCGGACCGAAAATTGAGATTAAATTTCTTGGCTAATTGGGGTGAGATATGTCACATGTCGCATAATTTGGTCATTTTGCCTCTAAATTGGCCGCCCCACAGTGTACGTGGTAGGTTCGTGGTATACACAAATAAGCATGTCGACAATAGCCAATACTGTATGACATTTTCTCTTCACGAACTCACTGTGACGTGATGAAAGAGAAATAAGTTAAGTTAAGGTAATGTGACACACTACATTTGCAACATATCACCGTTAAACAACAATACTTGCGGGCGTAACTAACAATATAAAGATCATGAAAAGCTTTTTTATCTTTTTCTTCAGATTCGAAGGTCAGTAAATTTCTTCCATAGGGTTTATCAGTAATTTTTCATACATATCAACATGCGACAGCCCTACATTCAGGAGGTATTCCACCAACTGAAAAGGTTTATAAGATATTGCACATCTGTTTTGAAAACTACAATATCGTATCTACGTTAAGCAGTAATGTGTCTTTAACGTGATGTTACCGTGAAAATCTGCACCATATGAAGCACTTAAACATTCATTGATAGAATATGTATCATACCCTGATTGTTGCTACAAGCGAATGATATGTTTTTGTACTGCTCTCAGCTAACGTGAACGTACGTGGTACGACAAGCACGCAGTATAGCCTAATCGCCTATGCATTGTGGCTTTTTCGCCTTTACCGGGATTAGAACACACCACCCTTGCAAGAATAGTGAATATTCAAGAGATGTAGAGCCCGTATTGCGCGGAGCACAAAGTTACCCATTTCACTGGCCTGCAGTGTATGGTTTTCTGCTAATATGGACACATATGGTAAGTACAATCAGCACTCGGCATAGCCTAATAGTCTATGCATTGTGTTTTTTTACTTTTCTGGGATTTGAACCCGCGTCTCTTACAAGAGCAATGAATAAATGTGTAACAGATAGAGAGCCTGTGTTGCGCAGAGCTTAACAGTACCAATTTGGGCATCCTGGCATGAAGCATTCGCCTGAAAATGGGGCATATATTGTCCACACAGGGTCCGGAAAGGTGAAACCTTGGAGGTCATGTGACCACTTGGCCCCGCGTAGCATGCGCCATGTACGAGGTAGCGACAAGCCGCGTGTACCGTTCGAAAGAGCATGTTACCTGCTATAATCGCACAGGTGGAGGTCAATACTAGACTACTCATTCTCGAACAGGGCATGTGCAAAGTGGGCCATTTTTATAACTACCAAAATGTCACAATTTTCCACTTATCTCGGCGAATCTCCGGAATGAAAGACCCCCGGTGAGTTAAAGTCCCCCACGGACAAACGTGCCCCGATAAGTGTACCCCACACAGGTATTGGGTCCCGTTACTATCCGTAGGGTGCTAGAGGCCCCCAAGTTTGGGTTATCCCCGTAATGCATAACCCCATATAGGGGGCCGCATGGGTGCACACACATGTGCACCACCTGGTGGTGGGTGTGAGAAGTCTGTTCTGTCCCCTCATCGACTGCACCGGTTTGGTGTCCCCAAGTTGCACTGTTTGGCTGCCACTGGGTCGCCATTGTGCTCGTGTCGCGATTACAGGGAGTAAGGGTGACGACAGATGGATGCGTGGCACGTGCAAAAGATTTATCCCAGAGGTGCGACCCATGGCATGTGGTAGACGACAGTAGGTCTTATCCCCATCGGAAGTAAAACAAGAACTTACAACCCATTTTCGAATAAATTTTCTTTGACCCGAAATCTTAGTTTCTGAGTAGAGAGATTGAAAGCTTACCAGCTTAAACACTAATCTATTTGTATAAGTTGGAATTGTTATTTTCCTCTTCCAGTTTTTTTTTTTTTTAACCGAAGGTTGAGATTTAATAGGTAAAATCATATGCTCTAGCATTTGATTTTCTACTGAAAATTAACCTGAGCTACCTCTACAAAGGTAAAAAAATACAGTGTTGAAGATTTGGTCACTTTGAATCCCCCAAAAATTTATGGTTCAAACTTCATAACAATTTCAGGGTTTGGGGTCGTGGGACGGGGGATGTGGATGAGGTAGTTATCCCTCACTAAAAATTATCATGGCTAGTTCAGCTTCGCCAAAAACAATATACCAAAAATAAATAGTGGAAGGTTTATATTTGCGCTGGAACAAATAACAAATAAGAAACTCTAAACTAACAGACCTATGGCCTATAACAATTACTGTACACATAATTATCCTATAAAATATTTATGGCTATCTTATTACCAAGAAGGGAAGGAAATACTGTATATTGGAACACTTAAACAAAATATGGATGTAAAAGAAACCCAGGTCAAATTTGCATAAAGATGGAGCATGAATGAAAAAATATTGCAATGTATGAAAGAAGTGTATAAAAGAACCAAGATGTAAGTAAACATTTCAGTCATTTTGAAAAGGCCTAGTATTCCACAGAAAAATAACAGAAATATGTTTTGAAAACATATTAGACACATTCAAAATCAATACAGGTATGGTAGGCAAAATAGAAGAGAATTGCAGCGAAGACAGAAATAGTTATAAGCCACATATTAGTAATAAATATATTTGATTTAACATGACAAATAAAACACAGCTGCAGAGTCAATTACAATATCTAAACTGATTAATAACACATAATAAATTAAATGGAAATCAAAAGCAAAGGATTTGAAAATTAGATGATAAAGATTTGCAATATATTCATTGCAGATGGCAGTCTTAAAATTGCTGCAAATACAAAGAATGTAGAAAATCTAAAAATCTTAATGGAGGTGTATAATGACTGTGGGCTAGAATTTAACAAAAACAAACATGAAGGGGAAGCATGAAAATAGAAGTGAACATAAGTATTTTGGAATAGATAAGAAGGAAAAAGTAATATATTTAGCTGGGAGCTGTCGTAAGATATCAATAGGAGAATCGGGTTGGAGAAACAAAGCCTTACCAGCAATACTGTATGAGAGCAGTAATTAATGTAACAGATTACTATTATTATTAATTGCTAAGCTACAACCCTAGTTGGAAAAGCAGGATGCTATAAGCCCAGGGGCCCCAACAGGGAAAATAGCCATGTGAGGAAAGGAAACAAGGAAAAATAAAATATCTAAAGAACAGTGGCAACATAAAAATATTTCCTATATCAACTATAAATACTTAAACAAAACAAGAGGAAGAGAAATTAGACAGAATAGTGTGCCCGAGCATACCCTTAAGCATAAGAACTAACACAAGACAGTGGAAGACCATGGTACAGAGGCTATGACACTACCCGAGACTAGAGAACAACGGTTTGATTTTGGAGGGTCCTTCTCCTAGAAGAGCTGGTTACCATAGCTAAAGAGTCTCTTATACCCTTACCAAGAGGAAAGTAGCCACTGAACAATTACTGTGTAGTAGTTAACCCCTTGGATGAAGAAGAATTGTTTGGTAATCTCAGTGTTTCTCAGGTGAATGAGGACAGAGGAGAATTTGTAAAGAATAGGCCAGACTATTTGGCGTATGTATACAAGATAAAAAAGATTGCAGCACTTAGAGAATAAGGTAGAAAAGAAAATTCTGAGCAACAAAGTATACAGATGTAGCTACAGTAATCTCAAAGAAGAAATATCAGTATCAGAAATGAGGTCTGAGATAACAGGAGGGGGCAAAGGTTTGTGAAAATGATAGTGGAGGAAAAGAATAGGCTGTTTGGAAGAAATAGAGGATGAATGAGACATGATGTATGTAAGAAGGGCAAAGAGATGAATGAGTAGATCAAGGCTATGATTGCATAAGTACATACTTATATTATGTTTGCTAGTATGAATCATTTACAGAAACAAGAATTTTGTTTATTGTACTTTATATTATTTGCAATGCTATTACCAGAGCATTTGCAAGAGGTTGGATCTCGGTAAAAAAAAATGAGTCAAAATGCCCTAACTTCACTTAACCTAACCTAACCTTACCTAACTAATGAAAAAAATTTTATGTCTGTCTGTCCCAACATTATACATACTACTGTACTTCCAATTTTACCACCACAATCAATTCTCACCACTGACAATACCTAGCCTTACCAAACCCATGTTATTAGGCTTGAAGCAGATTTGGAAATTTGGTAAAAGCTGAAGTTTAAGTTAAAAATACATTTGTTAAAATGAGCGAGGTCCAATTAGTGATCAGTTGTGTAAATAGTCTGTATTGAATCAATCCCTTATAAATTCCACCTTCAGGTAAAGAACTGCCACCTGTGTGAACGCATCCATAGATACAATCTGTATCATACTGGACACATACTGGCATATCTACCCATGTACTGCTGAAAGGTACTAGAACTTCCAGTAATTAAGAAAACTGTGTCCTTGAACAGTGAAATTAAATAAAGGTGTTGAGGCAGACAAATAGCCACCGAAAGACAAGGGGTACAATTACATATTTCACCAAGTATTTATTTGCGGAGAAAATAAGTGTCATTTTCGAAGAAAACGGGCGTTTTTCTATACGAAAAAGCTGTTTTTTTAGTAGGAAAGTTTCCCCGTATGTAACTATAATAAAACCAGATAAGGACACTTGATTCGAAGTTAGGTTAGCAATGTTACACATAGTTTTGTTAATAAGTCACAGTGCCCTATAATACAGTACAATAATACCGAATATTCACCTTGAAATGATATTATAGTCTAGGTCCACGGTAATGGCTAAGCCTTGGTACTCTTCTCCATTTTCGGCTTTTCACCAGTAGTCTATTTCGGTACTTGTGTAGATTGGTGGGTCACCTGACCGAATGCTCGCATAGAAAACGAGAATCATTCCTATCCGTGTCTGTCATCACCCACACTTATGAATGTAATTACGTACATGTCGGGCAATGAACCAATCCTAATTATTCAGTTCCTGGTGTTTGCTCAAACGTAGCTCGCTTCCTTCGCAAACAAACACCATCTCATTGATCCACTGTTATGGTAAACGGCACATGTTGCGCTATGGGCATTAACCGTGTGTGCGAGTATTTCATCAGATAAAAATTTGGAGACCAAACTACTTATGCATTACACTCAATTCATTCTTATGGCCTTTTTTTTTGTTTATTTATTTATTTATTTATTTTTTTGGTATTATATCAGTTCCAATCGAGACCCTATCAAGGGCTATAAACACTTTTCTTTGCCTCCAAAAAGGTTAGGCTACTAAGGTTCTTAAGTCTGAGAGATTAAGATTTTCTTATATAATAAAAACCACTTGTACAACTGCACTAATTCATGCTAGCATAAACTTACTTACCCTGACCTGCTCTACACGGTCAACGTAGACTAGGAAGTACAGACTACTGTAGCTTAGGTAGGCCTAGTCTACCTTAGATCTCCATAAAGCAAATTTAATTTTTCAGAAAATTTCCACAAAAATTATAATACGGTTAAATAATAAATAAATGGGCACTTGTAATAAACCTTTACATACCTAATACAAAGAAACAAATATAATTTCTAAGGCTCCTTTGTCACCCAAAACAGCTGACGATGGTTTGTTGTTGTCGAAGTAGGGAATGGATGATGAGCAATAATGGTCAAGTTAACGTTAAAGAAAAACATCACACACACACACACACACACACACACATATATATATATATATATATATATATATATATATATATATATATATATATATATATATATATATATATATATATATATAGATAGATAGATAGATAGATAGATAGATAGATAGATAAATGTTTTTTTATTCAACAATGAGCAGGTCTTAAAGGATTTAAGGATTAAGGATATTTAGTAACTCTAGCGACCCCTCTCAGGGTATGAGAGTACATTTCAAAATATACAAAATTATAATTTGACTTACAATAATAGTACAAGATGGCAGTAAAAAGAAGCAAAACTACTTCTAAGCACACACACACACACACACACACACACACATACATATATATATATATATATATATATATATATATATATATATATATATATATATATATATATATGTGTGTGTGTGTGTGTGTGTGTGTGTGTGTGTGCGTGATATATAGATATATAAATATATAAATAGACAGATAGGTACATAGATAGATAAATTGATAATAGGTACATAAATAGATAAAATGATAGATAATTTTTTTTTCTTAACATTGAGCAGTTCTCTCATCAGGAGGTGGTTGTAATCAGGCAGTACTTTACTGTTTTTGGTTGCAATGATGAAACACATAACAGTCACTACTACAGTACATTCATGCGTTTATACTGCTGGATAAACAACAAGTACAGTAAAACTTGAAATTAAAAATTGTTGCTCTAACCACCCAACATAGGTCTCACCAACAGTACGTTGGATCCCACAACAATACATACAGTATGACACTCGCCCTCATATTGCTCATACTTGTACGGGACCATTATAGAATTAGCAAAATATTATTGAAAATATAAAACCTAATTTAAAAATTTATATAAAAAACATCATTCGTACAATAAAAATATACCATTCGCACCTTAAGAATAAAAAGAAAACTTAAAAAGACAGTTATTTAAAAAACACTTATTTCCTGTAAATACCCTTACCCTCCAATTGGGATAGACCATAAACATCTATCTGGTTTCCTCAAGTAGAGCAAAATTTTATTAATTCTTCGATAATGGTTAACTACCATTATCGGCTAGTTAAATTGGTTAACCTAGTTTGGCACTCTAGCTCCCCTCTCACACAAGCAATCTAGCCTACCTATTTAGATCGCAGAAATACATCACTGCAACTTGTGTTTGCTATTCTAAGACTTCAAATCTTTCTTTAAATTGATTGATAAAATTTGGGGCACATTCCAAGCGCTGGGTCAATTAGGTCATTTAGGGAATGGGGCGGGAGGAAGCCTACAGCACGGTGCCAAAGTGACCCTGAGAAAATTCCTTCAGTAAACATAACTTTTAACAATAATTCACTCTGTCCTCTAACATTGCCCTCTTTTGGTGTGTGTGTGTGTGTGTGTGTGTGTGTGTGTGTGTGTGTGTGTGTGTGTGTGTGTGTGTGTGTGTGTGATATTAGATTAAGGTGGCTATGTGCTAGCACAGACTCTTAAGTGTAATGCCTTTTGAAATCCTAATTTCTATCTGCTGTCCAGTTCTGTATCAAGGTTTTGTATTACCCGTTTCTTGCCAGCCATCATCAAGTTTTTATTGAAATCTTTCAAAATCACCTGTGAATTTTATTGCTTTCTTCAAAGAGTTCATAATGAATTTGTGGATGACCTGCAAAAGGCATAATTATTACACATGGGTGATACTTATGTCATGGCCTCCTTGTAAAGGAAAGTTTGGAAAAAAAAAAGACTACTTGATTATAGAAGAGCAACACCCTGAGTGGGGTTTACAAGCAAGAGATCCTGTTCCAGCAGGCTAGGCTCTTGATGCTGTATCCCAAGAGGGGGAAGATTGAAAGGAAAAAGGAGAGGCCAGTCATGCTTACTTTCATCCCAAACTTACTTGTAACCTTTGCCCTAAATACAGAGCTAATGGTCCTGTGAAAGGAGCCGAGGTAGCTATACCACCTGCTGTGCTGCTACAACAGGGTGTTTAGGTACCTGTGGGTCACATCCTGCAGGTAATTAGCAGTAAACATAGTTTGACAATTCCATACCCCTACATGAAGAATCTATGCTACAAAGATACATTTTAAATGCTTGCTAAGAACCAATACTTCTGATTTGATGTGATCTGTCTGGAGGTCTTCCCATTGAGGAAAGAGGGGGAGATGAAAGGGTACGGTACGATCTTCCCATAACCAAGGAGAAAGTGTTTTTAACTTTCTTTTTTACACTACCAGTACTAACGAATCGGTGCTGTAGGTTTGGTACGGTCGCACGGGTTCGCATAGTGACATCCTTCAGAGCTCGCACAAGACACAAAAGCAACAAATCAGGATTCTTGGTTATCTTTCAAAAGCTATGAACATGAGAAGATAAAAACCTACAATCCAGAGCCAATGGGTTTTGGGTTCAGCAAGAAACAAAGGGACAAAGGTGAACGAGACCCTCTGAAATGAGTGATATTGTAAGCCAAAGAGAGCTTTAAATGGTGCAGAACTTTCACTACTTTACATGGGGAAAGTCTCACTTCAACTGGAGGGCAGGTCTGTTCAAAATTTTGTATGACTATCGAGATTTCTCCTGAAGATAGGTCTACTTCCTTCACTCAAAAGACTTGGCTTAAGGCTGAGTGACAGCCTTTTACTGCTGAAACCATGCAGAGTTTCCCCTTGCCGAGATAAAGGTTCCAAGAGGTGAGACACCCCTATTACAACACCAACCACAGAAGATGGCTCTCTTGGCCTGGTATATGGTATTTCTTATTTTTTGTATATTGTTATCGCTCTCCCCTCTCACACACAACTTTTTCATTCTTGTATTTTCTTGCACCACTCTGTTTGAATTTTGTGCCGTTCTTGACTGGAAAGGGTTGTACGAATACTTGAGCACTAATCAAATAAAGTTCAGTTGCATTCACAAGCATCTCTCAATTACAACCTAAATGCTCGCTGGCACACATTTCTCACGTAACTACTGTACAGGCAAAAAAAATCTTATGAGAGATGCTGGATATCCTAAAAGCATGAAGATAAAGGGATCCCACCGGCTCATGGAAGATCCTGGCGTGTGGTTGGCGCAAGAGATCAGGAAGAGGAGGCAATTCCCTCGAGTCTCTATTAACAGATGTAGGAGGTCTGGGTACCATTCTACTAGAGAGCCACAAAAGTCAGACTAAGGCTGGGAGTGACTCCAACTTGATTCAGGACGCTTCTGATGAGGCCAAAGCACCAGCCACCCGTTGAGATACTACTGCTAGAGAGTTATAGGGTCCTTTGACTGGCGAGATAGTAATTCATTGGATCCCTCTCTGGTTACGGCTCATTTCATCTTTGCCAACATATACTGTACACACAATAGTTGGGCTTATTCTTTACAAATTCTTTCCTCATTCACCTGACAACACTGAAATTACCAAACAATTCTTCTTCTCTCAATACTGCATTGCAATTGTTCAATGTGTACTTTCTTCTCGGTAAGGGTAGAAGACAGACTTCAGCTATGGTAAGCAGCTCTTCTAAGAGAAAAGCACTCCAAAATCAAACCATTATTCTCTAGTCTTGGGTACTGCCATAGCCTCTGTATCATGGTATTCCAGTCTTGGTTTAGAGATCTCTGGTTTGAGGGTACACTCGGGCACACTATTCTATCTTGTTTCTCTTCCTGTTATTTTGGAGTTTTTATCCTCTTGTTATTTTCATATATGAAAGATTTATTGATCTTGAACTTCTCGTAGTTTTCCTCATTTCCTTTCCTCACTGGGCTATTTTCCTTATTGGAGCCATTGGGCTTATAGCATCCTGCTTTTCCAACTAGGGTTGTAGCTTAGCAAGTAATAATAAAAAAATTGTGGGAACGTTTAGGCGTCAAGGCCATCCGACAAGTGCTGGAACGTGTCCTTGAATGAGACCTTTGGGTCTGGTATCGGAGAGCAGTAAATTGTTAATTTGTGTTTCAGCTATGTTGCGAACAGGTCTATCATGGCTGAATGCCACAGTCCAGATCTCCGTTGCTATCTGAGGACACAGAACCATTCTGAAGCAACCAAGTCCTCCTGCTCAACTTATCCGCCACTACATTCCACTAGGCTGGAATGAGCAATGGAGTTGAGGACTGCCCACTGCAAGCTGACAGAAGGGAAGTGACACCACTTTGTTTGTTGATATTACATAGGCCACGATGGTGGTGATGTCAGTCATCTACATCACTGAGTGACTGCAAAGATATGGGCTGAAGGGCCAAAAATGTGTATCTATTGTGAAACAAAGATTTAAAAGGAGCGTGCATAATTTACTGGGCAAATCACATTTAAGAGGAGAGCAAGCTGAGCATAGCGATAAACTTACGATGCATCATGTTCAACGTGTTCTGTTCATTCCAGGGATATGCCACTATAGACTACTGCATTTTTGTTGTGCGACTTGATGAATACTGTAGTGCATAGGAGACACATGCAGTATCTTTTTGATATGAGCTCAGAGATCAAGGACAAGCTGCGTCCAAATTAAGCGAGTAAAGGTATGTAGTGTCTAATTTAGGCTCTATGGAGGCGCATTTTTCACGAGTCCTTTGTATGTAGTCAGCACGATCATTAGTTGAGGCCTGAAGAAAGTTGGAGTGGGAGGGTGATCCTACACCATTTGAGGCTTAGGAGACGTTACTCCCACTCTAAGGATCCCTCGAGTCTAGTGATCCTAGAGTGGGCAGACTGCTTATGGGAGGCAAATCTACAATCCTCCTCAGGAGGAGAAGAATTTGACAGAGGTTGGCCAGCAACCCTGTGAGCATACTCCGAGGAACTACTCTCTAAAGGGTAAGCCCTTTTGAGATAGCGAGGGTCACACAATCGCCTCCTGGGTCTTGAATCCACCTACTTTCAGTGAGAAGACAAAGGGCACTGTTGATGGGAAAAAATTCCCCTACCAAAGGCTCCGTGGTCAAAGAGGACCCTGCAGGAACAGGCACAGACATCAAAGGGACTATGTTCCCTGAAGGCAAAGCTGGAAGAGACTGCTGCTCATGTCCAACTGAGACGGCCTTCTCAAGACGAACCTTTGAAGGGGGCCAGTCAACTTAAAGGAGAGTCACAGCAACTGAAGTGCATCAGACATCTGAAAAGGTAAAGGCTCATTCTGAGGAGGAGGAGCCACCCCGGGAAAGAGACAAGCCAAGATTTCTTTGATCTCGAGGGGTAAGAATCCCTCTTTGACTTCCTGCTGCCATACCGAACCCACCGGAAAGGAGACCAGTTTCTACTCTCGGCACACTGCAGTAGTGGCAACGCAGTACTTAAGAGACCCTTTTCCCTATAACACAGGAAAGTATACAGCAGGTCTTTGGCAGTACACCAGGATACGTCTGCAAGTTTTCTGTTACTCGATAAAGTGGAAGAGAACGTCCATTCTCACCAACATCTAGAATCAAAATGAGTTGTCAGTGAATGAGCATCTCTCAGCTACCGAGGCAATTGTTTACACCTAGTTAAATCTTTAGCCGCCGTATTCCAGCTGGCTCTACTATATTTTCAATTTATGTAAGGTTCAAGGGTTTGTACAGTATATTGCATAGAAACAAAGATTGGACTGGATATTTGAATTGGACCATTTAGTCCTATGTTGCACCCCGAGGCGTTCAGCAACCAAGTTTAACAGAGTGAAAACTTTGCAGTCACTCTTTTTAGTAAATGTTTAATACGGTTGGGAAGCAGGATGAAAGACAGAAGAAAGATGATTGATTTATGAAATTTTTGTCCCGAAGCCAAACGCCGGAGGTAAAGTAGGAGGATATAAATTAAGTGCAGCTATGGGTCATTCATAATGCTGCAAGGACCCCTAGTACTGTAAAGCCTATCAAATTGTGCACTGATGCCAGTAATCGCCTAGGGGAATTATGAACATGATCATATTCAATAACATGAGATAACACTTGGAAAAGGTGACCATGAAGTAACGGAGATGATAGTCAAAGTTTTTTTTTGTTTGTTATTGACTGATAACTTAGGTAATATTTCGGTCATTCATAGGGGCAAAAGTTAGATAACTTCTTTCAGTTTCACGTTATGCACATATGTGCATTATGAATGTAAACAAGTATATCTATAACCAGCATTAAATACCAGGTAGTAACCTATAAATATTATGGTACACCAAAGTTGAAAAAAATAAATAAATAAATTTACTAGGGGAATGAGACTCAAAATATAATGAATATTTTTATTTCCCTTACCATGGGGAAGCACATTGCTATGAGTAATGAAATAAAAATCTAGAGAATGATAAAGTATATATAAAAAATGATAAAATAATGTATGTGATGATGATGACATGACGTAATTGTGGGTGGGGGGAAATACAATCATACACCAAACATGGTCAACTGAATAAATAAAATAACTACTCGAAACCTCACAGAAGACCATTTGTTCACTATCACCCAAAGTACCTGTTAATAGGGAGGTTCTGCCAGTACTGTACTATTATATATGTATATAGATCTTATCCTGTTCCTTTGACTATTCAATTTCAAACTTCTCCCTACCATCACCCAACCCTGAAACAGTATTGGTCTCCTAATTTTTGGAGAAATAATCCATGTATGGCAGAGATCAGATGGAAGTCAAGGAAAGAGCACTGTCTTGTGTGTGTGTGAGATAAAGTAAATATTATTAAAAGAAATGTACAAAAAGAATGAGTGCTTCGTCCAACTTAGAAAAATATGATAATCTGCAAAATACTGTATGATCAATTATCATTTTTAAGCCAGTAAAATAAACAAAACTGTAGTGCAGGATTCTGCAAGCATTGGAACTTGCGGGGTTATTTAATGCACAAATATTTTCTTGCAATATGTACTGCAAGGAATAGGAAATGGTTAAAACAAAATCCTGGAATACAGAACATGATGTTGCTCAACACAAAATTGCCACTGGCACGGTTTGTAGTTACAATAAAGTAAACTTGTACACAACTGGACCAATGAATGATTAAGAACATTCAAACCCAATATCAAGAAACACTGAATATCATACACGTTTGATTATAACAACATTTTTTCATGAAACTTCAATGATGATTTATCCATTGTACAAATTTGTACTTGTAACATACTCAGGTCACTTTCAACGAACTCCAGGTAATGAAGTGTAAATCTGGAATTAAAACCATTCAAGTTTCCAATTCTCCCATGGCAAAAACTGTAACCTTCATTTGTGATGGTAGTACTGCTACACAGGATCATCTTGCACAATCTCCCTGGGAATAACACAAATCTAACCAGCGAAAAAAAAAAAAAAACTTACAGGGAACTTTAATACTAATAATTCCAGGACTAGACTTCCTGACCCAATCCGAAAGTTTTTTCAATACACAAAAAGTATGGAAAACAGTGGTAGTAAAAATTACATGAAAAGTATAACATATTAATGTTCACTACAGAAATATCCTGTAAATCATCAACAGCCAATTTTAGCATCAAATAAACAGGTGTATTAACAAAACAAGATTGGACTACAAAATTACATCCAATTCGTCTCTTGTATATACATTATTGCCCATGTTCATGATGCGAGGGTAACCCGCAACTAGTGCATCTTGAGCTCCAATATATAGGTTATTATATATTTTCCAATATACGTCTCGTACTTTCCTGGCTGGATGGAAAAGTCCTTGAAGAACATACTGAAGGATCTGCAAAAAAGAAAGAAAAAGGATAATTTTATAAGAGGAATGCAACATTTAGAATTTAAAATGGCTAGGCTGAATCTTTAAACTACTGTAGTCATGAAAGAAAAATATTTTTTTCATTTATCTATTATTTCTTTTCTTATACTGTCAAAAGTGGACACTCAAGGCTAGTGTTTTGACAAAGATAAGTGTACCAATTATGTTAAATATACCATCCAAAATATAAAGAAATGGTTAACTTTTTTTTAACATACTTTGCCCATAAAACTCAATACTGTATAACGGAAATCTCTTGATACTTCTACTTGCAAACAAGTTTTTCAACACGCAATTACGGAACTTTGTACAGGCAAAGATTATAATTTGAGAATACAGTCATGACTGCAACCTATTGTTCTTTATAAAATGAGACAATTGCTAAAATACTTTTAATCCTAATATTTAACCTTTTTTGTTGAAAGGGTGAAGCATATGACATAAGGATATTTTAAAGATTAAATTCATAATAGCCGGAAAGTAACTTACCTTTTGTGGTCCCAAGGCCACTCTCAATCCTTCAACACTATCCATAAAGGCTTGGACAAGATGAGGAGAAGTTTCAAATATATTAGGCCAAACATAATTCAGTAAATGTATGAGTGCATCCTCACAGCCAAATCCATAAACACCAATAGCCATGTGTTTGATGGCAGCACATGCTGTTTGTCTATGAACCAAATCACGATCCATGAGGGCGTCTTCTAGAAGAGATGTTACGGCGTAGATGTAATCCTTTCCCATCTCTCCAATATACTCAAACAGGAATGAAAGTGATTTTAGCACACCGTTCTGTACATTCAGTTCTGGAACACGGTACTCGTTCATCAGACCTGGAAGGACTGTGAAAGGTGAACAGGTTTCTGCAACTATAGCAATGGCAACAGTGGTGCACACCCTGTTCTGACGCTCTTGAACTTTAAGGTTGTTAAGTAAAGTGGCTAAAACATCATGTGGTCCAATAGCCTTTGCAATGTAGCCAAATGTGTTTACTGTGGCCCTTCTTATAGCTTTCTTGTGAGCCTTCAACAATTCCAGTAACTCAAAACAAATTCTCATCCATTCACGAGGACTGACATACTCTGGTCCACGATCAGCAATACGGCCAACAAGATCAATACAATTTTCCTGTACCTTCTCATGTCTGTTCTTTAAAATTGGAGTTAATCTGGGCAACAAGTCTTTAATGGGAGGATTCATTTTATGCATTCCAATGACATTCACAATGCCTTTCAATGCACCAAGAATAGACCCTAGAACCTCTGGATATTCCTCTCCCAAATACTCATACAAGACAACTCCCAAATGGCCCATGAGTTTTTCTTCTTGACAAGTTTTCATCACAACTGCAATACGAGATATCAAATCTGCTGCTTGTTGACGTACCTTGGCAGACTTGTTGTTCAAACGCCACAGGATAGTACCACAAATCTGTGGCAAATAAGCTTTTACTCTAGAACCTAGAGCATTAACAATAGTACCAAAGCCATTAAGCATCACAACATCCTCAGTAGTCTGTTCTTGGAAAGCATAAAGTATACCATCAATAAGTTGCTCCTCTAGTCTTGAATCAATATCTGCAGCACCAAGATTGGCCATAATTTTCTCTATAGTTTCCATTACCATCTTTCTGTATTGTTCATTTTCATCCTTCAAGTCATCAACAATCCTGTTGACAATTTCTGAGGCTCCAACCTTATTGGCAATTTCAACAGTTGTATCTACTAATTGGCGATAGTTACGGCGGTCCAACGCCATGCGATGGTTCCAAAAATGCTTGAAGAAGTGAGGCAAGATTTCTTCTTTAATGTAGCCAGGCTCTACACCATCTGTAGCACAGCACTGCTTGACAACTTTCAAAACAATTTTTTTCATTTCTTCATCAGGACTCTGGAACTCTCGAATCAGAATTAACATCACTTCCCTAGTATAGTAATCGGCATATTCACCGTCCATAAGTGGTATAAGATAACCAATAGCTTTAAGGAAAGCAGCCAAACCTTTGCCTCTATGTTGACGAATACCACGCCACAAAGGCTTCAATACAGAATCAAAACTCTCAATACCATAAGGAGTTGCTGCTTCTGCCAAAGCTGCCAGGGCCAAGGCAGTAATGGTTCGAACCTTCTGCTGTTCATCAATTAATCCATGCTCAATAATTTCGACCAGAGATCGAAGATGAGGCAAAATAGCACAGCCCATAAGAATGGCAATCTGCTGAACAATCTTAATACCTGTGTGACGAGCTTGCCATGACTTCTTACTTTTACATACAGCCTTTAAGAAAGGTAGGAGGGAAGGTATACCCAAAGCTGAAGCTACAACAGCAAAAGCACGAGCAGTTGTGTTACGTACGTATTCATCAATGTTATCAATATCAGGTCTCATCGTGGATATCATAGTTGCCAAACCAGCAGCTTTTGCCAGGTTACTAATAATTTCTCTGCCTTCCACACGTGCATAATAATCTTCATCAATGAGCAATGGTTCAATTACAACCAAAATCTTGTGCACATATGGTCGAACCAAATCATCAAGCTTATACAATACCCTGTCAATAACTTTAACCAACAGATGACGTTCCTGGTCTTCTAAAGTTGGGGACATAAGAAGTGGCAATATCTGGTTAAACAATGGACCAGCACCAAACTCTCGGGCTTTGTCTGTAATTTGACGCAAGGCTGCCTTACGCATAGGAGGAGTACCATTCTTTATTTTGAGCAGCAGTTTCATAATTTTACGCTCTTTCTGCTCTTCTGGGCTAAGACTTTCTTCATCAACATCTTGCAAGAGTTTGTCGAAGTATTGTGCATCCTCTGGTTTCAGAAGTGGTAAATTCCCTTTTGGTTGCGAGTCATCATGTTTTGGAGTCATACCTTCCTTTGGCATATAGAATCCTTGCGGGGTTCCCATCATTGGTGTGGGTGTTGCTATTAATTTACGAGCTGGAGTTCTGATGGGGACATATCCTTGTGGTGGTGGTAAAATTTCATAACCTGGGGGGAAAAGCGTGTCAAGTTCTTCATCAGTCATAGGTCGATTTCTTTCATCAATTTCCCTTTCCCATCGGAAAGCATGAATCTGTTCAGGAGTCATATTAACATGTGCTGGTGATGGAGTGGCCATACCAAAGGCCTTTGGACCAACTGGGGTGGTACCTCCAGGGGTTATGCCTCCAGGAGTCATCATTCCTGGTGTCATGCTTGGAGTATGCGGTGTTGATGGGGTCATGGCACCTGAAGGGGTTGCACTTGGAGTTTGTGCAGCAGGTGTTTCATCCCACCTAGAACGCCGTTTACTTGCACTTGGAGTGGGAGTCTCCTGAATTAAGTCTCCAGCTCCACGGTCAGTGCGAGGAGTTTCTGCCCAACCACTGCTATGTCCAGGAGTTTCTCCACGATCTGTTTTTGGAGTTTCATCCCAACGATTACGACGAGCAGAGGGGGTAGTTTTTTCATGCCCAGGAGTTTCATGGCCTGGTGTAGCGTGGCCTGGAGTGGCATCCCACATGCGGGTACTTTGGCCTGGCGTGGCACCAGGAGTTTCAGACCCCTTTGGTCTGCCTGGTGTCTCATCCCAACGGGCAATTGAAGGGGTTTCAGCTTCCCAATTAGCTTTCTTTTTAGTTTGAGGTGTGTCTTCTGCTGTTTGATCCCATCGTCCTCTCTTTCTAGGTGCAGCTTTCTGGGCCTCACCATTTGTGACAACAGGTTGCAGAGTTCCTTCCTTGGCTCGTTCTTGCATGGTCTTCCGGATCTGCGAAAGAAAGTTCATTATGTGACGGTTGTCTATCGAGAGGAGGGGGGGGACTTCTCAAAACTAATGATGTGGAAGTAATGAAGTATGAACAACTCATATATCAGTACTGTACTGTATATTTCAGAGAATATCAGATAACTACAAAACCTGATGACACACAAATGAACAAGTACTTACCACTGCTTCCTCGCCCTGCAGCCTGGACTCCTTAATAATGTGTGCATATGTCCTTGCATTCATGTCGGGGGTCTTTCCTCCTGCAAAACACATAGACAAAATATTAAAGTCTGCACCAGTGAAAAATTGCATATAAACAAATTATCAGTTAATCAGTCAAGGTATGACTGACTAGTTATCCAAGACCACTAAAAATTAGAAGAAAAAAAAGCACAAGGAAAAATAAGAGTTTGTGGTAGTTTATAAGTTTACGAATCACTTGATAATTCTTAAATGATCTTTATAATCTGGTGGCTACTCGAAAAACTTATCTTACAGTTACTGAATATTGTACTGACAGCTTATGAGTTTGCAAACTAATTTTTTGATATATTAGTATAAAGGTATCTACACCTGAGTCCATGCTATAACTAAATTGGTAAACCTGAACATCGTAGGATATATCAATGACTTTTATTAAATATCCTTGTAAAGGTGTCAACACCAGAATAATGTGCATACTACATCACAGGCATACTCAAGTAAAGTACTGTACTGGGTAAATTGAGTACACTTGCATCGATTATAATAGGTAAAGGATTGACAAAAATTGCCACCCATAAATATAAATAAGCTTCATTCACTGGCTCTAAAAACTTGATGGAGCAGCTAAAGATATAACATTTCTTCAGAAGGTAATTCCTTTCACTAATAATTAGAGGGTCAAGTACTGTAATTACCAATAGACAAAGTTAGTTACAAGGAATAAATGTTATGACAAAAATTGTTGAAAATTTGCAATTGCCTCATTACAAACTACACCTGTCGTTACACAAATCGTCACGTCTTTCGTTGCATCTTAACACATCATTGTTCTGGGTTTATAGTGGATACCAATATACCACTTCTGCAAATATTGACTGAACAATCAAAACCTTTACCCTAAACACTGACTAAGTAAAAACTTTTTATTAATAATCTAAACACATGGACCCAGGGCATGGGTGTCATACGTACGTGGTAGTGCCGGAGATAACTCTAGCAGCCGCACCCTTATGTCAAGGAGGAAGAAACCCTAGAAATAATCTCTGTGATTAGTGGCTTTCAGTAGTACCTTTCACACTCATCATACACACATTATGATAATCCTCCCCTGTCCCTTTCCCACACCTGGTTTAGCCCCACATCGTAGAAACCTAGGCCAGGCTGTGTTTTACTTCTTACCGTGGTGCTTCAGCGTCTCTGTTGCTGTGTTACCTGGGAGCCTCTCTTACACTTAAATGCTCCTATCATCAATATATTTACTCAAATTTAGGTCAAGATTATTTCCGAATATTTTCTTAATGCTCTTTGGAGAGTAAGCCCCCTTTTGCAATCACTAAGAAAAAGAAAAGTGAAACCACCTAAAATTAGAAATACCCAAAACACAAGGGGTTTGGCCCATTTATTACAGGACAATTGCTTGAGATGGTTAATGGTGACAATACTGCACTCATGTCATCATGGGGCTCTTCTTTCTAAATTGGCCTTTTAATCTAAGTAACTCCAATCCCTCTCAAATTACCCATTAAACTAACCTGATGAAATTGTATCCTTCACTCCAAGCTTTTAAATTGTAGACAATAAAGCTATTTCACTTACTGTATATAAGTAACTAATATAACACTATTCACCTATCAAAGGTATGAAAAAAGGAAATCATATACAGTATATACAACAGCAAACTAACTACACTAAATCTTTAGACAATGTAACTTTTCTGTAAATTTTATGTTGAAGACCATAATTCACAGAAGTTTCAAGACCCTAAAAAGTTTATTGCCAAACTGCTTCCTTAGGAAGAAAATAATTCTGCTTTACATTGCTGTATATAGTATTACTGTACAAAAATGTTTCTCTAGTTGTTGCTTACTTTTGTGGATGAACCTCTCGCAAACTAAAATTATTCAACTTGAGAAAGTAGAGCTTCAAGACCGAGTCTTTATAAAACTACTAATATCAAAGATGATAAAGCACAAAATATTCCCAAGATAAAACTTGTGCTGGTGGGCGGTTAGTAAAATCATCAGTATCCATCTCATTAGACTTATCTTTCAGAAGAAATGAAAATACTATAAGCATTTTCCTAAATATGAAATTGAGCCATCACATTGTGGATTGGTCCTAGTTCGTCACTATTATGCTATAATGCCTAACCAAAGCTAAACTAACAACAATTTTCAAAGAATTTGAGTGCAGGTATGTTTTACTACAATTTTAGCAATAAGTCCAACATAACAACAATGACAATTAACTGTTTTCATTCCTAACTACTGCACAACCATTGCTAACGAGAAACAAGTTTCTGTTGTGCTTACCATAATATAACAATTATTAAAGAAAAATAAAAGGAAAATATAAAGCATGTACAGTAAGTGATCTAAAAACTTCTCTTCCCCAAGGGCAGCTTACTTCCATTCTATACCTGAAAATACAGTACAGTAACTATTTTTTACCACGAACACATTAAAATAATTTAATTTTCTGAAGTGTTCCCATCTGAAACTTAGGGTTGTTCTCAACAATAATGCCTAATCTAATAACCAATATAGCCAAACAAACTTCTAAAACAGTTATTGGCATTTGAGAGGCTCGTGTTCAAAACTTTCAGAAGAGACTTCTCAGGAGACGGCTGGTAGACTCAGCAGGGGGAAAGAAAACAGATTGTACATTAGTAGAGGTGGTGAATCCTGGTTGGCTTGGTTCTCCATCAGTAGAAGTTGTGGATGTGCTTTGGGGTTCCTTTTGTGTTTTAACTTTCTATCTGCCTTATTTATGGCAATTCCCATCCCAACTCCCACCCTCCACCTTGCACTGACTCTTTCCATTGTAACTTATCAACTCCAAAGGTGGTTTGTTCTTACATAAAAATAACATATAAGTAAACAATTGATGGAAAAGTAGTTTGATAATTTTATGACTGGTATCCCCTTTTTAATAATGATATAAGGAATGAGCATTCATGCGTCCAAACATACATCAATACTTGGCCAACCTCAGGCCAATTATGAAATTCTTCAAAATTGGAGAAGAGATTAAAAAATTCTCAAGTAGCAAACCAATTAGTGTGAAATGAAAAATTGTAACTGAAAATAAATTCCTGTCATTTTATCAAGTTTTATTTTATTGGTCCTTGAGGATGAGCAAGCATTGCCCACAGCCACATGAGAAAGCAACACACTCAAGAGATGACAGGCATTTTGCCTTCATCGTCCTAACATGAATATCATACAGAAAGTAAAGGCAACAAGAATCTATCCAGACCTACCGTCAGCAAAAGGATCTACACGTTCAGGAGAAATGACCTGCATTCGACGACGTGCTCGATACTCATCTTCCCTTTCAGCTATGGTGGGTCTCTTGTACTGTGCCATGGGATCATGATCTTTATCAACCTGGTTGAAAAAAGAATCTTATCATTCACACGCTAGTAATAAAACTCTTTAACACAAAAAAAAGATAAATATTAACAGTTGGAAATCAAGAATTAAGAAATATCAATTGTTTATGATTTTCCACATCTTTTTTATTTAAGACTTTAAAAACCAGGGACACAAATATGATTGGAACTTACCATCTCATTAAGGAAGAGTCTAGGTGCAGTGTAGGTGCCACCAACACCTTTCTTCCCCAAAGTAGTACCTCCATCGTCGTCATCATCCTGACATATAAACAAGCATTTAAGTCATTACTTCTTACAATATAGGAAAAGGGTAAAAAAAAAATATTTCATGAATTCCAGAGATAATTTTTTACCTTATAGAAAAAGGGCAAAGAAAAAATTTCATCAATTTCTGAGATAACCTTTAAATGATTAACAAATTTTCATGGTTCAAAGTTTAACCGGCTTAATACCAACTGTACCGCAGTCAACAAAATGGATTTGCATGGTTCAAAGTTTAACCGGTTTAATACCTACTGTACCACAGTCAACAAAATGGATTTGGGGAAAAGTTAAAATATTAGCTATTTGAGACTACAACCAATAATTCTATAAATAAGCACAGAAAAAGGAAAAGGCCTCATTAAATAATGACAAAAAATATACACAAGTACAGTAATGTCCACTGCCAATAACCAGCAACATCTATGAATTGTCTTGCATGCTGAACATGAAAACATTACTTCTGATAAGTGTAATTTCAAAGGCTGGAAATATTAAACTCAAAATGAACATCACCCTTTACAATAATCCTGATTAAAAATCCAGAATTTAGCTACCAACCAACATTTGTGCGGAATTGCAGATTATTTTATACCTGTAGTCAAATATCCCTACATCTAATAAATGTACTGTACTTACATCTAGATCATCCAGGCCAATGGATTCAACATAATTTTCATATTTGTTCCCATTAGCATTGTCATAGATGTCACTGTCGTAGTATCCACCGCCATCCAATCTAACACGCTCATCTTCACCGTTTAACTCTGTAGCTTGTGGTCTTGCTAAACTGGCTCTGCGATTTTGGATGTCTTGAATGTGTGCTTCTATATCTGTAAAAACAAGGCTTAGGATAAATATTTTCGGCAAAAAGTTGATAGGTTGGAATGAATTAACATTAAAACAAGTATACTTGAACTATATACTGTACTGTATATAATTAATATTCAAGTTAAATTTTTCTCAGTCCTGGAAGGTAGAGGATGGATGATCAAATTATCAAAAAAGAAAGGAAAAAAAAAACAAAACAAAATCAAACTATTAGATTTTCTCCTAAACCAAAAACTTTTCTTTTTATTTAAAGAGTAAAATTTGATCATGACATACAATATAGTTTCTGCATTGCTGAACCGGCAATACAATTTTCTCTTATGTCCTTGCTCGAAATGTTAAGAAAACCCATCTCTGCATATGCACGCGAGTGCGAGCATAATCCAAACAAGTGACCATTTCTATTTTGGAGGGATTAATTAGTGTTGTTGGTGTGTTTGGAATGGTTTTGAGGACATTAATCGACGGAAAACTATACTTTTAAAGTCTTAAGGGCATGTCACTAAAAAATACATCTGAAAAACCAAGTTTCCTAAAGGGAAGCCAGTAGTGAAGTAAAAACAGGGTTGCAACTTGTCTTAGAGGTGAGCTACAACATGGAGTTTGCAGCTCCTGTCCCCCCCAAGGCTAGGTTAGGTGTTATGTTTTTAAAAAAAAAATTTTCAGAAAACTGTCAAAATAATTTGAAAAATACATTTTAACCATATATCTTAATCAGAATCATTCAAAATACCCAAGATATACCTCTCAATTTTTGTACTATAGTATTACAGTTTCTGCAAACATCAGATACAGAATTATATTTTTCTTCAACTCTTTATATCTTCTCGAGATGTTAAGATGCCATAAACTTACTCGAACCAATAAGAAATTAATGAACACAGAAATACTTGCCAATGAATATAGTTATCCAAAGGAAATCTTTACGGTACCATGCAAGTGTTGCTCCGGTTGGGGTTTTGTTTCTGGTAAAGCATTGTGGGTAAAAATTACATTTTACTTCTGAATAGTTGGTACAACAAAAATGCTGAAACCTGATTGGTTCCAGCTTATCTAATTAACTAAGATTTTGAACCGTCTCTTCATCGATTTCTACAACTTCCATGGCGCAGATGTATATTAGCAGAGGTTTGTTCTTTGAGGTTATTAGACGGTGTCATGAAGATCTTTGTGGAACTTCTTATAGGTTTTTTTTATACACATTAATTTCTTCCTACAAGTGTGAAGTATACTAAATGTGACGTCTTGACAAGAAGTGAAGGAGGGGATGAAGAAATGGCCTGGTAATGTTCAGATCTGGTACTTATGACAGTGTTTGTCTCACTTCACGTTCATCCATAAACAAAGAAGAGCTCCTTCAGAATTTTTTCATCACTGCCAATCGCCTATCCAGCCTGGCTCATTGCATGTTACTAATCAGGTAGACGAATCACAAGAAACCAATTCCCAACCTTCTACATATATCTACAATTCCTGATTCTATTCAAGTTAAGTGATGTACCTAACCAAAATATGTATTTTTTACAAGTTTGGGAGTTTTCCAGCATCATAATTGATGTTTGGGGAGGCAGGGGGATTGCTGGACTACTAAGTAAGGAGGACCCAACCCCTAAGTTAGGTTAGGAGGGTGTCGTTAGGTTACATAGCTTACCCCATTTTACAAGTTTTGTGTACTGTATTAACCAACCCAAAAACCAGATTTCCAAATGTGGAACTTCATTACTTTTACTTATTATCATACAGGGGTCTTGTACCACTAAAAGTACTCATAGGGAGTATGTAGTTAGTAGTGGTCATAGTATGTAGAACATCAGGACAATCATTAACACAAATTACAGCTATTGTTACTGTATAAAATGACACAAAAATAAGACTTTTCCAAGTTATTTCAGTTGCTATTTGAGTCTGTCCCAACTGTTTATACGCTGAGTGGTCGGAGCACGTAGAATTTTGGTGAGCCTCCGTAGTATTTAAAATTTTGGGTAAATATTTACTATAGCACAATATTCTTAAAGAAAAAAATGTGTTAATGGTCTATTTATCATCATCTCCCACTGCGCCTACTGACGCAAAGGGACTCGGTTAGATTTTGCCAGTAGTCTCTATCTTGAGCTTTCAATTTAATACTTCTCCATTCATCATTTACTTTGCCCTTCATAGTCATCAGCCATGTAGGCCTTGGTCTTCCAACTCTTATAGTGTCTTGTGAAGCCCAGATGAACGTTTGATGAACTAATCTCTCTTGGGGAGTGCGAAGAGTATGCCCAAAACATCTCCATATACCCCTCATCATGATCTCGCCCACATATGGCACATGAGTAATCTCTCATAGTTTCATTTCTATACCTTAGAAAAAGAGTATTTATGATTTATGATTTAGGTACTTTAAAATATTCTGATATAAATAATTGGGGGAAACCTTTAGAAGTTGGAAAATTCCAGAAGTGGACTGGAAAACCACAATTTAAAAGGGAAAACATTAGAACATCTAAACTAAGGTTCACCACCTAACCTACCCTAGGAGTTGTTTCCTCACCTATTTACCTACCAGGGGGGAGAGGGGCTACGACTCTAAGAGACACCTTTGACTGTTATACCCGGAGCTTAATCTAAAATCACGTCTCAACCCTGATCTTGCAGTAAAATTATAGAATGGTGCAATAACCTGTTAGTAGAAAATAAAACTGACTTGTAATGTATTTTGTGGCATTTTGAAAGTTTTTGATAATGATTCCTGACGGAAATCCATAGTTATTGAGTCATGATGGGTGGACTATTATAACAAAAGCTATGGATTTGTGCTCGTTCAAAACACTTTAAGCTATAGTGTACTGTGTAATAGTGTTATTTAAATTAACTTTTTTAAACTTTGCTCCTCCCGTAATTGTCATAACGTCATTGTAATAAAAAACCAGTTACAGTAATCAAAACTGAGAGCAGTAATGAAACAATGTCAAAACACGAGCTTTTGTTTGCTAGGACTTCTGAACAAAAGGGGTACTTTTTATAAAAATCCCTAACTTCGTTAAAAGAGGTTTGATCCAGTAGTATTCAGTGGTTGCTGCTGGGTGGAGGGATTCGCAGCATATGGAATTCAAAATAATGAATTTGCAAAGATCTATTAAATTATGCGAGTTTCTATATCCTCTCTCATTACGTGCCGTTCTATAATAAAATCAGACTATTTTGATTCCCAGCTGGTTTCACGTGATCCTGGCAAGGAAATACGGTGTTTTTGTAGTGAATTACATGGCAATGTAACCTAGGAAAAAAACTACTGTTTCTTATAGAAAAAATTACGATCTCTTCAAAAATGACACTCGTTTCCGTCGCAAATGAATAGTTTCAGAAATATATATACATCTATATCCTACGATAATGGGGGACCCCCAGTGGGAACTCGGGGTTTTGGGTGGGGAAAACATACTGGGGAAACGAAATATAATTGTTTTCCTATAGTAAATAACGTGAATTAAGCAAATTTGATGTTCATTTCAATCGGAAACAAACAGATCAACCAATTCGGATAACTTTGAGATGCACGGTGTCACTTCTCTTACGAACGGACGATAACATTAGCAACGTTACCAATAATACACAGTGTTACCAACGTTGACGTATGGTACACAGAGTTACCAACGGCACGTTGACATTAATAAAGACAGTAATGATAGATATTTCCATATATTAAATAATTTCTCCATATAAGTTTTACTCAATATATAAAAAGTACAAAAAGGGCACAGAACCTAACAAACCCACCTAACCTAGCCTAGTAATATGACAGGTCACAAAATAACATTTGATCTACATCGGACGTTGGCAGCACTGGTTACTGTATTTTTTCATGACAATCTTTGTAACGGCGCCTCCAAAGTTTATCCAGATATACTGTTTTGTATTTTCCTCAGGTTATTATAATTTCAAGAAGGTAATGTATAGAGAAGAAAAGGCTTGTTTTACGTTTATATATCGATTCCCCAGTATGTTTTCCCCACCCAAAACCCCGAGTTCCCACTGGGGGTCCCCCATTATTGGAGGATATAGATGTATATATATTTCTGACACTATTAATTTGCAACGGGAACGAGTGTCATTTTCGGAGCGTAATTTTTTCTATTAGAAACAGTAGATTTTTTCCTAGGTTACATTGCATTGTAATTCACTACAATGAAACCGGAAATACCATATCATATTTCATATGTCGTAAAACTAACCTCAAACTATCATATTTCAGACAAAGACCAACATTTTTCCCATGAAGAAAATCGATTTGACAACTAAGAATTAAGTACACGTCTATCCCAACCAATTGAAAAGGATCCCTACGAAATTTGCGACAAACATAAATGTTAATTCTGTTCTAAACACTGTAAATTTTGGAAAAAACGTTTTTTTAACTGTAAACACGGTTTGGTTGAAACCCTAAAGGTACCCAAATTTCTTCCCCAGGAATACTGTACTAACAGTAACTTAATCATTTTTTTTTCAATATATGCTTAAACTACACATGACACCTTCAGTCGAGAAACTTTCAATAATTTTAACCTGGGCCTATTGCTCTCCACGTAAATGTAAATTTAGATTATATTACGGTAGGCCTACCAAGGGTAAGTTTTTCAGGTTACGAGATACCGGTACATATAATACAGCAAGGCTTTCAAGTTAAGGGGTGACCGTTCAAATATATGAACTATTTCGCTACAACAGAAAATACAAGATGGTTTGTGACATCATAAACATAATTCAGTTCACTCATTAAAGAGAACGATTTTATAATGTGCCATAGGCTAATCTGGGTTGTGCGCATCCGATTGCCTTGGATAGAACGTTCACTCACCTTTCCTAAGATGGACAACTTATTTAATTTCAAGTTAATAATTAACAATCCTAGAGTTATAAAGGTATTCCCTGCCAGTAGATTACAATAAAATAACTTGGCAAAGCATAAATTTTGCAAGGTTAAACTTACCATCTGCGGTGAACTTTCTTGGTTGGGCAGCCATTTTTGTTTACTGTACACGGCTTACTATTCTGCGCATGCGTAAAGATGGCACACCAGCGGCAGCCTACGTCATGAATGGAGAATCTATCTGATGGTAAATAGATTTAACACCTTAAATAATGATTACGTTTTAAGATATTTCAATATTATTGTCCATTTTACGGTTAGTATTCCTGAGAAAGTATATTGATATAGTGAATAACCTTATATAAACAATGGCGTCATTCATTTGTTATTTTTGCGCACTTCTCTTGAAATTCTTCTTCATTCCAATTTCCACAATTATTCTAAATGTGTACTATTTGCAACAATAACATTAAATGAATCATATTACACATTCCGTATCACTTAACATTTCTACAATATCACAGCACTCTTCAAACATGTAAAGATTTTTGTGGCCTTTTATTGTCAAAATGAGAATATGCCAAAGCTACTCTAGTCTGAAACATCGGTAAAATAAAATTCGTTTTGTTTCTTTCGATTCACAGAAAATCATGCAAATCAACAGCGTGTAGGCTGACAAGTCATAAAAGAATTTTTTAGGTTAAATATGATAAGTGCATAAAATAAAAAAACATTCAAACTCAAACAAGAGAACGTTAATAAAGAATGCAATGAGACGATAAAACAGAAAAAATAATAATTGGCAATTGGATTAGATGACTTGCACTGCAACAAAACTTGACTATGAGGCCAATTTACCCAAATCTCGATCATATCTACAAGGTCAACATATAAATTTATGTGTACATTTTCGTGCAATTTTGTTCAACAGCAGAAAAGAAAGGAAATAATAGAATGTGCAAACACGTATCATAACCGGTTTATATAGTTAGCAAAACTAATGTTTAAGATATTAATTAGTAAACATAAATTTGGGCAAAGTGAGAAAAAATATATTACGCCTTGATTGTACTCTAACCCAGATAAAAAAGAAAAAAAAAACTTAATGATATTTATAGAGTTAATGCCTCTATACAGTGATCGATCATTAAAACACATATCATAAGAACGCTTTTCTGATGTAGGCCCACTAGAGAGAAAAAATAAAGAAATGTTATATGGAAAATCATTCAAATCTAACATCCAAAACTGTATTATCTAGCACAATAATAGGTATGAAGTTAGTTTTAACAGTCTTGCTTTCTCTACCATAAGGCTCAATACTACACATTACCTTCGATGTTTTATTCCAGTTGTGATCAGATTGTGGAATTACCTTAATCGACCAGTTGAATCGCTGGAAATTCAGTTCAAACTTGAAGGGAATGTTTTTATGTTGTGAATAGGCTGACATGATTCTCTTCATAGCTTATATATGATCTATCTATTTAAACGCTGTTACTGACCTTAAGCAATAATAAGAATAGTGAATTAATTCTTGAGCAACTAGTCAGTCACTTTTACTATTATTATTATTATTATTATTATTATTATTATTATTATTATTATTATTATTATTATTATTACTTGGTAAACTACAACCCTAGTTGGAAGAGCAGGATGCTATAAGCCAAGGGGCTCCAACAGGGAAAATAGCCCAGTGAGGAAAGGAACAAGGAAAAATATAAATATTTTAAGAACAGTAACAACATTAAAATAAATATATCCTATATAAACCTTAACAAAACACGAGGAAGAGAAATTAGATAGAATAGTGTGCCCGAGTGTACCCTCAAGCAAGAGAACTCTAACCCAAGACAGTGGAAGACCATGGTGCAGAGGCTGTGGCACTACCCAAGACTAGTGAACGGTGGTTTGATTTTGGAGTGTCCTTCTCCTAGAAGAGCTGCTTACCATAGCTAAAGAGTCTCTTCTACCCTTAGCAAGACTTTAAATTGAAAAACTCTACCCCAAGGAGGAAGAAGAGGAATTTCCTGCTGGACCGATGGACTGGGATCTGAAAGTATGCGTCCAGGGACCGCAAGAAATCATTCCTCATTACTGCTTTACCTCACAACCAATCTGCGTACAGAAAACTATACTCTACGGAAACGGCCATCTGCTCTGTTTTAAATGATATGCTGGAAATGATGGATGAAAATAAAAGTGGTATTTTAATATTACTCGATCTTAGTGCGGCTTTTGATACAGTTGTGCATGAACTGCTACTAAATGATTTACAGTGCATCGACGTTGAAGATCAAGCTTTCGAATACCTAAAAGACTACTTGGTTGGTAGCAATTACTGTGTGCAAATTGGAAACTCTTATTCACCATATGAAACTTTAAACAGAGGAGTGCCCCAGGGGAGTGTACTTGGTCCAATCTTATTCTGCATCTGTACTATCGGTCAATCGAAAATACTACAAATGCATGGTGTGATGTTCAAACTATTTGCGGATGACACACAATTTTACTTCTCCATAGATGATATACATGACACAACTGAAACTCTAAACCGAATCCTTGATAGTGTTACAGATGGATGACATTTAAACAACTAAAATTAAATGAGAACAAAACTGAGTTCATGGTAGTGGGAGAGAGAAACACAGAGAAGCTTGGGTGATATTCAAATTATTATTATTATTATTATTATTATTATTATTATTATTATTATTATTATGAACATAAGTAATGACTCAGTGCCACCATCTAGTAAAGTTCGTGATCTAGGTGTATTTCTTGACTGTAACTTGTCTCTCAATGCCCAGATACATAATGTAATAAAAACTGCGGGTTATCATCTAAGAAATGTTGTTTTTATAAAAAAAAGTACCTGGATGAAAATTCTGTAAGGAACTTGACTACTGCAACTCCATCTATTACAATTTACCAAAAGTACAACTTATGAAATTACAAAAATAATAAACAGAGGAGAAAGACAGATAAAAGGTGTCCCACCTAGAGAAAGGATCACTCCTATACTAATGGATTTACACTGGCTGCCGATTAAAGGGAGAATTGAATTTAAACTAGGTACAATAACCCACCAAGTTATCAGACCCGGTCGTCCAAAACAGAATTATTACATATTGCGCATCCAACAAATCTTGTTGACACGAGAATAGTTACAGATGGTTTCAAACTATTGGAACCTAAATAAATGTTTACTATAGGCTCCAGAGCCTTTAAATATGCGGCCCAAGATTATACAATAAGCTCCCACAAGACATCCGAATGATTGAAGATATAAAGGCTTTCAGAGGAAACTTAAGACTTTCTTATTCTGTGAGTCTTTTGACAGTGACAATTTAACAGTAAATGAACAATACGTGACATGGAATGTTGAATACTCTGAGTGAACAAGATAAAGCGGCAGTGGAAGTCCTGTAGAGAGTAGGGTTCCCCTGCTGTATGGGACCGGAAAAGCAGCCATCAAAGTAAGTAAAGTAAAGTTCGCATATAAGAACACATAACACTAATTAAAGAAATGTGACATATAAGAACTAAAGGTAATCAACTGGTGAAAAAAAAGACAAATGTATATCATGAAAGAATATTAGACAAAAATACAGCTTTATGTAGTTAAAAGTAAAATAACATCCTTCACTTTTAGGCTCCCTCCATTATGAGTAAGGTTAAGTAGTTTACAAATAGCATTACATAGCTAGTCAATGGAAAGACACGTATTACAATTTTCATAGTTTATATAGGAGATATTTATTCGAATGTTACTGTTCTTAAAACATTTTTCCCTTGTTTCCTTTCCTCACTGGGCTATTTACCCTGTTGGAGCTCCTGGGCTTATAACATTCTGATTTTCCAACTAGGGTTGTAGCTTAGCAATTAATAATAATAATAATAATAATGTGATAGGCGTTTCACACCGGATGGCGGAGCGATCTCGTGCTGGCCGTACGACATAATGGTCTATTTTTTCCCCTGTCCAATATTTCCCCCGGGGGAAATATGGCCCAGGACATATATCCCCATGGGGGAATTTTGTCCCAGGATGATATTCCCCCCTCTGGACTAAAATTCCCCCCAACCTTTGACTGACCAGGCAGTACTAAATTGGACATTTCTGTCTGGTTACGTCTTATTTTTCTTTTGCCTACACATACACCGAATAGTCTAGCATATTCTTTACATATCCTCCTCTGTTCTCATACACATGACAACATTGTTGTTGTTATTATCATTATTATTATTATTATTATTATTATTATTATTATTATTATTATTATTATTATTATTATTACTTGGTAAACTACAACCCTAGTTGGAAAAGCAGGATGCTATAAGCCCAGGGGCCCAACAGGGAAAATAGCCCAGTGAGGAGAGGAATCAAGGAAAAATAAACTATTTTAAGAACAGTAACAACATTAAAATAAAAATTTCACATATAAACTATAAAAAACTTTAACAAAACAAGAGGAAGAGAAATTAGATAGAATAGTGTGCCCGAGTGTACCCTCAAGCAAGAGAACTCTAACCCAAGAGACTGTAAGACCATGGTACAGAGGCCATGGCACTACCCAAGATCAAAGAACAATGGTTTCATTTTGGAGTGTCCTTCTTTTAGAAGAGATGCTTACCATAGCTAAAGAGTCTCTTCTACCCTTACCAAGAGGAAAGTAGCCACTGAATAATTACAGAGCATTAGTTAATTTCTTGGGTAAAGAAGAATTGTTTGGTAATCTCAGTGTTGTCAGGTGTATGAGGATAGAGGAGAATCTGTAAAGAACAGATCAGACTATTCAGTGTATGTGTAGGCAAAGGGAAAGTGAACCGTAACCAGAGAGAACGATCCAACGTAGTACTGTCTGGCAAGTCAAAGGACCCCATAACTCTGTAGTGGTAGTATCTCAACGGGTGTCTGGTGCCCTGGCCAATCTACTACCTACCAAACAGTTCCTCCTCGCTCAAGGGGTTAACTACTACAATGCAATTGTCCAGTGGCTACTTTCCTCTTGGCAAAGGTAGAAGAGACTTTAGCTATGGCAAGTAGCTCTTCTAGAAGGACACTCCAAAATCAAACCATTGTTCTCTGGTCTTAGATAGTGCCATAGCCTCTGTACCATGGTCTTTCGCTGTCTTGGGGTAGAGTTCTCTTGCTTGAGGGTACACTGTTCTATTTTATTTATCTTCCTCTTGTTTTTTTCAATTTTTTTTTATAGTTTATATATGAGGGATTTATTTTAATGTTACTGTTCTTACAATATCTTATTTCAATTGTTATTTCTCTTGTAATTTCCCCATATTTTTTTTTACACACTGGGCTATTTTCCCTGTTGGAGCCTTCGGTCATATAGCATCCTGCTTTTTTAACTAGGGTTGCAGCTTAGCAACTAATAATAATGATGAAGATGAA
>NC_090742.1:22985914-22990914 GCF_036898095.1 Palaemon carinicauda
TATTTTTGTATTAATCTGACCAGCAAAACCTTTCCTCTCTCAAAGAAATGAAATTGCAGTTCGATACTATTTCATACCAATCCTGGGTGACTTGATTTAACAGTAAGTATCCCTAACACAAACAAAATGAATATGGTTATGAGAGAGAGAGAGAGAGAGAGAGAGAGAGAGAGAGAGAGAGAGAGAGAGAGAGAGAGAGAGAGAGAGAGAGAGAGAGAGAGAGAGAGAGAAGAGAGAGAGAGAGAGAGAGAGAGAGAAATCCTATGTTTCATCACAGCAAAAGGAAGGAGGAAAAATACCAGTAAATTGTCAGGGATCTTTGGATATAAAATTCACGCGTCAGACACGGCCGCAGACTTTCACTTTTAATTGCTTTCCAAGTTTCCTCTCTCTCTCGGCTCTAGAGTTTCATCTCTCACTAACTTCAGCTGCCTCCAGTTTCATTTCGATCAAACACATATGCGCACCCACACACGAGCGCGCACACAGCAGGTTGCTAACAATTCGGTTAGGCTACGTTTTCAACATCAGAGGTCTAGATAATGGCAGGGTGGGAGACGGATGCAGTATGAAGCGTATGCTTTCCTGGGGTTACAAAAGCTGACAGAGAGAGAGAGAGAGAGAGAGAGAGAGAGAGAGAGAGAGAGAGAGAGAGAGAGAGAGAGAGAGAGAGAGAGAATGTTTTTACATGTGGTAGGTTGGCCAAGGCACCAGCCACCCGTTGTACCACTAGAGGGTTATTGGGTTCTGTGAATAGCCAGATAGTACTATATGGACCCCTCTCTGGTTATGGCTATTTTTTCTTTGCTTACACATACACTGAATAGTCTGGTCTATTCTTTACATATTTTCATCTTTCCTCATACACCTGACAACACTAAGATGACCGAAAAATTCTGCACTCAATTGTTCAGTGGCTACTTTCCACCTGGTAAGGGTAGAAGAGACTCTTTTATTATTATTATTATTATTACTTACTAAGCTACAACCCTAGTTGGAAAAGCAGTATGCTATAAGCCCTGGGGCTCCAACAGGGAAAATAGCTCAGTGAGGAAAGGAAAAAAGGAAAATAAAATATTCTAAGAAGAGTAACAACAATAAATATCTCCTATATAAACTATAAAAACTTTAACAAAACAAAAGGAAGAGAAATAAGATAGGAGAGTGTGCTCGAGTGTACCCTCAAGCAAGAGAACTCTAACCCAAGACAGTGAAAGGCCATGGTACAGAGGCTATGGCACTACCCAAGACTTAGAGAACAGTGGTTTGATTTTGGAGTGTCCTTCTCCTAGAAGAGCTGCTTACCATAGCTAAAGAGTCTCTTCTACCCTTACCAAGAGGAAAGTGGCACTGAACAATTACAGTGCGACAACCCCTTGGGTGATGAAGAATTGTTTGGTAATCTGTGTTGTCAGGTGTATGAGGATAGAGGAGAATATGTAAAGAATATGCCAGACTATTCAGTGTGTATGTAGGCAAAGGGAAAATGAACCGTAACCAGAGAGGAGGATCCAATGTAGTACTGTCTGGCCAGTCAAAAGACCCCATAACTCTCTAGCGGTAGTATCTCAACGGGTGGCTGGTGCCCTGGCCAACCTACTATGGTAAGCAGCTCTTCTATGAGAAGGACGCTCAAATATCAAACCACTGTTCTCTTAGGCTAGGGTAGTGCCATAGCCTCTGTACCATGGTCTTCCACTGTCTTCGGTTAGAATTCACTTACTTGAGGGTACACTCGGGCACATTATTCTATGTTTCCTGCTTTTCCAACTATTGTTGTAGCTTAGCTTATAATAATAATAATAATAATAATAATAATAATCCGGTGTACAAATATGGTTACAAAAGAAAAAAATCTTGTTTTTACAATTCGAAGTAACAACATATATGGTTATCAGAGAGAGAGAGAGAGAGAGAGAGAGAGAGAGAGAGAGAGAGAGAGAGAGAGAGAGAGAGAGAGAGAGAGAGAGAGGAAAACATCTTGGTTACAGAAGCCGGTGTTGCGAAGTATATGGTTATCATGAGAAATAAAATCTTGCATCCACAATCTGGTGTTGCAACAAATAAGGTTAGTAATGAGAGAGAGAGAGAGAGAGAGAGAGAGAGAGAGAGAGAGAGAGAGAGAGAGAGAGAGAGAGGGGGGGGGCTGCTAATTATACTAAAAGTTGGGAGAAAAGTGCACCTGGGTTGAAATTGATTCAACCACTGATGCCACGTCTCCACTGACCCATCCACCCACTTTCAACGCCTCCATTTTTCTCTATCACACTTTCTTTTTTCCCCCTTTCTCTCTTCAGATATAAATTGGTATACTTCCAATATTGTCTCTCTCTCCCTCTCTATTTGCTTTTTCCTCCAAGAAGTACCTGTTGACAATACAGAGAAATGTTTTAGGTTGACTATGAAGGTGGTAATATGGAAAGGTTAAAGTGGGAGAACAGTTCATCATGAGAATTTGAGTGTTTACTGCGTCTGTCATATGAGTGTGAGAAGGATCACGCTCATATGCCACAGTTAAGATGGGGGGGGGGGGACCTAAATACAGAAAACAAGCCCTGAATTTTACCTCAGTGGTGGTGTAGAACAAAAGTTAAAATAGAGAGAAAGAAAGAAAGATGGGAAACAGGTGATCGGTGGAGATGTGGCATAAGTTTTAAACCAAGTGCTTCCCCTATCGGTCCTTTCTTGCTACGTTGGGTATACAATCAATTTGTTCTTGTACACTTCTTAGTATAACAAACTGGAAAAAAATTTGCTGATCATTAGCTCATTTTATTCTAAAACAAAAAATACAGAAAACTTTAGAAATAAACATATATTTAACATAAAAAAAATAATAACATATAAAGTTGAGTAAAAAAACTTTTAAGAAAAAATATGGACTTCTTTTGATTATAAAAATTTCAATTTTTGTACTTGGGCATTCTGAAAAAAAAGGGACTAGATTTCCGCTGAAGATTTTTGTTTCTTGAGCTGGACACCATACCTCGCCTCAACTTCTCTCTTAAAATCCTGCTCGTAAAAAAACCAAAATGAATTCATAAGGTTATTTTAATGAATTATGCAAGTGTTGAATATTCTTCTACAGTTACATAAATAAAATTTTATTCACTGACTGAAAAGGACAACCATTGGCATGGTAAGGGGAATACATGGAATGTATTTTTGTCGAAACGGAAAAAGGCTCAAGATACAAATGGAATTGGACAAAGGATGATAAATAAACTAATGATTAAATTTAACAAACACATAAACAAACAGACAAATCAGTCCGCTAAAAATAAGGCACCTGGGTAATCAATCACAATAACTGAATTAACAAATATCTGGAAATTAGTTTATATGGCTTGAGGGTACACTCTGGCACACTATTCTATCTTATTTCTTTTCCTCTTGTTTTGTTAAAGTGTTTATAGTTTATAAAGGAGATATTTATTTTAATGTTGTTACTCTTCTTAAAAATTTTATTTTTCCTTGTTTCCTTTCCTCACTGGGCTATTTTCCCTGTTGGAGCCCCTGGGCTTATAGTATTGTGCTTTTCCAACTAGGGTTGTAGCTTAGCAATTAATATTAACAATAATAATAATAATAATAATAATAATAATAATAATAATAATAATAAAGGATTAACAAAAATTGAAGAAAATATGAAAATAAATGAATAAAAGCAGACCTAATTTAAAAACTAAGAGGTATGGATAAGAAAGAAACATAAATTATCAAAATATTCTAGAATGAACACCAGGGGGTAATATCATAGCAAAAAGTAAAATTTAATGAGAACCGTTATGTCAAAAATTAAAACAAGACAATGTCTATAAGCTATCAACTCGAGCTTATTATCACAAGAGGAAAAGGCTATTATAAAAACACCAGATCACCATCATCTCCAGGCTCTTCTATAAATTTTTCTTTAGTCTTTTAAACAGACCTCATTATTCAAGAGTTACGGACAATGGTTTTCTGGAATGAGAGTTTCCCTGAAATTCAGCTGATTTGGAAAAGTCCAGACTTGACTGTTTTAGCTCAAAAAAAAAGAAAAAAAGAATGTTTATTTCTCTCTGGGCGGTTCAAAATTAAAATTTCTTTTTTAATTCATCAAATAGACTGGATGCCTTGAGCTCAAAATATCCTCTGTTTTTTCTCACAATTTCATAGACAGTTGGTATCACTTGATTTGTGTTTAGGAAAATAAACTCTTGATAAATATTGGAATAAGTATATCAACTTGTACGACTAAAGGAAAATTAAATAAAGCATTTCAACAGACTTATTATATCAATTTGTTTACAGATAATAAAGGCGGAAAAACAACGAAACAATCTCCAATAGATTTAGTAGATTTGAGAACAAAGCCCTCAGAAGGATATTGGGAGTTAAGTGGCAGGGCAGGATTAGAAATGAAACTATGTGAGAGATTACTCGAGTGCCATATGTGGATGAGATCATGATGAGGGGTAGATGGAGATGGTTTGGTCATGCTCATCGCACTCCCCAAGAGAGATTAGTTCACCAAACGTTCAGCTGGGCTCCACAAGGCACTGGGAGAGTTGGAAGACCTACGCCTACATGGCTCAGGACTATGAAGCGCAAAGTAGATGATGATGAAGGGAGAAGTATTGAATTAAATGCTCAAGATAGATATGACTGGCGAAATCTAACCGAGGTCCTTTGCGTCAGTGGGCGTAGGAGGAGATGATGATGATATCATTATGGCTAGTTGAAACACAACTCACTAAATTAGAAGAAAGCCAATACAAACACTAATCACTGAGTTAGAAATAAAGTGTGGGTTGGGTAAGACTCATGGCAACTGACCTGATATAACTTAAAATTCCGATTAATCTGCGACCAGAGATGCCTCGCCCTCTTGTCTTGGAATCCTCGGTGGCAAAGGAAGGCATCATTCAGCATCCTCCATCTGAAGCCAGAGACGTGCATCTCGTACACCTAAAACGATGAAATCGAAATCGAACTTGTAGCTTACGGAATCCAGCTTT
>NC_090742.1:23003414-23048414 GCF_036898095.1 Palaemon carinicauda
AAGGCATTTATCAAATAGAAACGAAAGTTGACAGAAAATATAATCTAACCACTTAGCAACGAAAAACAGCAAAGGAGATGGCCTATACCAGAGTCTATTTTCACATAAGTATATAGCCTGCAAGACACGTATGCAAAGTTAACCATTTTATTTACTTACGTATGATGATACATATTTTCTTACGATTGTGTGACGACTCATCGCTACTCCAGGTCTCTTAAGCATTGAATTGGGATAATTAACTGATATTCAAGTTTTTTTAAACAGCGATTGTGTACACCAACAGTCCAGTACTCAGTTACCTTCCACTAAACTAACCCTAGTATTGACAAAACCGAGAAACACCTTCAAGTACCAAACTTAAGATGTCCAGAGGTCATAATGCATAAACAATTCACAGCAGTCGTCAACAATGACATTAACCAATAAAAATAAATCATAATTGTACTTTTATAATTTCCTTCAATTTCCTGCGACAATTACAGGTCACAATTAAATTATATATTTTTTTTTCTATACTGTGTGATACTCTAAATGCCTAAGAATGTATACATATATGAAGTGCGTAAGCTTCCCTTTTGTGATACTTTACTTGAAGAGCAGTTTTTTTGGTCCTATACAACAGGGGGACCCTACTTCAGGACCTCCACAGTCATTTTATCATGTTCGTTCGAAAGCATTCTAACATTTCACACCACATATTGCTCGTTTATTGTCAAATCCACACTATCGAAGCACTTAAAGAACAAGAAAGTCTTCAGCTTCCTCTTGAAAGCCTTAATATCTTCAGTCTTTCGAATGTCTAGTGGGATCTTATTGTATAGTCTCGGGGCCGCATATTTAAGGGTTCTAAAGCCTACAGTAGACATAATTCTAGATTCCAGTATTTTGAAAACATCTGTAACTATTCTCGTGTCAACAAGATTTGTTGGTTGCACATGTAGCAATTCTCTTAGATATTTTAGACGGCCGGCTCTGATAACTTGACGGGTTATTGTACATATTTTAAACTCAATTCTCTCTTTAATCGGGAGCCCGTGTAAATTGATTAGTAAAGGAGTGATTCTTTCTCGGGGTGGTGCTCCTTTTATTATGTTTTGTAATTTCGTAATTTGCACTTTTGGTAAATTGTAATAGATGGAGTTACAGTCGTCAATTCTGGCAATAACACACTTTATCACAAGCTTCTTTAAAGAATGTTCATCCAGATACTTCTTTATAAAAGCAATGTTTCCAAGATGATAACCAGCAGTTTTTACTACTGTACATTTTCATTTGGGCATAGGACCAGGAAAACAACCTTTCAAGTAGAGTAAAATAAAAATAATGTATTTCTTACACTGATTTACAAACATAATTTATCTAAATCAAGCAAAAAAAAAAGATTAGATAGCCGGAGTAAATATCTCGATTTAATTTATATTATAGGAAATAAACTACACTTCTCATATACATTGTACCGTTTTTCCCACTATTTTAACATTTCTTACCCGCTAAACTTTCAATGGCAATAGTCCTTTTAAAGAAAGAAAAAAAAATAAAAACCGAAAAAAACACGGAAAATGAATTCCAAACACGCCTCTGGTATTTCCGCGGCAATTCTAGCAAAACGGCGAAGTAGGATATTTGCATATCAGAGAGCCCAGTTGATAATTGCCTTTAAATGGGCGTGAAGTAAACGCTTTTATTCTCAATATGTCGCTGAATGTACGTTGGAAGATTTCCACATTTTTGAAGACATTTGTTTTCCTATAATTAAAACTTTCAACCAGACAGAAAACTTATGAAGAAGAACAGATAAAGCAAAGAATATCTTTGGCTACCTGACTCTGGGACATATTTGCTAATTTTGTCCGAAAGAAAAATTAAATGAAAATTTTGACGTGAAGTATACATCAAACACATTCACCTGCACATGTTTTGCTCTAAAAAATGAACTTAACAACTCATTCTGAAACAAGGGAAGACCTGTCTTCGAATATCCACACCTAAGAAGGAAATGCATAATAGCAATGCACACTGTTTTACCTTTGTATAAACAAAACAATTCGAAAATGATTTTTGTCTTTATACCTTTTCGTCACGGTTGTTTTGAATGACTCCCGATTTCCACACAATTCCTTATCACCTTATCAGGCCTACGAACCGCCTTTGGCCAGAGGTATGTGCTAGCATAAAGCCAGCTTAATATAAACCAATCAAGCAAACTTTTGTTGCATCCATCTGACGCCCAGCAATCTTGATTTTTCCTCTTGATTTTTGCTCTTCTTTATAATCAAGTAACATCTACTACAACATCGTCAACATGTAAATGACAACTTCGAAAAGATTGTCAATGTGTAAATGACGGCTACGACATCGTCAACATGTATATGACAGCTATTACAACATCGTCATCATGTAAATAACAGCTATACAGCATCACTAGTATGAAAATGACAGCTATGACAACATCGTCATAATGTAAATGACAGCTTCGACAACATCGCCAACATATAAATGACAACTACGACAACATCAAAAACATGTAAATGGCAGCTATGACAACATCGTTATCATGTAAATGACAGCTACGGCAACATCACCAACATGCATATAATATCTACGAATATATCGTTAACGTAAATAACATCTACAACATCGTCAACTTGTAATTAACAGCTACGATGTAATCGCCAACATGTAAATGAAATCTACAATATGGAAATCACATCCACGACAACATCGTCAACAAGTAAATGACAGCTACAACAACAGCGTTAACGTGAAAATAACATTTGCGACAATATCGTCAGCATGAAAATAACATTTACAACAACATCGTCAACATGTAAATACAGCTATGACAACATTGTAAACACGTAAATGACAGCTACGATAACATCGTTAACTTATTAAATAACAGCTATGACAACAACTACAACAACATCATCAACATGTAAATGACATCTACGACAACATTGTCAACATGTAAATAGCAGCTTCAACAACATCTTTAACATGTAAATGACATGACAGCTATGACAACATCGTCAACATGTAAATGATATCTGCAGCAACATCGTCAACATGAAAATAACATTTACGACAGCATTGTCAACATTTTCCGTAAATAACCGCTAGGACAACATCGTCGACATGTAATTGACAGCTACGACAACATAGTCAACATGTAAACGACAGCTAAGACAACATCGTCAACAAGAAAATGACATCTACGACAACATTGTCAACATGTAAATGACAACATCGTCAACATGTAAATGACATCCTCGACAACATCGTCAACAAGTAAATATCAGCTATGACAACATCATCAACGTGTAAATGACAGCTACGACAACATAGTCAACATATAAATGACAGCTACGACAACATTGTCAACAAGTATATAACAGGTACGACAACATCATCAACATGTAAATGACAGCTACGATAACATTGTCAACAAGTAAATAACAGCTACGACAACATCATTAACGTGTAAATGACAGCTACGACAACATAGTCAACATGTAAATGACAGCTACGACAACATTGTCAACAAGTAAATAGCAGCTATGACAACATCATCAACATGTAAATGACAGCTACGACAACACAGACAACATGTAAATGACAGCTACAACAACATCGTCAACAAGTAAATAACAGCTACGACAACATCATCAACATGTAAATGACAGCTACGACAACATAGTCAACACGTAAATGACAGCTACGACATCATCATCAACATGTAAATGACAGCTACGACAACATCGTCAACAAGGAAATGACAGCTACGACAACATCGTCAACAAGGAAATGACAGCTACGACAACATCGTCAACATGTAAATGACAGCTACGACAACATCGTTAACAAGTAAATTACAGCTACAACAACATCATCAACATGTAAATGACAGCTACGGCAACGTCATCAACATGTAAATGACAGCTACAACAACATCAACAACAAGTAAATAATAGCTATGACAACATCATCAACATCTAAATGACAGCTACGGTAACACCGTCAACATGTAAGAGACAGCTACTACAACATGTAAATAACAAATAGAACACATGTAAATAACAGCTACGACGGCATCGTCAACATGTAAATGTCAGCTATGAAAACATCGTCAACATGTAAATGACAGCTGCTACAACATGTAAACAATAGATAATCAGCATGTAAATAACAGGTACGACAAAATCGTGAAGATGTAAATGACAGAAACAACAACACGTATATGACAGCTATGACAACATTGTCAACATGTTAATGGCAGCTACGATAACATGGTCAACATGTAAATAACAGATACAACAACACGTAAATAACAGGTATGACATCGTTGTCAACATGTTAATGACAGCGAATCGCTGTTTTTTTTTTTTTTTTTTTTTTTTTTTGATTGGGAGAGAAGGCAGAAAACCAATGAATAAAAAAAATGAGTATGAATCCAATGGCCGACCCCTTCCCCATACTGTCACCCCTGAGAGACAAAGGAACGAAAACAAAAAAGCATCAAAGAAAATGATTAAACAATTTTTTTTTTACCTCGAAACAGCACAATTGCGACTTGATTTACATCTGCATAATGAGATTACATCCTGACATCTATTTTTACAAAGAGAGTTTGTGATTGAATAGGGATTTATGTATATTGCACAGTATTTGAATTTACATTCGTTTTTTAAAGCCAAAAAGAAATATCCATTTTTATTGGTGGAAAGCGATTTCATAAAAAAGGAGACGGGAAAAATTCCAAAAATTAAATGTATCAAAATAAGAGAGGGTAGTTGAATAATGATATTTCATATGATAAGAGAAAATTATAAGACGGCATCAGAAAGAATTTCTTATCACTGAACATTTTTTTAAAATTCTCCGTTTTCTTTGCCTACATTTTCTATGGTTCTCAAAAATCATGCTGCCTGATTAATACATACCTATATAAGTTTATTGCTCTGTCGTTTAGTACCATCAGCATTTTTTATGTCTGTTTTAAGTCCAACTGTAATCATATGTCATAGTAAAAAGGCTCTCTTAAAATCTGTTAATTGTCAGCGCATACATACAAGAAGTTTTTAAATTAAATGAAAATTTAAACAGACTTTGACGAGATAACTTCAGCATTATGATAAGCTGTAACTAAATAAATTTAGGCTACCGATGGGCTAAGAATATTACAGAAAAGCTATAAAAAGACACACTTAACATACGACTAGACCTGAAACTTTGCCCTATACTCAAAGCTTCTAACAATCGTTATTTTGGTTGATTTGTTATAATCAACTTATTTCTTTATACATATTTTCAGTGACCTTCTCATTAATATATCATTACAATTTTTTAGATGATAAATTGTCAATATTGACAATTAACTTTTATCTACCGAACCATAAAACGATCTGGCGAACAGAACTCGCCCAAGCCCTCAATAAACAAAAGCGATAACAAACCTAAAGAGATTTGGCCGAGTGAGTGTTTGATATGGAAATGAAATACGCTCGCGCTCCCTTTCCGTTTGTTTCCCTCTCTGGTTTTATTTCGGACAAACGATATTTTACAAATCGATATAAATATGAGGGTCAGCTCGGCGCGAGGATTTTTTATTTTAATTCTGCTGTAGCCTTTGATAAAGGATAACTGAAAATCAAAAGGATTGCACAATAAAGGTTTTAACGTAAATTGCAATATTTCTGCCTTCAAACTTTTCATTTTTTATTTTTTCATTATAACGACTTAATAAAAGTTCTCTCTACTTGTAACAAACTCTCTCTCTCTCTCTCTCTCTCTCTCTCTCTCTCTCTCTCTCTCTCTCTCTCTCTCTCTCTCTCTCTCTCTCTCACACACAAGCGGAGCGAGAAACTGTAATTCAAGTTAAAAATGAGAATTACAATAAAAATCAAAAGCAACAATAATAATAACAACAATAATAGAAACATTAAACTGTATGAATCAGTCAGCAGAGAGTCGGTGCATAATCCTATTAAGGAAAGCCATTGATATGTTGATTTTCCATAAAGTCAAAAAATGGAATAAAATGGAATTATTTATAAATATTTTGAATTCTTTCTTACGGTATCTAACTGACACTACTACTCCTACTACTACTACTACTACTACTACTACTACTAGTAGTAGTAGTAGTAGTAGTAGTAGTAATTTAAAGTTTGAAAACTGATCTTATGGATTAGGGGAATAGTGTGTTCAGCTTACTGGAAAATATTGACAACAATATCATTGTAAAAAAAGTACAATGCAGCATACCCTTGATTATAAAAAAAAGTCCAATATATCATTGGTCGTAAAAAATGCTAATATACCCATAATCGTAAAATGTCTAATAAACATTTGATCGGGAAAAAGAGCCCAGTACAACCTTGACCGTAAACAAAAGCCCAATATACCATTGGTCGTAAACAAAAGTATAATATACCTTTTGTCATACACAAAAGTCCAATACACCCTTGGTCGTAAACAAAAGTCCAATATATACCTTTTGTCGTAAACAAAAGTCCAATACACCCTTGGTCGTAAACAAAAGTCCAATAAATACTTTTGTCGTAAACAAAAGTCTAATAGATACCTTTTGTTTAAAGAAAAGTCCAATATACCCTTGGTCATAAAAAAGGTCCAACAAATTTTATCTCTTGTCGTAAACAAAAGTACATTATACCCTTGGTCGCAAAGAAAAGTTCAATATACCCTTGGTCGTAAATAAAAGTCCAGTAAATACCTATTGTCATAAACAAAAGTCCTATAAATACCTTTTGTCGTAAACAAAAGTCCAATATACCCTTGGTCGTAAACAAAAGTCCAATAAACCTTTGGTCATACACAAAAGTTCAATATACCCTTGGTCGTAAACACAAGTCCAATAAATACCAATTACCTTTTGTCGTAAACAAAAGTCCAATAAATACTTTTTGTCGTAAACAAAAGTCTAATAGATACATTTTGTTTAAAGAAAAGTCCAATATACCCTTGGTCATAAAAAAGGTCCAACAAATTTTATCTCTTGTCGTAAACAAAAGTACATTATACCCTTGGTCGCAAAGAAAAGTTCAATATACCCTTGGTCGTAAATAAAAGTCCAATAAATACCTATTGTCATAAACAAAAGTCCTATAAATACCTTTTGTCGTAAACAAAAGTCCAATATACCCTTGGTCGTAAACACAAGTCCAATAAATACCAATTACCTTTTGTCGTAAACAAAAGTCCAATATACCCTTAGTCGTAAACAAAAGTTTAATATACCCTTGGTTGTAAACAAAAGTTCAATATACCCTTGGTCGTAAACAAAAGTCCAATAAATACCAAATACATTTTATCGTAAACGAAAGTCCAATATACCCTTGGTCGTAAACAAAAGTTCAATATACCCTTGGTCATAAACAAAAGTCCAATGATTACCAATTACCTTTTGTCGTAAACAAAAGTCCAATATACCCTTGGTCGTAAACAAAAGTCCAATAAACCTTTGGTCGTAAACAAAAGTTCAATATACCCTTGGTCGTAAACAAAAGTCCAATAAATACCAAATACATTTTGTTGTAAACAAAAGTCCAATATACCCTTGGTCGTAAACAAAAGTTCAATATACCCTTGGTCGTAAACAAAAGTCCAATATACCCTTGGTTGTAAACAAAAGTTCAATATACCCTTGGTTGTAAACAAAAGTTCAATATACCCATGGTTGTAAACAAAAGTTCAATATAACCTTGGTCGTAAACTAAAGTTCAATATACCCTTGATTGTAAACAAAAGTTCAATATACCCTTGGTTGTAAACAAAAGTTCAATATACCCTTGGTTGTAAACAAAAGTCCAATGATTACCAATTACCTTTTGTCGTAAACAAAAGTCCAATATACCCTTGGTCGTAAACAAAAGTCCAATAAACCCTTGGTCGTAAACAAAAGTTCAATATACCCTTGGTCGTAAACAAAACTCCAATAAATACCAAATACATTCTGTTGTAAACGAAAGTCCAATATACCCTTGGTCATAAACAAAAGTTCAATATACCCTTGGTCGTAAACAGAAGTTCAATATACCCTTGGTCGTAAACAAAAGTCCAATATACCCTTGGTCGTACACAAAAGTTCAATATACCCTTAGTTGTAAACAAAAGTTCAATATACCCTTCGTCGTAAACAAAAGTCCAATAAATACCAAATACATTTTGTTGTAAACGAAAGTCCAATATACACTTGGTCGTAGACAAAAGTCCAATAAACCCTTGGTCGTAAACAAAAGTTCAATATACCCTTGGTCGTAAACAAAAGTCCAATATACCCTTGGTCGTAAACAAAAGTCCAATAAACCCTTGGTCATAAACTAAAGTTCAATATACCCTTGGTCGTAAACAAAAGTCCAATAAATACCAAATATATTTTGTCATAAACGAAAGTCCAATATACCCTTGGTCATAAACAAAAGTCCAATATATCCTTGGTCGTAAACAAAAGTCTAATATACCCTTGGTCATAAACAAAAGTTCAATATACTCTTGGTCGTAAACAAAAGTCCAATAAATACCAATTACCTTTTGTCGTAAACAAAAGTCCAATAAATACCAATTACCTTTTGTCGTAAACAAAAGTCCAATATACCCTTGGTCGTAAACTAAAGTTCAATATACCCTTGGTCGTAAACAAAAGTCCAATAAATACCAAATACATTTTGTCGTAAACGAAAGTCCAATATACCCTTGGTCGTAAACAAAAGTTCAATATACCCTTGGTCGTAAACAAAAGTCCAATGATTACCAATTACCTTTTGTCGTAAACAAAAGTCCAATATACCCTTGGTCATAAACAAAAGTCCAATAAACCCTTGGTCGTAAACAAAAGTTCAATATACCCTTGGTCGTAAACAAAAGTCCAATAAATACCAAATACATTTTGTTGTAAACAAAAGTCCAATATACCCTTGGTCGTAAACAAAAGTTCAATATACCCTTGGTCGTAAACAAAAGTTCAATATACCCTTGGTTGTAAACAAAAGTTCAATATACCCTTGGTTGTAAACAAAAGTTCAATATACCCTTGGTCGTAAACAAAAGTCCAATGATTACCAATTACCTTTTGTCGTAAACAAAAGTCCAATATAACCTTGGTCGTAAACAAAAGTCCAATAAACCCTTGGTCGTAAACAAAAGTTCAATATACCCTTGGTCGTAAACAAAAGTCCAATAAATACCAAATACATTCTGTTGTAAATGAAAGTCCAATATACCCTTGGTCGTAAACAAAAGTTCAATATACCCTTGGTCGTAAACAAAAGTCCAATATACCCTCGGTCGTAAACAAAAGTTCAATATACCCTTGGTCGTAAACAAAAGTCCAATATACCCTTGGTCGTACACAAAAGTTCAATACACCCTTAGTTGTAAACAAAAGTTCAATATACCCTTGGTCGTAAACAAAAGTCCAATAAATACCAAATACATTTTGTTGTAAACGAAAGTCCAATATACACTTGGTCGTAAACAAAAGTCCAATAAACCCTTCGTCGTAAACAAAAGTTCAATATACCCTTGGTCGTAAACAAAAGTCCAATATAACCTTGGTCGTAAACAAAAGTCCAATAAACCCTTGGTCATAAACAAAAGTTCAATATACCCTTGGTCGTAAACAAAAGTCCAATAAATACCAAATACATTTTGTCGTAAACGAAAGTCCAATATACCCTTGGTCGTAAACAAAAGTCCAATATACCCTTAGTCGTAAACAAAAGTCCAATATACCCTTGGTCATAAACCAAAGTTCAATATACTCTTGGTCGTAAACAAAAGTCCAATAAATACCAATTACTTTTGTCGTAAACAAAAGTCCAATATACCCTTGGTCGTAAACGAAAGTTCAATATACCCTTGGTCGTAAACAAAAGTCCAATAAATACCAAATACATTTTGTCGTAAACGAAAGTCCAATATACCCTTGGTCGTAAACAAAAGTTCAATATACCCTTGGTCGTAAACAAAAGTCCAATGATTACCAATTACCTTTTGTAGTAAACAAAAGTCCAATAAACCCTTGGTCGTAAACAAAAGTTCAATATACCCTTGGTCGTAAACAAAAGTCCAATAAATACCAAATACATTTTGTTGTAAACAAAAGTCCAATATACCCTTGGTCGTAAACAAAAGTTCAATATACCCTTGGTTGTAAACAAAAGTTCAATATACCCTTGGTCGTAAACAAAAGTCCAATGATTACCAATTACCTTTTGTCGTAAACAAAAGTCCAATATAACCTTGGTTGTAAACAAAAGTCCAATAAACCCTTGGTCGTAAACAAAAGTTCAATATACCCTTGGTCGTAAACAAAAGTCCAATAAATACCAAATACATTCTGTTGTAAACGAAAGTCCAATATACCCTTGGTCGTAAACAAAAGTTCAATATACCCTTGGTCGTAAACAAAAGTCCAATATACCCTCGGTCGTAAAAAAAAGTTCAATATACCCTTGGTTGTAAACAAAAGTTCAATATACCCTTGGTTGTACACAAAAGTTCAATATACCCTTAGTTGTAAACAAAAGTTCAATATACCCTTAGTCATAAACAAAAGTTCAATAAATACCAAATACATTTTGTTGTAAACGAAAGTCCAATATACCCTTGGTCGTAAACAAAAGTCCAACAAACCCTTGGTCGTAAACAAAAGTTCAATATACCCTTGGTCGTAAACAAAAGTCCAATATACCCTTGGTCGTAAACAAAAGTCCAATAAACCCTTGGTCATAAACAAAAGTTCAATATACCCTTGGTTGTAAACAAAAGTCCAATAAATACCAAATACATTTTGTCGTAAACGAAAGTCCAATATACCCTTGGTCGTAAACAAAAGTCCAATATACCCTTGGTCGTAAACAAAAGTTCAATATACTCTTGATCGTAAACAAAAGTCCAATAAATACCAATTACCTTTTGTCGTAAACAAAAGTTCAATATACTCTTGGTCGTAAACAAAAGTCCAATATACCCTTGGTCGTAAACAAAAGTCCAATATACCCTTGGTCGTAAACAAAAGTCCAATATACCCTTGGTCATAAACAAAAGTTCAATATACTCTTGGTCGTAAACAAAAGTCCAATAAATACTAATTACCTTTTGTCGTAAACAAAAGTCCAATATACCCTTCGTCGTAAACAAAAGTTCAATATACCCTTGGTCGTAAACAAAAGTCCAATAAATACCAAATACATTTTGTCGTAAACGAAAGTCCAATATACCCTTGGTCGTAAACAAAAGTCCAATATACCAGAGGGAGATTTATCATCGTTAGCATTTTCATATCATGATTGTTCTAATGTACTTCACAATCAATGATCTGGCATTTTTTTTTTTTTACAAGGTGAAATAATCCTGTATTTTGGCAATTTCCATTCCTTCAATATTGACTATTATTACTGCAGATGATAATTACAATAATTATAGCACTTATAATCCATGCTCTCCTTGCTGAATGTAACATCATAGTTGGTCAAACTCTTTAAGCAAAAGTTCTAAATAGGGATATAAGAGATGACGACTATTGCATCTTCAGGGTGTAAGGATCGCAATGGTGTGTTTTTTCAACACAATTTAGGCTCCCTGCATTGCCGGTAGCCAACACATAATAATAATAATAATAATAATAATAATAATAATAACTAGCGGAACCTGTGTAAATTACACGAAATGATATTTTCAATACTAATTATCTTATTCCTAACCTATACATGTTTGAATAAAATGTGATAAGATTTGACTTGTGTATTTATTTTAAAAAGAAATGAGCATTACATGAAATTGGGAAAGCTATAAAAGATGTGCTTCGGTTAAGTAATCAAAGTCTAATGTGAATTTGTAAGAGTATACCATGAAATTATGTCCGTTTTCTTTAAGCAGAACCAGTGTAAATTACAGGAAATTATATTTTCAATACTAATAATTTTTTTGCTAACCTATACATGTTTGAAAAAAATGTGATAAGATTTGATTTGTATATTTATTTTAAAAAATGAGCAATTCATGAATTGGGAAAACTATATGAGATGTGCTTTGGTTATGTAATCAATGTCTAATGTGAATTTGTAAGAGTATACCATGAAATTATTTCCATTTTCTTTAAAGCGTGACACACAATAAATAACACACACGCTAACGTATTAATATATAGATAATAATAATAATAATAATAATAATAATAACAACAACTATTGCATTCATTATAAGTGAAAATGTAATGGGGTCACTGGAAAATTATCCAGCGAAACTTTTATATCATACACTAATACTCGAGATATGCATTTCTTTTGCTGCACAGGTGGCACTGTGGAACTTTCGTTTCCCTATCTTGGTCCACTCATGTTTCAGATTTCGACATTGCCTTCAAGATCTTTAAGTCATCAAAGATCAAATTTCTGATACAAAGGGGAAAAGAAAAACGCTAACTAAACTAACGCTATGTTTTTCATAATGTAAAATTATGATAATGAAATGAATGTTTTTCATAACTACGAGCGGTGTGAAACACATTTCCTAACTTTAACTTCATTAATGTTTCAAACAATTTATCAAATCAATATGGAAGGGGAGTGAACTTAGTTTACCAATCTAAACACCAGATAATGAATCTAATGGATAAATAAATTATATTACTTTGTACCTCTCTCTCTCTCTCTCTTTCTCTCTCTCTCTCTCTCTCTCTCTCTCTCTCTCTCTCTCTCTCTCTCTCTCTCTCTCTCTCTCTCTCTAATTAAACAAGAACTTTAAACCTCGCAATATAAATCATGACTTGGGAATAAATTCAGGTAATGTATCAAACTAATTGGCCATTTCCTAAGAGCATAATGCACTTCCTCGCTACCGCAGCCAGTTTCCAAGCAAATGGTCACGCCCATCAGAGCTCCTTAAGGAAAGAGAGAGAGAGAGAGAGAGAGAGAGAGAGAGAGAGAGAGAGAGAGAGAGAGAGAGAGAGAGAGATAGCAGTTAAATTGTATTACAATTTCTCCCTCTTTTCTTTCTAGTGATCCTTTTAATGTTATGGTTATTATTATGGTGATCACAATCATCACTGGTAATAGCGTACAAAGAAATACTCTTCGGGGAATATTTGAATTGATTGTCATAATATTAAAAAAAAAAAAAAAATAACGCAGACTCATTTCATTAACTTTTGAACTGAAATTGAAAAACAACATAAAATTTTTCCTTTTTGAAAATCTATGGTAACTGAGACTGCACAGAAATTTCAGATAAAACACTTTTCGTATATTAATTACAACTATAAAAACATGCTTTCTATGTAGCCTACAAAGGCAATATAAAAACATTTAAAATAAAAAAAAAATATAAAACTTAGAACTTGTAATTTGCCAGTTTGCCTATGGCAAGCTTTGTATTCATACATGCCTTCTTAAACAAGTTATATATATATATATATATATATATATATATATATATATATATATATATATATATGTATGTATGTATATATATATATATATATATATATATATATATATATATATATATATATATATATATATATATATATTACGGCTGACGAATTGCGCAAACTCCCGAGCCCCAAACTCACCTGCTTATTTTTACATAAATCTGTTATACTTGTAAAATACCCGAGCTCTGATAATATTACGCAACTCCCAGCTGGCAAAATATATGAACACTGAATATCCAAAGGTCCCATGCATTACTCAAAACAAAACTAGGTGATTACTTATGTGAACTATTCAAAAACCAACCTCTTATTTCGGTTCTTAGTTAGGGAATACGAGCAAAGCACTGAGAAAAAATATTGGTGATTGATATAATGCACACTTTACCGAAAAAAATGAATATATTCGATAAAAAGTTAACAGTAATTCACAAAAATTAACAAAAAAATAAATCACTCGAAATATTAAATCTGAACTAAACCTTAAACAAAGACAAAAGAAAGACACTTTGAAAAAAATTATACAATCCCTTGTTTCACTGGAAATTAATTTATAAAAATATTTAATTTTGATAATTCATGAAAAAAGTTAACACTTTAACACTAATGAACAAACAATAATGAAATATACATATATGCAACTGTCACACTTACATCTTTTGGTTCACACGAGGTTACAGAACGGTTAAGCAAAATTTTTAATGCACTTCACTGTTTAACCTAAATCTCACAGGGCCAGTTAAAATGTTATGTTAAAATGTACTTACATTAAAACACTACACTAGAATTAAGATCCAATAATTTCACCAACGTTTGAACAACACTATACACAATATATGTTGGATAGAAATCACTTTTCGTTTGAGAGGACACACACTTGAGAGGAGAGAGGGCAGGCGGACGTTGGCTCTTTCAAAGGGATAGGTTGGATCTCTTCTGCTGCTTATGCATTGCTAGGTCCTATATATATATATTGACTTATTTTCCTCTAGAATTTTCTAGTGGATCATTCTCGTAGCGTGGGGGCATGGCTCTAGCGGCGTAAGGTTGCCAACATAGTAATTTGAAGAAGGGGTACTAACCTTGCTTGAGAGGCAACTGTCTCTCAGTTAACTCTGACCACCTTCGTGGAAACATAAAAAAGACGTAATCCCTCGTGCTCATACCTCGTATGTATCACAGCATACCTAAACGAGCTACATAAGACTTCGTAACAAAACTGCGTGAAATAAAAAGTTAACTCTTAAAAATAACATAAATTTACATATACTGAATTGAATGAAAATACAGTTAAATAAATGACGAAAATCTTATGTAAATTACATACATTACTTAAACCTACACGAGTGGAACTCACCTTGCGAGCTGGCTATACATCTCTTAAATACAAAAATGAAATACATGAATAGATTATTTACTCTTATGCCAGACCAGCTTCGTAATAATATATATATATATATATATATATATATATATATATATATACATATATATATATATATATATATATATATATATATATATATATATATATATATATATATATATATATATACATAAATGTATAAAAACTGAATATGTATACAATTATATACGTGCATACATACAATGGGAAAGCATAGCAAATAAACGTGACTATAAAGGTAATGATGATCAGAAAATTACCGATTAAAAGTCAAGAAAATGAAACTCGCACAATACAAGCACAGCGGAAGTAAACAAATAAAGACGTGAATATCCCGTATCTTGTAGACCGTCTAAAAAGGGCCAAACACTCATAGACATAATTGGACGAGAGTTTGAACGCAAGATTAATCAAAGATATGTAAAGCCAGCGAATAACGCTCGGAGGCATTTGCAAGCGAGTCCCATTCTCTGCCAACGACAGATTACCAGGTTCCATCTTCTTAATCAGTTGTTCCTTTAATAGACAACACTAATCATATAATTAGCCAGTATGCTTTCCAGACTTTTAAATGCAGGATCGCACTGGGGAATCAGGAAAGGGGTTGGGGGATAAATTCTCCACCACGCGGGACTAGAATGTGGTAAATAATATGTAAAGCGTTTAGAGACTACCGACTGCTATTCTCTCTCTCTCTCTCTCTCTCTCTCTCTCTCTCTCTCTCTCTCTCTCTCTCTCTCTCTCTCTCTCCATTACATACAAAATAGCAAATACTTGGAACAGACTTCCAGCAGACGTAGTAAACATTAACACGGTAAAAGAGTTAAAGAATAAGTTAGACAAGATCACAAGAACACTCTAAATGCTTAAATTAAATCGCTCTACCAAAGAGCAAGTGGAGTCTCTGCGGTTGGACTAAAAAGTCTTTGAGACACCCAAAATCCTTGTAACTCTCTCTCTCTCTCTCTCTCTCTCTCTCTCTCTCCTCTCTCTCTCTCTCTCTCCTCTCTCTCTCTCTCTCTCTCTCAGAGATCTTACACTGGATCTCGTTTCTATAAGTCTAAAACGATTGGTATGAATTGACCAATATACCTTATTCTCCTGTATCAAATATTCACGTACACTGTTAAAAACCGTAATTTTAACCGGAAATTCTCAGTAAAAAATAGATCTTTTTTCAGCCGTATTTCAGTAAAATACAGGCGACCGTAATTTTACCCAACTTTGTTATTATCCTTTACGGGTTGGTGACCGTAATATCACTTCCTTTACGTCAATATATCCGTTTTGAAAACTGTAAATGTCTGGCAACATTTATTTCAGGACTTTTACTATTTTTTACGGCAAATTTCTAACAGTGTAGCAATGCCGTTTGAGTCCATCTGACGGCAGTGAAGGAAAATGGTTACGTTTTGTAAATTTCCCAGTATTTTTCAAGCTGGTGACTTGTCGGATGCTTGAAGAATTCAGTTAAATTTTACTCACAAAACAGATGTTTTTATTGTTGTCCCTGTCCCTCTCTCCTTCCACGTCTTTTTGCTGTGCTTCCCCCCACCCCCAGATTCCCCCTCCTCCTCCTCCTCCTCCCCCTCTCTCTTTCTCATCTTTGTTAGAGGTTTCCCATTCAGGTAGGAAAGGAGGAGGCACTGGCGCCTGCGCGTTCCATACCCTGACGGCGTGACAGCCGAGCAAGCCCTCATCGATTTTCCCAGTCCAGTCAGTAGCGATTGTGGCACTGCTGGATCTGGACCTTTGGCAACGGCGGCATCAACATGGTCCTCGCCGACCAAACCGTCTCCTCCGAAGATACGTAAGTGTCAGTTTATTTCTGTCAGGTCATCTTTCTCTTATCTATCCCTCTCTTTATCTCCATTCCATATGCTGAAGTGACAGTCCATCTTTTCCTTATCTGTTTTGTGTTTCATGCACTACGTGGACACGTCTCGACGGTTCTCAGTTCCTTATCAGCTGTTGCTGAATACGTGAAAACCGGAGATAAAAGACAGAGAAGAAAACAGTTAGAAAGTTGGGGGTTTGGTATAAAGCGCGCGTGTGACTCTTCTTTCTCCATTCCATAATCCTGGACACTATGTTGGGTCCCGATAGGTGCTTGCGTGTGCCTGTGTTTACGTTTCGGAAAGTTCTCGTGTGATCCGATCATGAACGCCCACTGGCCAGTTCCTTTCGCATTTCATATCATAATGAACAAAGCCTTTGGGTTTACGCCATTTAGGTAAAAAAAAAAATGCTGTTTAATAAATAACTTATTTAACCAGCCCGAAAAAAACGTCTGTTGTTTATAAGTGAGAAATTGTTACGAGTGTGTTCGCATGTACACGAGTGCGTCATCCCGTTCAGCTGACATTTATTATTAATGAATGCGAGGGCAAGCCAAGGCTGGACTGGCTTGAACGAAAGTCTGGCTTAGTGACTCTCGAGTGAAGGCAAGTTGCTTGCGGTGGTGCAACACGAAGGAAGAAGGAAAGTTATCGAGAACTCTTGACCGAGTGGATAAGAAACAACACGTCATGTGAGCGCTGATGCGAAAGGATTAATTACTCCGGATATAATTTGATGGATAAAAGGTGTTAATTAATGTTACGTGTTTCGGAATCTAAAGCGAGAACTGATAAAAAGAAAGAATCTATAATAATAATAATAATAATAATAATAATAATAGCGATAATAACGTAAAGATTTTGATAATAATAATAACAATAATAATAATAACAAAATGTCTGAAATAACGTAAAGATGATGATAATATTAATAATAATAATAATAATATGTCCAAAATAACGTAAAGATGATAATAATAATAATAATAATAATAATAATATGTCCAAAATAACGTAAAGATGAAGATGATGATAATAATAATAATAATAATAATAATAATAATAATAATAATAATAATAATGTCCAAAATAACATAAAAGCAAATTTCCTTTTCGAAAACATCCAGAAGCACTTAATGCAATGCAAAGGTATTCCGCGTGTCCATGTGCATGTCATTAGATACTGCATGAGATTTGATTCACTAATAATGTCGTTTTTTAATGCGGGACACTGCAGTGGTAATTCGCTTTAATTGGGGTGACTTTTGTAGTCGTTTTCATGAAATGAATAGATAAATACTTGAGATAATTGTATAATAAATATTTATATGCATATTACAATCGTAATGCTACATGCCAGAATTATATCTAATTTTAATTAATGACAAGTATTTTTTTTTTTTTTTTTTTTTTTACAATTTACGTATGAATTCAAAGACGCGAAATATTTTATTTACGTAAAATGCGAAATATTTTCTTTGCGTAAATTCAAAGACGCACGCAAATTATTTTCTTTACGTCAAATCAAAGATGCGAAATACCTTCTTTTCGTAACCTCAAAGACGCGATTTTTTTTACGTAAACTCAAAGACGCGATTTTTTTTACGTAAACTCAAAGACGCGATTTTTTTTTACGTAAACTCAAAGACGCGATTTTTTTTTTACGTAAACTCAAAGACGCGATTTTTTTTTACGTAAACTCAAAGACGCGATTTTTTTTTACGTAAACTCAAAGACGCGATTTTTTTTTACGTAAACTCAAAGACGCGATTTTTTTTTCATAAACTCAAAGACAAAATACTTTACGTAAACTTAGACGCGAAATAATTTATTTGTGTAAACTCAGACGCGAAATATTTTTTTTATGTAAAGTCAAAAAAACGAGAAAAATCTTCATTACGTAAACTCAAAGACGCGATTTTCTTTACGCAAACTCAAAGACGCGATTTTCTTTACGCAAACTCAAAGACGCTAACTATTTTCTTTATGTAAATTCAAAGACGCAAAATACTTTCTTTAAGTAAACTCTGACGCGAAACATTTTCTTTAAGTAAATTCTAAGACGCGAAATATTTTCATTAAATAAACTCAAAGACGCGAAATATTTTCTTTAAGTAAACTCAAAGACACAAAATACTTTCTTTAAGTAAACTCCGACGCGAAGCATTTTCTTTAAGTAAATTTTAAGACGCGAAATATTTTCTTTAAGTAAAATCAAAGACGCGAAATATTTTCTTTACTAAACTGAATTAGAATTCCAAACACACGAACATTGTCTTGAAATTTGTGCAGTATTTTTTTTTTTAAATAATCTGGTACATAAATGATCCAAGTACATGGAAATTGACACATAAATTGCATTAGAAGACACATGTAATGAGATCTCAATTTTAGATGATATCTAGATATTTCCTTTTATCACGGAAGATATTCAAGGCAAAATATTCAATTTTTAATTCCATGTGGTGGCGGATGTGGTAACGTCCCTGACTGGTGAACGCCAGACTGGGGTTCAAGTCCTGCTGAAATGCGTTAGTTTCTTTGGTCGCTGCAACCTCACCATCCTTGTGAGCTAAGGAAGGGGGGGTTTGGGGGGAACCTATAGGTCTATCTGCTGAGTCATCAGCAGCCATTGCCTGTCCCTCCATGGTCCTAGCTTGGGTGTAAAGGGGGCTTGGGCGCTTATCATATATATATATATATATATATATATATGTATATATATATGTATGTATATATATATATATATATATATATATATATAGTGTCAGTCTCTATGGCATTGTTCTGCTCGATAGGGCAATGCCACTGTTCCTCGCCTCTGCCATTCATGAGTGACCTTTAAACCTTTAAACCTTTAAAGGGCGATCACAAAGCAGTCAATTTCCGGCGGCCCGTTTTAACTGTAATGCATTTGGCGCCAAAAGGCTTGCACGAAGGTGCACCCAACAACTCGTGTCAACGCTAGAATAGTTACAGATGGGTTCAAATTATTGGAACAAAGATATATGTCTACTATACTGTAGGTTTTAGAGGTTTCAAAAATGCGGTCTATAAGACTGAAGATATTAGTTTTCAATAAGAAATTGAAGACTTTCTTGTTTTCTAAATGCTTTGATAATGTGGATTTGGCAATTAACGATTATGCTCTGTTATAGATACACTGAACACTTAAGAATGTATAGATAAATTGATGTTGTAGGTCCTGTAGGGCACATGGTTCCCAAGTGTGATAGGACCAGAAAAAAACAGCACTTAAAGTAAAGTTATGAAGATTAGAAGCAACCAAAAATAACAGAACAAAAAGTTAAGACTGTTCGGACGAACTAACAATTGATAAACATACACAAAGAAGATAATGGAAATGCAACAATGTTAAAGTGTAATCAAAGAAATATAAAATAGCAATTAGCAATGGTTACTAACACCAATTTACGTCAATAAACAGATGAAAAAAAAGTGCAACAGATGTTTAAATGAAAAAAAAAAAAAAAAAAAAAATCGGCCTGTCACACATGGAATGAATTAAGCATATAAAACTCCCATTTGTGGTTCTAAACATCAATGGCCGAGTTCTGCACGATCAATCGATAAGCACGCGTCACTTATTCGGGAAAAGCACAAAAAAGTAACACGACAGCCTGTGTCCCCGGCCAAACCCAGACACATACAGTAACTTTGATGAGGAACACATGTAAGACACAGCCACCGTCAGGCGTACCTGGTAAGCACGATATAAATCACACACGCACACACACGTATACACACACACACACACACACACACACACATATATATATATATATATATATATATATATATATATATATATATATATATATATATATAAAGGTTCCATCCATAAGCGTTAAACACTTATATAAAGGGACACAGACACACACACATGTATATACATACATATATATATATATATATATATATATATATATATATATATATATATATATATATATATATATATATATATATATATATATATATATATATATATCTGAGTGTGTGTGTATAAGTAAAAACAATGGTAACAACAACAACAACAAGTGGAGCTGTTTCTTGTCCACCGTAGGACAAAGGTCTCAGACATTTGTTTATTCATGTCTGGGGTTTAGCCAGTTTTCATCACCACGCTGGCCAATGCGGATTGGTGATGGTGGAAGACTTTTGTCTGATCACTCACAGCAAACGAACCTAGTATGGGTGGCCCTTGTCTAGTACAGCTTTGCTGATCATGGCGATACGCAAATCCTTTCCAAAACGTTAAGGTTTAGGTAAATGACCTAATAAAGTATAAAAATGGGTGTCAAGTTATAAAGAAAAAAAAATTATAAATTTGATTATGAAAACAGAGGACATTACATTTATACAAAACATGTGATCCCGCTGAGGTCGGCTTTTTTATGTCCTCAACTTCATAAGTTCAAACATGTTGCTGTCAACAATTTTCTATTGAACAGGTAAACTTAAGTCTCTCTTTATATTCTATATATGACAGATCTATTCTAACGTCGTTACTGATCTTAAAATATTTTATATCTTCTATTCATTACTTAAATTATACTGTTTAGTTTATTTCTGAGTGGGGAATACCTTAAAGTAGTGAAAGGGTTTGTGTATCGCCCTGATCAGCAAAGCAGTACTAGTCAGGGACACCCATACTAGGTTGGTTTGCTGTGAGTAATCAGACAAAAGTATTCCACTATAACGAATCCGTAGTGTCCAGCATGGTGATGAAAACTGGTCAAACCCCGGACACGAATAAAGATATGACTGAGGCCTTTGTTCTGCAGTGGACTAGAAACCGCTGTAGTTGTTGTTATCTATTTATTTCCTTTCTAAACTAGGCTGCTTTCTCTGTTGGAACCCTTGCCAAGTTGTGGCATTATGCATTTCATACTACAGTTATCGCTTGGCTAATAATAATAATAATAATAATAATAATAATAATTATAATAATAATAATGATAATAATCATAATAGCAACAACAACAACAACAACAACAACAACAATAATAATAATAATAATAATAATAATAATAATACGTCGTATTTAAGTTAAGAGACAAATAAAGGATCAATGGAGAACAGGCCATAGCTTAAATGTAGGGTTTGACCGTTGCCAGAGCAGGTGATATTGTATCCAGGATATTCCTCACAGTAAAGCCATTGACGTGGATTACTGTGTCGACTGTTGACCAATTAATCCTGTGGCTAGTACTGATCCAACGGACAACCCTGATCCAACGGACAGCATTGATCCAATAGACAACCAAAGCATTATTGATGTACCATTTAGAGATAGAATTCGTATTCTGTTTTGTTCGTATGAATATATTTTAGATTCCTGTCCGGTAGAAAATAAATCCAGAACGTGCATATATATTATATCACTGGTGTACTTGACCTGTTAAAAATGACGAATAAATATCTAGATATACAGAGTATGCACACAGACGCAACACCCCTCTCACCAGGGTGTGACTACTCCCTCTGCCTCCTACCAGAGGGTCGGGGAAAGCTGAGCGTGACCAAAAAAATATACTGATATATATATATATATATATATATATATATATATATATATATATATATATATATATATATATCCAGACACTTGTTCATTATTAATATGAGAGATTATCAATTAGAAGGCTAGTTTTATTAATACATTTTTTCAGTGTGCAATTGTATTTAAACAATAATCTAATATCATTTTATATAAAATTCATGTTGTGTGTGCATCTCTGTGGAAAGAAGATTTTGCATAAGAAACATACAAAATACAAATGTTTGTGCGTATTGAGTCAAATACCAAATGGATTTCTGTGGTGTGACCTTGTGGAAAAATGTAAAGTGGAATAAAGTTACTTCAGTACAGTATCAAAGAAATTTGAGAGAGAGAGAGAGAGAGAGAGAGAGAGAGAGAGAGAGAGAGAGAGAGAGAGAGAGAGAGAGAGAGAGAAGAGTTCGTGGGAGGTGTGCAAGCATGATAAAATGATAGTATAATATTTCAACTTAAAAAATGGGTTGCTATTTTACTTGCAACTGCACGCATTTTGACATCATATATATATATATATATATATATATATATATATATATATATATATATATATATATATATATATATATAGAGAGAGAGAGAGAGAGAGAGAGAGAGAGAGAGAGAGAGAGAGAGAAACCTATATTCAATTTAGATATGTCTTGAAACTAAAAATTCTTGCTGAGGCGCCACTTTCACGAGCATGTTTCCGCAACTTTGCTGACCAGGCATAAAATTTCATTGATTACGAGGACGCATTTTCTTTCCCTCAAAATTGCAAGAGATAGTAAAAAAAAAAAAAAAAAGAATACCAGTTTGACAAGATACTGATTTTTAATTTCCATTTAGATTTTAAAGTGAAGACTAATTTTCGACTAAAATACAGTATGAATCGAGACTGCTTTTTATTTATTTTTTTTTTAATCTGTCATGTTTGGTCTGTCTTTTAGAAGCAACCTACTTCAAACGTCAAATCCGAAGAATGATTTGTCCTTTAGAGGGTACAGTCAAACGAAATTTTATTATATAGTTTTTGTTATGGTTGATCAACCAGCCAAAAAAAGTAATAAAAATATTTGCGAAAGTATTACTCCATATATAATTTGATGGATAAAAGATATTAATTAATGTTAAATATTTCAAACTCTAGTGGGAAAGCTTGTAAAAAGGATTTAATAATAATAACAACAGTAATAATATCCCTTATATAATAAAGAGAAAATGTCTACCTATTCATATATTATTATTATTATCATTATTATTATTATTATTATTATTATTATTATTATTATTATTATTATTATTATTATTATTATTATTATTATTACTTGCTAAGCTACAACCCTAATTGGAAAAACATGATGCCTTAAGCCCAGGGGACCCAACACGGAAAACAGCCAAGTGAGGAAAAGAAACAAGGAAACATAAACTATTTTAAGAACAGTAACAACATTAAAATAAATGTCTCTTGTATAAACTATAAAAACTTTAACAAAATAATATGAAGAAAAATGAGATAGAATAGTATGCCCGAGTGTACCCTGAAGCAAGAAAAATCTAACTCAGGACAGTGGAATATCATGGTACAGAGGCTATGGCACTACTCAAGACTAGAGAACAATGGTTTGATTTTGTAGTGTCCTTCTAGAAGAGCTGCTTACCATAGCTAAAGAGTCTCTTCTACGCTTACGAAGAGGAGAGTACCCAATGAACAATTACAGGGCAGTAGTTACCCCCTTGGGTGAAGAAGAATTGTTTGGTAATCTCAGCGTTGTCAGGTGTATGAGGGCAGAGGAGAATCTATAAAGAATATGCCAGACTATTCGGTGTATGTGTAGGTAAAGGGAAAGTGAACCGTAACCAGAGATAGGGTTCCAATATAGTGCTGTCTGGCCAGTATATATATATATATATATATATATATATATATATATAGATATATATATATATATATATACATATATATGTATATATATATATATATATATATATATATATATATATATATATATATATATATACATATTTCTAGTCACGCTAAGCGGCATTGCACAATCGTATGGCTACTCAGTCTTTCTCCGTCCCTCAAGTATGGGGAGAGGGAGTAGTTATACCCTGGTGAGAGAGGAGGGGGTGGGGGGATTGAATCTGTGTGCATTTCTATCTTAATATTTAACGGTCATCTTTGACGTGTCGCATAGACTAATAATAATAATAATAATAATGATAATTATGTTCAAAATAACGAAGCCCTATTATCGAACTTTTTAAAAGATGCTACGTGAAACAGGGTACAAATCTGATAGCATGCTGTGGGACCTGATCCTCTATAAGGCAAGAAATCCTTAGGGGATTTATCTGAAGTGCACATCCTAAGGAGCAACCTAGAGAGCACTAGTAATCCCTCAACATTTACGGGAAATTCCAACTTAATCCTAATAATAACAAAAGATACATTATGATTTTTCTAAATTCACTAGACATTTTACCAGTTTCCCCTTCATCAGTTTAAATGTTTAAAGGATGCTCATGAATGGCAGGGGAAAGGGACAGTACCATTTACCTAACAAGCAGGACAATGTCCTAGAGTCTGACCATATATATATATATATATGTATATGTATATATATATATATATATATATATATATATATATATATATATATATAAATCAGCGCCCAAGCCCCTCTCCACCAAAGCTAGGACCAAGGTTGCCAGACAATGGCTGTTGATGACTAAGCATATAGACCTATAGGCTCCCCCATAAACCCCATCCATAGTTCACAAGGATGTTGAGGTTGCAGCGACCAAAGAAACTATCGAGTTTGAGCGGGACTCGAACTCCAGCCTGGCGTTCACCAGTTAGGGACGTTAGCATCAGATAAACGGACAATGAATTTAAGCTTTACTTAACCCTAGTTATGATAGCATAGCGTCTTTCTCGGCCTCTAAATGTCGTAATTCGTTGTAGTCATGAAAAGTAACATTAGTATTATACATTAACAGTTTCAATTATAAACGAGCGCACACACATGCAAATACACACACACACACACTCACACACACACACACACACACATATATATATATATATATATATATATATATATATATATATATATACACACACAACAATAACAACAGCAAATGCAACATATTCTAGTTCACTGTAGGACAAAGGGCCCAGACATGTCCTTATTCATGTCTGGGTTTGACCATTTCATCAGCACGCTGGCCAGTGCGGATTGGTGATGGTGGGAGACTTTAGTCTGATTGCTCACAACAAACCAACCTAGTTTGGGTGGTCCTGGCTAGTACAGCTAGTACACAAATCATTTCACCACGTTAAGGTATCCCCACTTTATATACCACTTTTTCAGGTTATGTATTAACTATTAAATAAGTGAGTAATTAACGCTATTTAATAGCAACTCTAAGCATCTCGGATGCCAGATTAAACCTTCAAGGACGGAAATTTAATTTTCCATTTAATTGAGTTATATAAACATTCATAACACAAATGCCCACTTTCTGTCAATCATTGTGTCATGAAAGTCCCCAAAATAGATCATTGTCGGCGAGTTTTCTTCCCAGTCCTCCGTAAATGTGTTTATTATTATTATTATTATTATTATTATTATTACTATTATTATTATTAGCTAAGCTACAACCCTAGATGGAAAAGCAGGATGCTTTAAACCAAAGGGCTCCAACTGGGAAAAAAGCCCAGTGAGGAAAGGAGATAAGGAAATAAATAAACTATAAGAAAAACAATGAAAAATTAAACTAATGCATTTTAAAAAACAGTAACAATATGAAAATAGCCCTTTCATAAATGAACTACATAGTAAGTCAGTGTAATGAGAAGAAAAATGTTATGAGCTTTTAATACTGGATGGATCTAGAAATAGGACACAAGAGAATTTGGAAGCATTGGTGGTGAAAGTCGATGGTTAATGAGAATTTATGTCTTGCGAGGTCGAGGGAGGTCCGGCCACAGGGGATGAATAAAGTATAATGTATATTGATGTGAGAATGAGAGGAAATATGCTGGATTTACGACGTTATGGATCAAGTTGTTATCGAGACAAATTTCTTGGGGACAGAGTGACAAAGTAAATGATTTTAAGAAAGCCGTAACGACTCAATACAGTAGAGAGAGAGAGAGAGAGAGAGAGAGAGAGAGAGAGAGAGAGAGAGAGAATTATGAAATACTAAAATGTGTAGGTCTCTTCATATCAACTTGGTAACCAGACGCCCACACACCTTGGCAAGCAGAGAGTGAGAGAGTTATGGATTCAGTAAAATTCTTCTATATAAAGAAGAGCTTATATAAACGTAAAACGAGAGAGAGAGAGAGAGAGAGAGAGAGAGAGAGAGAGAGAGAGAGAGAGAGAGAGAGAGAGAGAGAGAGAGAGAGATACGGCTGGCGAGTGCAATGAATTCTCAAGAGTAAAAGGAAATGGTGAAAAAAGTTGCATATCTTAATAGGCCTCATCCCTGGAAGTACACGAAACTGCGTTCTCTGGATTACACCATGAATACCCGAGCATGATAAAGGGGCGAAGCAGCCTCTGTTGGCTTACAGCAAGCGTAAGTGAATTTGATAAAGGAGGCAAGGCACACGAGCTCCAAGCAGGACTGGCCATTTTCGGATAGAAGCGAGGCATTGAAGGTTGCTGCGGGACCTAAGAGGCAGAAATTAGACGGACAAGAATCCTTTAGATGTTAGGTTCCGAGAATCATGAAATGATGGAAATGTCTAAGGGTTGTGGTGGCCGATGTGGTAACGTCCCTGACTGGTGAAAGCCAGACGGGGGTTCGAGTCCCGCGCAAACTCGTTGGTTCCTTTGTTTTGGTCGCTTCAACCTCACAATCCTAGTGAGCTAAGGATGGGAGGTTTGGCAGAGCCTATAGATCTATCAGCAGCTATTACCTGGCCCTCCTTGGTCCTAACTTGGGTGGAGAGGGGGCTTGGGTGCTGATCATATGTATAATTATATGGTCAGTCTCTAGGACATTGTCCTGCTCGATAGGGCACTGTCACTGTCCCTAGCCTCTGATAATCATGAGTGGCATTTAAACCTTTAAATGGGTTACGAATCAATGCCCAATGAAGGTTTCCGGAAAGAGGTATACAGTGTCCTAAAAGTAAGGACGGGGGATGGGGAGAGAAGAGAATAGAATTAAAAAAAAATTGATGAATATTATTATTAGAGAAAGAGTGATGATGACGAAGGGGATCTTAAGGGAAAACAGTTTTGTGGTGAATGAAAAATCTGGTTTGGACAGAATCCTTCAATTCCTGCAATTTATAGTTGCTTTTTATGGAGACAAATGTTAGATTTAAGAAAAAGCTTATTTTAAGAAAATTTGAACTTGGAAAAAATGAAAGCAGTGACGAATCAAGCTATAATAATAATAATGATAATAACAAATTTGCGTAGTTAATAAACTTCAAAGTTTGTACGTAGCGTAAATGAAAGCGATGAAGCTTATGGCGTTACTTATAAAAATGAAAACTAAGATAAAGGTACGCAAATGACAATAATTCGAAATATTTGCTTATACAAGAGATGTTGCGAACATCTTACCTTTTCTGAATTGAGTCTCTAAGATGATGAAACTCTCAATGTTACTGTTAAAGGGATAGACTTTTAACGTGACTGTTAAAGGGGTGAAATTTTAATGTGAATGTTAAAGGGGTGAAATTTTAATGTGAATGTTAAAGGGATGAAATTTTAATGTGACTGTTAAAGGGATGAAATTTTAATGTGACTGTTAAAGGGATGGACTTTTAATGTGACTGTTAAAGGGACGGTGTGGGATGTTATGGTACGATCAAACGATGTTGGAAGAAGCTTGTGGAACGAGAAAATTAGACTTGACAAGAACATGAAATAGACCATGTTTTGACAATTCATATAATTAATTGGGAATAATTATGAAACATTTCTGGTTTGAGGAAAGTCAGAAAATGCTGATTAGATAGGAAAGTTAACATTAATTTATATGCAATGTTATGTTTTTTTTTTTTAATTGAGGCAAATTTAAAGTGTACATTACATGCAAAGGGTTTATATAAACATGGCAGTTCTTACGGTACAGATATATTTTTTCTTAATGTTATGTTATAAACAATTCTTCTTCGCTTAAGGGGTTAACTACTGCAATGTAATTATTCAGTGGCCACTTTCCTCTTGGTAAGGGTAGAAGAGACTCTTTAGGAGAAGGACACTCCAAAATCAAACCATTATATTTTAGTCTTGGGTAGTGTCATAGCCTCTGTACCATGGTCTTCCACTGTCTTGGATTAGAGTTCTCTTGCTTGAGGGTACACTCAGGCACAGTATTCTATCTGATTCCTCTTCCTCTTGTTTTGTTAAAGTTTTTGTAGTTTATATAGGAAATATTTATTTTAATGTTGTTACTCTTCTTAAAATATTTTACTATTCCTTGTTTCCTTTCCTCACTGGGCTATTTTCCCTGTTGGGACCCCTGGGCTTATAGCATTCTGCTTTTCCAACTAGGGTTGTAGCTTAGCAAGGAATAATAATAATAATAATAATAATAATAATAATAATAATAATATAGTATCAATACAATACATGTAATGCAACTTACATGCAAAGCGAAACAAAAGTAGAACGTTGAACTGATAAAATGCCGTAAGTTTTAATAGGACATCCCTGTACGTGTGTGTCATAGCGGCAGTACACAGGTGTCCTCCCAGCCTTGAATGAGTCATTTGGGAGATGAATTGAACAGTGACCTATATCACCTTGTAATTGAAATGGCCGGTAGTTGAGGAAATATAATACGTAACTGACTCCCACTAGGTAGTTGTTGTTAACACACACACACACACACACACACACACACACACACACACACACACAGAGAGAGAGAGAGAGAGAGAGAGAGAGAGAGAGAGAGAGAGAGAGAGAGAGAGAGAGAGAGAGAGAGAGAGAGAGGATGGAACCCGTAACACCATTTTAGAAATACGTTCCATTCAGTAATTTAGTCAGAACTATTTGGAAAGATTTGAGAGAGAGAGAGAGAGAGAGAGAGAGAGGAGAGAGAGAGAGAGAGAGAGAGAGAGAGAGAGAGAGGGGGGGGGGTTGGAACGCATAACACCATTTTAGAAACACGTTCCATTCAGTAATTCATTCAGAGCTATTTGGAAAGATTTCAATTTTTTTTAATCGTATAGCCTGCTTGCTTTTCAGTGGCGGATAACTATCCTTTTTTTTTTTTTTTTTTTTTTTTTTTTTTTGTTATTCCTCCTCCTGCTTAAATGAAGGCTCAGATGAAAGAGAATGAGGAGTGATGGGCATGTCTGCAAAACACGTCAACACACCAAAATCTCGCAGGTGGTCATTATATCTGTAGTTAGAAAACTTCATTCAGAATTTTTCAAAAGAACTGGACCATATGGCACAAGGTCCCAGGGTTCATGAGATAGAAAATTGCAATAGGAACCCCACTTTTATGAATTGATTGGCTCGGTTAATGATAATAACAACCGCAGCCATTTCTAGTTCACTGCTTTTAAGAATTGATTGGCTAAGTTTAAAACAACAACGACAACATTAACAAGCGCAGCCGTTTCTAGTCCACTGCAGGACAAATACCTCAGACATGTCTACAACAACAATAACAAGTGCAGCCATTTCTAGTCCACTGCTGGACAAATGCCTCAGACATGTCTACAACAACAATAACAACAATAACAAGTGAAGCCATTTCTAATCCACTGCTGGACAAATGCCTCAGACATGTCTACAACAACAATAACAACAATAACAAGTGCAGCCGTTTCCAGTCCACTGCTGGACAAATGCCTCAGACATGTCTACAACAACAATAACAACAATAACAAGTGCAGCCGTTTCTAGTCCACTGCTGGACAAATGCCTCAGACATGTCTACAACAACAATAACAACAATAACAAGTGAAGCCATTTCTAGTCCACTGCTGGACAAATGCCTCAGACATGTCTACAACAACAATAACAACAATAAGTGCAGCCGTTTCTAGTCCACTGCTGAACAAATGCCTCAGACATGTCTACAACAACAATAACAACACTAACAAGAGAAGCCATTTCTAGTCCACTGCTGGACAAATGCCTCAGACATGTCTACAACAACAATAACAAGTACAGCCATTTCTAGTCCACTGCTGGACAAATGCCTCAGACATGTCTACAACAACAATGATAACAACAATAACAAGTGCAGCCATTTCCAGTCCACTGCTGGACAGATGCCTCAGACATGTCTACAACAACAATGATAACAACAATAACAAGTGCAGCCATTTCCAGTACACTGCTGGACAGATGCCTCAGACATGTCTACAACAACAATGATAACAACAATAACAAGTGCAGCCATTTTCCAGTCCACTGCTGGACAGATGCCTCAGACATGTCTACAACAACAATGATAACAACAATAACAAGTGCAGCCATTTCTAGTCCACTGCTGGACAGATGCCTCAGACATGGCTACAACAACAATGATAACAACAATAACAAGTGCAGCCATTTCTAGTCCACTGCTGGACAGATGCCTCAGACATGTCTACAACAACAATGATAACAACAATAACAAGTGCAGCCATTTCTAGTCCACTGCTGGACAAATGCCTCAGACATGGCTACAACAACAATGACAACAACAATAACAAGTGCAGCCATTTCTAGTCCACTGCTGGACAGATGCCTCAGACATGTCTACAACAACAATGATAACAACAATAACAAGTGCAGCCATTTCTAGTCCACTGCTGGACAGATGCCTCAGACATGGCTACAACAACAATGATTAACAACAATAACAAGTGCAGCCATTTCTAGTCCACTGCTGGACAGATGCCTCAGACATGTCTACAACAACAATGATAACAACAATAACAAGTGCAGCCATTTCTAGTCCACTGCTGGACAAATGCCTCAGACATGGCTACAACAACAATGACAACAACAATAACAAGTGCAGCCATTTCTAGTCCACTGCAGGACAAATGCCTCAGACATGGCTACAACAACAATGACAACAACAATAACAAGTGAAGCCATTTCTAGTCCACTGCTGGACAAATGCCTCAGACATGTCTACAACAGCAATGATAACAATAACAAGTGCAGATGTTTCTAGTCCACTGCAGGACAAATGCCTCAGACATGTCAACAACAACAATAAACAAGAATAACAAGTGCAGCCATTTCTAATCCACTGCTGGACAAATGCCTCAGACATGTCTACAACAACAATAACAACAATAGCAAGTGCAGCCGTTTCCAGTCCACTGCTGGACAAATGCCTCAGACATGTCTACAACAACAATGACAACAATAATAAGTGCAGCCCTTTCCAGTCCACTGCTGGACAAATGCCTCAGACATGTCTACAACAACAATGACAACAATAACAAGTGCAGCCATTTCCAGTCCACTGCAGGACAAATGCCTCAGACATGTCTACAACAACAATGATAACAATAACAAGTGAAGCGATTTCTAGTCCACTGCTGGACAAATGCCTCAGACATGTCTACAAAAACAATAACAACAATAACAAGTGCAGCCATTTCTAGTCCACTGCAGGACAAATGCCTCAGACATGTCTACAACAACAATGATAACAATAACAAGTGCAGATGTTTCTAGTCCACTGCAGGACAAATGCCTCAGACATGTCTACAACAGCAATGATAACAATAATAAGTGCAGATGTTTCTAGTCCACTGCAGGACAAATGCCCTCAGACATGTCAACAACAACAATAACAACAATAACAAGTGCAGCCATTTCTAATCCACTGCTGGACAAATGCCTCAGACATGTCTACAACAACAATGACAACAATAACAAGTGCAGCCGTTTCCAGTCCACTGCTGGACAAATGCCTCAGACATGTCTACAACAACAATGACAACAATAACAAGTGCAGCCCTTTCCAGTCCACTGCTGGGACAAATGCCTCAGACATGTCTACAACAACAATGACAACAATAATAAGTGCAGCCCTTTCCAGTCCACTGCTGGACAAATGCCTCAGACATGTCTACAACAACAATGACAACAATAACAAGTGCAGCCATTTCCAGTCCACTGCAGGACAAATGCCTCAGACATGTCTACAACAACAATGACAACAATAACAAGTGCAGATGTTTCTAGCCCACTGCAAGACAAACGCCTCAGACATGTCTACAACAACAATGACAACAATAACAAGTGCAGCCGTTTCCAGTCCACTGCTGGACAAATGCCTCAGACATGTCTACAACAACAATAACAAGTGCAGCCGTTTCCAGTCCACTGCTGGACAAATGCCTCAGACATGTCTACAACAACAATAACAAGTGCAGCCGTTTCCAGTCCACTGCTGGACAAATGCCTCAGACATGTCTACAACAACAATAACAAGTGCAGCCGTTTCCAGTCCACTGCTGGACAAATGCCTCAGACATGTCTACAACAACAATAACAACAATAACAAGTGCAGCCGTTTCCATTCCACTGCTGGACAAATGCCTCAGACATGTCTACAACAACAATAACAACAATAACAAGTGGCAGCCGTTTCTAATCCACTGCTGGACAAATGCCTCAGACATGTCTACAACAACAATGACAACAATAACAAGTACAGCCATTTCTAGACCACTGCTGGACAAGTGCCTCAGACATGTCTTTATGTTATAAATTGGTGGTTTCAGTAACAAAGGGCAGAGGAACATTTCTGTGAAACTAATTATATATTTACGGGAAATGTTAGATACAGTGGTAAAGAAAAACACCATTACAACGCTCAACCATGACACTGATATAGACAGAAAAGGCAAACTTAAATAAACAAAGTATTAGGAAATTATAGCAATCCTTACTTCAAGGAGACATTTCCTTGTCTCTTGTCTTGTTACATGTTCGGTTTCTGTTTCCCACGAGAGGACGAGACAGTTCCTCCCCCTGCAGGACTTTCTTTTGAACAACTCTCAATCCACAACATCCAACATCTAATATATTCTTCAGTTATACTTTGGATTCATCTTTTCCCTTCTGTATTCCACGATTTCTGCTAATTCTCTCTTCTCATAGAGCAAGACAATCAGGTCTTTTAGGATTAAGTTTAATCATTTGTCTTTTTTTCTAGTTTTTCAAGTTTCCAATCTCGATGTATCACCAGTGATGCGCACTAATTGATTTCAGTAACATTATAAAATAAGTACAATCTCTCTCTCTCTCTCTCTCTCTCTCTCTCTCTCTCTCTCTCTCTCTCTCTCTCTCTCAGTTCCTTCATTAGTTCATCAATATCACTAAATCATTCAGATTTATGTGTCCTCATTTCTCCAAGTCACAATTTATCGACCATACCACACACACAAACACACACACACATTATACTACAACAATATGTAGCTTCGGTTACCGAAGTTCTCGTGTTCAGTAGGTTAACTGAACTAATGTAGAAAGCTTTTATATCGAAAGACTTAATCAATAATTTAGAGCACATTTGCTAGTCTCTATGTCTTTCACGCTCTTACACACACTCATACGAGAGAGAGAGAGAGAGAGGAGAGAGAGAGAGAGAGAGAGAGAGAGAGAGAGAGAGATACTAAAAAGTGTGTTCACATCAACTTGGTAACCAGACGCCCCACACAACCTTACTTAACAAGGAGAGAGTGAAAGAGTTATGGATTCAGTAAAATTCCTCAGCACATAATTAAGAAGAGTTTATACAAAATATAAAGAGAGAGAGAGAGGAGGAGAGAGAGAGAGAGAGAGAGAGAGAGAGAGAGAGAGGATATTGACGTCGACCCCATGGTGCTCGTAAAGCCGTTCTTCTAAAGCGTTGTGAGGAATTACCGAAAGCGCTCATTTCCCCCGCGAAGTGTTTACCCTCTTCTTCACCACAGATTCACGATAAGCAAAGGGGAGAAGAAGACTTATTGACTGGAGCATTTAGCTCTTTTAGTATTCATAACCTTCGCTCTTCTGATTACAAACCCCTGCTGGGGTTACCGCAGCGTAGTCACTGAAAGAATTTTTTTTTTCTTTTACCTTTCAGTTAATTTCGTGCTGGAAATGGTGCAGTGTCGCTATAGTCTCACGCGACAGATAATGTCTTGTGCTACAGAAAGATTCGCTCGTGTTGTTGTGTTGGAGATTAGGACTGACACGTTTTATGAGTTATGTCCGATTCTTAATGAAAAATGACGCATCGTATTAAAATGGTCATGAGGAGAGAGAGAGAGAGAGAGAGAGAGAGAGAGAGAGAGAGAGAGAGAGAGAGAGAGAGAGGAGAGAGGAGAGAGAGAGAGAGTTACGGGGCCCGCGGGGGCGCACATGTTCCATGGTTCAAAATTAGGTTTCCCTAATGCACTTGAGAATTTCATTGTTTTTGAAGTGTCTTGCTGAAAATAGATTATGAGATATTCATGGTTATTCTTTTAATTTGATGATGTTAAAGCTAACTAAGTTATCAGCAACAAAGAACAGACAACATTATATCATTATTATCATTACTAGCTAATCTGCAACCATAGTTAGAAAAACAACATGGAAAATAGCCCAGTTATGAAAGGAAATAAGGAAATTCTGTTTGGGTTCAACTTAATGCCCCCATAATTTGCACTATGCGCTAATTTTAGCGAAATCTCAACTAAGGGATTTAACAACACCAGATCTACATTTATATATGCAATGAGCTTTTTTTCTTGGCCAAACAACATATCAAGTGTATATAGCATAAAAAGTAATGGGCCAAGTACACTACCCCGGGGAACACCAGATATCACATTCCTATAATCAGTATGGTGGCCATCAACATCTACTCTTTGCAATTATCACTTAAAACTCAATAATGCTAGGAAAACACCCACCCATTCCCAACTGATTGAATTTGAAAACAAGGCGCTAATGATTAACACGGTCAAAGGCAGCACTAAAATCAAGGCCAATCATATGATCAAGGGATTTCTGTACAACATTGAAAATTTGTAGGGACACCACATGCTCCGAGGACTTTGTGAAAGAAAGCCAAATTGTAAACTATGGAACAGATTATTACTTTTAGACGTTCGAAAAATTTAGATAATATGGAAGTTATGGAAACTGGACAGTAATCAGGCTGTTAAAGCTATCATAAACACATTTACCTAATGGAGTAACATTGCTAATTTTTCAATAAGTGCAAACAGAGGCTCTTCTTGCTAACTTGCAAAAAATTAACAGCCAAGTTAGTAGCTACAAAATCAGCGGTCTTTATAAACATATAAAGGAAAAAACATTTGGATCTACACCTCCATAAGCATCCAAGTTCATCAAGAGTTTTAATTTCATAGGACTTGAGAAGCTAAACTAGTTAGATTTGCCTCAGGAAAACAGAATTTAAGTAATCCCTATTGTGAGTTCTAAAGAGGCCTTTCTATCATCCTCTTATATCTTAGCCACGGTGGTAAGAAGACCATTGAAGATAGAATCGTTTAAGTCTGGATTTCGATAGATGGAACAGAAATATAAGTCGTTATGCTTGCCATATCAGGGGTGAAGTGGGTGGGTGATAAATGTATGTATATATAGAAGTGCAGATATGTCTCTTTACCTCATTGACTTCTCTCCTGTTTGTTAATATTCCAACTAATCACCAAGATAAAATCCAATCGACCAGCATTTATCAGCTTTTTTAGATTCGAGGATGGGTCTTTTACATACCATACCAATAGTAGGTCTACATGTAGAAATATGACATGAAATTTTCCTTTCCAAAAAACTTGAATGGATAGCTCACCATGTGACTTCATTTCACTCAAACAGATACTCACGTTTACTGTTACCACAAAGATAAAAACAAAACAAAGAAAATGATTAAAAACACAGCACATGCTCTGGATTGCCACGGCTCTAGACCCTTTGGATCATCTGGTCACTCTATAATAACTTATGTCTTTTACATTTACGACATCCATACACACAGGCAGCAGCTAAGATGCTTTGAAAGGCCCCTGCAGAGTGACAGAGAAGCCTTTACCTTTGAGTCATAAGGGAATAATATTTCCCTTGTTAACCAAACAGATATGGTATGGAGAGATGCTAGATGAGGTGGGCCAGGAAATAAACCCGGGAACTCACCGTGCAGTAAGTGTTGGGCTGGGTTGACTTCTTCTGAGTGAGGTGCACCAAGAATTTCCGTGGCCAACTGTACCTAAAGCCCTAAGCTCACAGGTCTATTATTCTTATTCTGCTTCTTATCCTCCTTTTATCGCTGCATAGAAGCATATAAGTTTAAAGGAAGTAAATTTTTTTTTCACCATAACGAGGAGAGGAAATAAAATGTCATCGAACTATTAAGGGATTGGTCCACTGCAGGACAAAGGCCTCAGACATATCCTTTCACAAGCGTTTGTTTATGGTCTTTCTATGCCAGTCTATAGCCGCAAATTTTCTTAGCTCGTCAATCAATCGTCTTCTCTTCCTTCCCCTGCTTTGTTTGCAATCTCTCGGGACCCAATCTGTTATACTCCTTGTCCTTAAACACACACACACACATATATATATATGTATATATATATATATATATATATATACTGTATATATAATTTTGTTTCATTTAACACTTTATGATTGCTTCCACCCAAGGTATGGAGATGGTGTTACAAACATTGCAAAATCCGTACCATCCATCCATATAGAACAATATTTAATTCATAGATATGCAATTAGTTATAGCAATTAGTTATAATAAATCCTATTGCACGCAAGCATAATCACAAACAAATACATAAATTTTTAATTAAGAGATAATATAATGGTGAAAAAGATTTCTATATATATAAAAAAAAAACATTTTTTTTTGGATGGCATTTTTCTCCTTTCTATTCTGTCCTGAACAAACACATTTAATGATACCAAATGAAAGCAGAAAAAATTAAGCCTACCTAACGTAAGAGTTTAGTTTGTCAGCCTTAACTTATAAGATAAAAACAATAACCTTTTGACGTAGTATCATATTTTTTTTTTTTTTTATTGCCAAAGTTTGATTTTTGTTTAGGATGCAAATACACGTTTTTACCTACAGCACGTTCAGAAACTTCAAGTTTAGTTATGACAGCGCAACTTCCTGTGCAAAAGTGTCATTCTCCTGTCATAGACACACACATATATTACTGTACGTATATACACATATTTACACATATATATCTGTATTATATAGACATATTTAGACATTATACTGTATATATATACATATATATATATATATATATATATATAATTTTCACGCAATAACGTATATTCCCGTACACGTAAAAGCCTTCAGTAAGAGCCTTTTTCATTCATGTTTCCAAAAAGAACTATCAATATACAATTTATTGCTTAGGATTATATGGCCCTGCCTACTATCATTGTATCAGTGGGAAATTTATATATATATATATATATATAATTATACATACAGACACGCACACACATTTATATATTATATATATACACACACACACACACACATATATATATATATATATATATAAATTGCTGTGGCTTTTAAATTTATCATTATGCATTAAAGACTATAATTTAAAATATATATACTTTTTTAATGTTAAGAGAATAATGAACTATAAAGCTCTGCTGGGATAGAAAGCTTTAAGACAAACCTAGATCAGAGTATGATATGGCCCTACCAACGTGTTTAAAAAAACATTTAAACATTGGACATCAAAATAAAGTTATAACCATATTCTAAATATTGGCCATAATCTTTGCATTTTATGAATTAGATGTTATTTTCAAGAATAAAGAAGATTCAGGATAATCTTCACGTAAAAACAGAAAAAGTATTATGGCTCGTTTTTTGCCTACTTTTTCTCCCATCTATCATCATCTCCTACGGCCTATTGACGCAAAGGGCCTTGGTTAGATTTCGCCAGTCGTCTTTTGTCTTAAACTATTAAATCAATACTTCTCCACTCACCATCTCCCACTTCACGCTTCATAGTTCTCAGCCATGTACGCCTGGGTCTTCCAACTCTTCTAGTGCCTTGTGGAGCCCTGTTAGAAGTTTGGTGAACTAATCTCTCTTGGGGAGTGCGAAGAAAATGCCCAAACCATCTCCATCTACCCCTCAACAGGATCTCATTCATATATGGCACTCTAGTAATCTCTCTTATAGTTTCATTTCACATCTAAAGAAACTGTTAATTGAAAACTAATGAGACTGACACTTGTGGTGGCCTATTGGAAGCGTCCCTGCCAGGCGCTCGCCGGTCTGGCGTTCGAGTCCCGTCAAACTCGATAGTTTCTTGTAGTGTCTGTAACCTCACCATCTTTGTGAGCTAAGGGTGGGGGGATTGGGTGAGCCTATAGATCTACCTATTGAGTCATCAGCAGACATTGCCAGGCCCTCCCTGGTCCTAGCTTGGGTTGAGAGCTGACTTGGGCACCATATATATATATATATATATTATATATGTATATATATATATATACACTCTATATATATATATATATATATGTACTGTATATAAAGTCAGTCTCTAGGGTATTGTTCTCCTTGCTAGGGTAAAGTCCATTACCCCATGCCTCTACCATTCATGAGCGGCCTTAAAACTTTCGCATAAATCCATCGTATCATGAGCAATCCAAAATCTCTTAAAATTCGAGAGTAGTGTGGGTATCATATACCTGATTCCCAAATTCCAGCTTTTGATTCCAGAAACAAAATAAACCAATTCTGGAATCTCACGACTGCTGCTTTCCTTCTTTTAATTAGCTTTGGAACTCTTTTGCCCGCTTTTGTTTCCCTTAATTATTGTTTAATGAAGTCGATTCAGCTTTTTTATCAGACGTTAGGTTTTTGTTAGTTTTATCTATTTTGAATGACAATAGGACCACTAGCAACATACGGTCAGTTAGTGACCTTAGTTTCTGTAAGGCTATTTTTCAGCGTTGGATTAGTCATTCGATCAATCTCGCTGGCCTTCGTCTGATGGTAAGAAAGTAAAAAATATGTTAATATTCTTTTCTTAGAGAAACTTTCCTAATTTATAAGGGTATAGAGACAGCGTTCATGGCAGAGAGAGAGAGAGAGAGAGAGAGAGGAGAGAGAGACATTTGCTATCCGTCAAACTGCAGATATATATATATATATATATATATCATTATATATGATATATAATATATATATACATATATAATATATATATATATATATATAGAGAGAGAGAGAGAGAGAGAGAGAGAGAGATTTGCTATCCGTTAAACTGGAGAGAGAGAGAGAGAGAGAGAGAGAGAGGAGAGAGAGAGAGGAAAGGATTGGTTATCCGTCAAACTGCAAAACAAACACATACGTGCCCTCCAATTAACGAAACGAAAACAAACAAACAAACAAACAATCCAGCCTGATGCTCGGCTGGCCAATTACGTATCTGTTTGGATCAAAGCCCTTGGCGTCTTTTTATTCTCTGGAAAACCTATTTTTCCCCTGTTTCACATTTACCAGCCACATGATGCACTTTCCGTCCAGAAAATTGCACAATGTTGAAATATAGCGACCTTTTTTACGTCCCTGGGTTACCGTCCGGGGGTCCAGCTGCTAATTGATTAGTTTCGTCTGTTTGTCTGTTCAAATCTGTACGAGTTATCACATATGCCGAGTTTACAGATTTTTTTTTAATCCTCTATAATATCAATAATGTAAAATATTATCATCATCATCAGCAGTTACTGATCAACTACAGAATAAAGGACTCAGACATGTCCTTCCACTTGCGTCTGTTTATGGTCATTCTATGCCAGTCCACACCCACAATTTTTCTTATTTCATCTATCCATCGTCTTCTCTGACTTTCCCTGCTTCTTTTGCAATCTCTAGGGACCCATTCTGTTTATTCTTAATGTCCATCTATTATCTGCCAATTTCATTATGTGTCCTGCAAATATCTATTTCTTCTTCTTACATGTTAATAACAGCATAAAGCTTACCAATATAATTTATGGAGATTCATCATTTTATACGATAAATCCAAGAGTCAAGGTTAATGGTATGAATAGGTTAAAAAGTCAAACAGAATGTGACATTGATCATAACATTCTAATTTCACGAAATAGAAATTTGACCTTTGGTGTGAAGGGAGGTCAAAGTCAGGGTCAAACTTTGGCACTGTAAGTGAAATTTTGTATAAAAAAAAGTTTTTCTATGGATGATTTCTAGGTTTTAGTCACCGACATGTTTAAACAATAATTTAAATATTGGATCTCAAATAGAGATGTCAGAAATGTCAGAATAATCATATTATAAGTACTGACCATATATCTATGACGGTCTCTCTCTCTCTCTCTCTCTCTCTCTCTCTCTCTCTCTCTCTCTCTCTCGATCCAAGTAAATATAGATAGTATAAAGGATTAAGAATCATCTGTCGTGTCAACACTACGAGGTATCCTACCAGTTGTTAATGTTAGTATCAGTATCTAATAAAAGCGACGTTGTTCCAGTGCCAGTGTACTTAATAGATTTATCAAGTGCGCTCAGTATAGTAAACACATACACACACACACGCACACACACATATATATATATATATATATATATATACTGATGCACATAAAGTAATATAAAATTTAGTGACATTCGAAATTTTGCTATTAGAAAAAGTAGATGACCCTTGTCATCAATCCAAGCTAGCTGTAAAACTTCATAAGAACCATTTATAAGACCAATAGGCCTACTCATTCTTTTTTAAATGATTTTGCAGCTAAAATATACATAGAAAATATAAAAATATTCTATAATGTTCTTATTAGCTGTCCTATTATTCCGATTTATTGGAAATACTCGTTTATTTAATTTTTCTTCGTTTTTAACGTTCAAGTTAGAGAAAAGTTTACATAAAGAATAAAAAAAAAATTAGATTTCATCACGGATATTTTTCCTTGCACGAACAAAAGCGTATTGCTAACCGCATCACTCCCCTCAGATCTGCAAAAGCAGCAGAGAAGGCAACACCAAAAGTGCTGATTCATCCTTTTTATTCCGAGTTATGATTTGGACGCCAATATTCCTGAGAAAGGAAAAGGTCTCAAAAAGGTGAAGATTTATCTCAGATACTCTTTTGAACAGAGGAGAAAAACCAGCAAAACGGTCTTCAACACACACATACATACATACCACATGCATACATACACATACGCACGCGATAATACACATTTCATATATCCTTCATTTGCTCGTCTGAATAATCCTCATCGCATTCGACCTATTGTCGAATATCCTCGGGGTTTTAGGAACAGCTTCGGGAAGGAACTTCAACCCTACCTCGGTCCTTCTTTTTGTTGAATATCCCTCGGGGTTCTGAGAACAGCCTCGGGGAAGGAACTCCAACCCTCCCTCGGTCCTTCTTTCGTTGACCTCTCTGATGACCCCTCGTTTGGAAGGATCAACTTTTTCATATAGGATGAGCTGATTCTTAACCCCAATCACTCTTCTGATGTAAATGGCAATCTTAGGTTGCTATTCAAAATCTTCTGCTCTCTCTCTCCTCTCTCTCTCCTCTCTCTCTCTCTCTCTCTCTCTCTCAATTCCTCGTCCTGCTGCGGGACAATTGCCAAGGAAATATTATTTCCCTTACCTTTATAGTGTTTCTTTTTTCCCCCTTGAAAGAGCAATAAACACAAATATTGCAAGAATTATCCAGAATGATTTTTACTCTGTGGTTGTCCTTACTGTTTACCGCTGAAGCAAGACAAAATATATCTTCCTTACTGACTTCCACATGCCCCATATCTAGACTACTGACTTCCACACACACACATATACACACACAATAAACAGGGGCCAGGTTCTCCTTACAAAATGCTCGAGCAATCTCAACCAATTTCATTAATAGAGTCTCTCCAGAAAGGAGGAAGTGTCTAATTATTACTTGTTACTTTACTTCGCCTAGAGCAAAAAGAAGAACAACAGAAATGAATATATCAATATTTTTGATAATAACAATAAGATTTTTTAGCTTCCGTTGATATCTGAGAAACATCAACAACAATATTATTATTATTATTATTATTATCATTATTACAAGCCAAGCTATAACCCTAGTTGGAAAAGCAAGATGCTATAAGACCAAGGGCTCCTATAGGGAAAAATAGCCCAGTGAGAAAAGAAAACAAGGAAATAAACTAATAATAATAATAATAATAATAATATAATAATAATAATAATAATAATAATAATAATAATAATAACAAGACGCGTATCTAACCTCGATCTATGAGACCAACATATTCAGAGTCAGTCAATACTTTTTAATCGTGCAAATATTAACGGGAAGGCAAAGTTAATTTTAACACAGGCGAAAGTTATATTCAATATCCGGCTTCGAACCGAGACACTGTCGTTCTCCTCTCTCTCATTTTTTTTTTTCATTTGTTGTCATATCGTAAGCGAAACATCAGCGCAAATTTCATTACGATAAGCCTTGCTATCGCCAACCTCTATTATCTTATAATCGCAGCTCTATCTTCCCCTTGCAGTGAGGAAAAAAAATGTTTATAGGCATAGCGTGCAAACACACTGGCTCACAAAGAGAATTCGCATTCAATAAGAGTTTTCGAGAGAGAGAGAGAGAGAGGAGAGTGAGAGAGAGAGAGAGAGAGAGAGGAGAGCTCCTTTCCCTTCCCATTATCTTTCGCTGTCTTGGCTCTAATCTGGGAGAGTCCCGTAAAGCCAAACTTCGCGACACTCTTCTTTCCTCCTTTGGGAAAACAGAGGCCTCACTTCTATTCCTTTTCTCCGTAGATGGATAGATAGATAGGGGGATAGACGGACGGCTGGATAGATTGACGGATGGATGGATAGGTGAATGGACAGATGAATGGCTGGATGGATTGATGAATGGATGGATAGGTGATTGGACAGATGGATGGCTGGATATGTATATGTATGGATGAATGGATGGATGGATAGGTGAATGGACAGATGGATTGTTGGATGGATAGGTGATTGGACAGATGGATGGGCTGGATATGTAGATAGATGGATTAAGGGGTGTGGGCAAGATGGTCGTCATAGGTATTCTTTCACCTTGAGGTTTCTGCCGAGAGAGAGAGAGAGAGAGAGAGAGAGAGAGAGAGAGAGAGAGAGAGAGTAATGCCTTATATATAACGTTTCTAAAATGCATTGTAATCTTATATAATCAATCACTCGATACACGAGCAATTAATCAAGTGTCCTTAGAGAAATTAGTTATTGATCCAAAGGGTAAACGCCAAGAAAAACATTTGACCTAACCACACACACCCCCGTACACACACACGCGTACAACATACACATACACATACACTCGGGTAGAAAAACACCAAAAAACTCTTATTACGTACGATAACTTGGCCAAGGCATATGGAATAACATCAAAAGAGGATTGATGGTAATAATTCTAAAAGATACGTAATTACTGAGATACATATTCACAGATTTTGTATGGAAAACCGCAAAAGATGAACGAATGGGTAAGTCATTACTTATTGACGATCCGGTAAAGACAAAAGAAATGCAAAAACAAGTTTGACGGTTGTAATAGACGATGAAAGTTGTTACTTATTTCACAGTGCATCGTCAAACGTATGATAGTCTAAGGAGTATATATATTTAAGGCCTCTGACTCAGTAATAATGCGAAAATACAGGTCGATCCCAGCTCGGGGTCAGTGAGTTTAAGCTGTTTACTGGGGAGGCCACTGCTTTGTTTGGGACCCCAGTGAGGGGTTGGGCTGAGTCGGCTGACGTTTTGGCGAGCATCTATTGTGGTGGAACTGGAACTGAAACCAAACACCCTTTAACCTTCATATTCGTGTGTCTTATGAAAGGTCATAAATATAGCGCCATAGCCTCTGTACCATGGTCTTCCACGGGTCTTGGGTTAGAGTTCTCTTGCTTGAGGGTACACTCGGCCATACTATTCTATCTCATTTCTCTTCCTCTTGTTTTGTGAAAGTTTTCATATTTTATATAGGAAATATTTATCTGAATGTTACAGTTCTTAAAATATTTTATTTTTCCTTGTTTCCTTTCCCTCACTGGGCTATTTTCCCTGTTGGGTTCCCTGGGCTTATAGCATCTTGCTTTTCCAACTAGGGTTGTAACTTACCAAGTAATAATAATAATAATAATAATAATAATAATGGAGGAAGCTTGAAGCCAATAATGAATTATATAAAACAAAGATTTTCGAGATAAGTAACATACATACTGACAAACACGATGAAAGGACTCGCAACTGCTTGAATTGGAAATTTGGAAATGTAAATATTTCACTGGTGTCTGTCCGACAACAATAACTTGAATTATTTAAATTGATAACAATGCTCATCTCAGGCTGCATTGGACCATGAAGCTGAGAAGGTAAAATAAAATGATTGATTTCACACATTTTCTTGCGTCAAAATAGTTACTTTTTAATTCTTTTCAAAGCGAATGTACGAAAGAATATACTGATTATCTAATTGCATTAAATAATACCATACAAGGAGGATCTTGAGGATGTTTTTAAAATAGTTTAACGAATCTGATAATTATACACTTAAAAATACCGAAATTTTACTCAGGGTTTCTCCGTAAAAATATACTGTTCTCAAGCCGTATTTCAGTAAAATACAAGGCGACCGTAATTTTATCTTACATTGTTATATTTTACGGGTTGGTGGTGACCGTAATATCACTCCTTAACGTCAACATAACGTTTT
>NC_090742.1:23050914-23054304 GCF_036898095.1 Palaemon carinicauda
TGTGACCCTCGTCTCAAAGGCTTTCTTTATCACACCAACTGAGATGATCTAATTTATTATTGAAAAAATGGTCATTGTAAACGTTACTCTTCAAAATAAAAATAGAAAAACAAGAACACCAGATGATTTTTTGAAATATTAAGATACAACCCTTATTATTTATTTCGTTACAATTTTGTAAAGCTGTCATGTTTTTATTTTATTTTTATTTTAATCTCCCTATTTTTTCACCCTATATTGAAAAGCTGTCTGCTAAAAGCCCCAGTGAAAGCAGGCTGCTAAATGCCCCAGTGACAGCAGGCTGCTAAAACGCCTTTGTGAAAGCAGGCTGCTAAAACACTCAGTGAAAGCAACCCAGTGCGGAAAGGAAATGCAGAAGTAACTATGAGAAATAATAAAAAAACATAAAATATATTAAAATCAATACCATAGACTATAAAAAAAAGACAGAAAAGCATTTGCATAATGTTTGAATTACTGAAGCTCTCCTGATCCAGCCTCCAAATTATGATGGAGAAGGTATACTGCAATACTTAGTACTACATACAGGATGGTACAGTCTGGGAAGATCTGAATGTAAATTGGTCAGAATTATGAAAAATCTTATGCGACAGGACTAAAGAACTAAGTGAACGACGGTGCCAGAGATTGATATCCACATCTAGGGAAAACAAATTAATAGACCAGCAAATTTTTGTAACAGATATTAAGATGAGAAAGAGAGGACTCATAACATGGGTCGAATGGAAGAATTAAGATTCCCCGGGATAGCTTGGTCACACAAAATCTTGAGGGGATTTTCTCAATATGCCATTTTTTTCTGCAATACAGTATTAATCATACAACTGATTTTTGACTATTATTAAAATAAACTTAAAATTATTATAGATTTGTATTATATTCACTTATTTCTTCCTACGATCGTTCCTATATTACATTTCACCCATCTTAAGAATTCTGTTTTGTATCCTGTTTATAAATGTCCTTAGATATATGAAGTCTGCATCTCTTATGCAACAAAGCTAGAAAAAAATAGGGTCGATAAATATCAGAAGGCATTCTTGTTAGGCCACCTTCCACTAGATCCATATTCCAAAGTGAAAGCTTAGACTACTGGTTTTACAGAGCGTCATTACCACCTTGCTACTCGTTTTGTAAAGCTCAATTAATACATACTATTAGTTTTGCAGAGCCCAATTACTGCACGCTACCTCTTTTTCAGATCTCTTTTAGTGGTGCGTGCTACTCATTTTGCAGAGACCCAATTATTTCGTGCTACTTGTTTTGCAGAGTTATATCACTGGACACTACTTTTTTATTGAAGAGCTAGATTGATGCGTGCTACCTATTCCACAGAGCTCTCTATAAATGCGGGCTAACTCATTTAACAGAGACCAATTATTTCGTGCTACTTGTTTTAACAGAGTTTATTATTATCTGTAAACTATTTTTTTTTTCTTTTGCAGAGCTTGATTAATACGTGCTACCTATTCTACAGAGCTCTATTAGTGCGTGCTGCTCGTTTTGCAGAGACCAATTATTTCGTGTTACTTGTTTTACAGAGTTATATTACTGGTAAACCACTTTCTTTTGCAGTGCTTGATTCATGCGTGCTACCCTATTTCACAGATCTCTATTAGTGCAATCTACTCGTCATGCAAGGATAGATTAGTGTGTCAACTTGTTTTGCAGCGTCCTATTAGTACATACAACTCATTTGGCAGTACCTCATTACAGTGTGCTACTTATTCAGCAGAACCCTATTAGTGTATGCTACTCATTTAGCACAGCCCTATCAGAGCGATGCTTACTTATTTACCAGAAACAGCTTTTTACAGTTTACTCTACCCGTTAGTGAGAGTTCTATTAGTGAACAATTCACATTTAGAAGAACTCTATGAGTGCGTGCTACTCGTTTGCAGAGCATCAGCAGCCTTGTCTTGTCGAGTGCCATTCAGTAACGTCTTTTACCTTGGTTTTACAAACTGGAATTACTCTTTTTGTATGGTAAATATTGATTTGTTTTTTTTATAGTTAATCTAATAACTAGTATTTCCCCCTTCCTTCTGTGAAATCTTGCAAAGCAAGTTAATGATGTTTAAGATTTGCTTAATAGGAAAGTTAACCTATAATAATATTAATAATAATAATAAATAATAATAATAATAAATAATAATAATAATAATAATAATAATGACAAAGATCACTTTGGGTGATATTACATGTCATTATTTGAACCCTGGCAGAAATAAAACTGAAAAAGGAATGAGCTCTTTTCATCTGTTTTCATTGGTTTTCTTGTCCAAATAGAGAGAGAGAGAGAGATAGAGAGAGAGAGAGAGAGAGAGAGACCCTACGTCGTTGTTCGATAGGGATAATAAATTGCTTCTATTTTTCTCCTTTAACAAATGTAAAACAGTAATGAAAAGAGACCATTAAAACAAAACGAAATTTAAAATACGGAGTTGAAATAAATCATACAACATAAAAAGAAACAGGTGATTACATAAATTAATGGTGTTGACAAGGAAAGGAATAGGAATTAAAAAGACGTGGAGATGGAAACGAGAAGTAAGATATAATAGGAAAAAATAGGAAACTATCATATAAAAGTTCAAATTAAGGAAAATAAAACTGAGAAAATAATTAGAATGAATAAAAATTACAATATAAAAAGTTTCCTCATCTTGTGCGAAGCTATGAGGGGCTGACAAAAGAGTCGACCAAAAATAAACCGGGAATAAAAAATGATGAAGATGATAATATGATTATATGTAACGAATTCCAAGAGAGATTAGTTCACAAAACTTTCAACTGGGTTCCAAAAGGCACTAGAAGAGGTTGGAAGACCCAGACCTACATGGGTGAGGATTATGAAGCGTGAAATGGGAGATGATGAATGGAGAAGTATTGATTTACATGCTCAAGATAGAGACGACTGACGAAATCTAACCGAGGTCCTTTGCGTCAGTGGGCGTAGGGGATGATGATGATGAAATCAAGCATTTTTTTTTTTTTTTTTTTTTTTTTTTTGGTAAGAATATGATAAGCAAGAACGATAAGAAAAATCAAACTAAAATTGCGTACAACATTATGGCTATTTGTGTCAATGAAGTCTTTTACGTATCGTTTATATCAGTACCATGGCAAATATTTTTTATTCATTAGGCATATGAGAAAAAGAATACAGTATGTAAATTTCCTTTACTCTAAACAAAAGCTAAACCGTAAGAATGTTGTATTAGGAATGTACTACAAAATCGACCTTTATTTATTGTCTCATATTATATATAAAATTATTTACACTCAAAGAATATACAGACAAAAGCATGCACAAACAAACGCCTAGGGGCATTATCTGAACGTATATTGATTTAAGTAATATACATT
>NC_090742.1:23054804-23069804 GCF_036898095.1 Palaemon carinicauda
ATGTTCTTATTAGCTGTCCTATTATTCTGATTTATTGAAAATACTCGTTTATTTCCTTTTATCTTTTTTTCAACTGCTTCAAGTCAAATAAAAGTTTGCATAAAGAATAAAAAAAAAAATTAGATTTCACCACGGCTATTTTCCTTGCACGAACAAAAGCGTATTGCAAAAGCAGCAGAGAAGGCAACACCAAAATGCTGATTCATCCTTTTTATTCCGAGTATGATTTGGGCGCCAATATTCCTGAGAAAGGAAAAGGTCTCAAAAAGGTGAAGATTTATCTCAGATACTCTTTTGAACAGGAGGAGAAAAACCAGTAATACGGTCTTCAAACACATACATACATACATACATACTCACACACACACACGCCCGCGCTCGATAATACACATTTTCATATATCCTTCATTTGCTTGTTCTGAATAATCCTCATCGCATTCAACCTATTGTTGAATATCCTCGGGGTTTTGGGAACAGCTTCGGGAAGGAACTTCAACCCTACCTCAGTCCTTCTTTTTGTTGAATATCCTCGGGGTTCTGAGAACAGCCTCGGGGGAAGGAACTCCAACCCTCCCTCGGTCCTTCTTTTGTTGACCTCTCTGATGACCCCTCGTTTGGAAGGATCAACTTTTTCATATAGGATGAGCTGATTCTTAACCCCAATCACTCTTCTGATGTAAATGGCAATCTTAGGTTGCTATTCAAAATCTTCTGCTCTCTCTCTCTCTCTCTCTCTCTCTCTCTCTCTCTCTCTCAATTCCTCGTCCTGCTGCGGGACAATCGCCAAGGAAATATTTATTTCCCTTACCTTTATAGTATTTTTTCCCCTTGAAAGGCAATAAACACAAACATTGCAAGAATTATCCAGCATGATTTTTATTCTGTGGTGTCCTTACTGTTTACGCTGAAGCAAGACAAAATAAATCTTCCTTACTGACTTCCACATGCCCATATCTAGACTACTGACTTCCACACACACACATATACACACACAATAAACAGGGATCAGTTCTCCTTACAGATGCTCGAGCAATCTCAACAATTTCATTAGATAGAGTCTCTCCAGAAAGGAGAAGTGTCTAATTATTACTTGTTACTTTTACTTCGCCTAGAGCAAAAAGAAGAACAACAGAAATGAATATATCAATATTTTTATAATAACAATAAAGTTTTTTTTAGCTTCCGTTGATATCTGAGAAACACCAACAACAATATTATTATTATTATTATTATTATTATTATTATTATTATTATTATTATTATTATTATTATTATTATTATTATTATCATCACAACCAAGCTATAACCCTAGTTGGAAAAGCAAGATGCTATAAGACCAAGGGGCTCCTACAGGGAAAAATAGCCCAGTGAGAAAATAAAACAAGGAAATAATGATAATAATAATAATAATAATAATAATAATAATAATAATAATAATAATAATAATAATAATAATAATAATTATAATAACAAGACGCGTATCTGACCTCGATCTATGAGACCAACATATTCATAGTCAGTCAATACTTTTTAATCGTGCAAATATTAACGGGAAGGCAAAGTTAATTTTAACACAGGCGAAAGTTATATTCAATATCCGGCTTCAAACCGAGACACTGTCGTTCTGCTCTCTCATTTTTTTTTTCATTTGTTGTCATATCGTAAGCGAACATCAGCGCAAATTCCATTACGATAAGCCTTGCTATCGCCAACCTCTATTATCTTATAATCGCAGCTCTATCTTCCCTTGGAGTGAGGAAAAAAATGATTATAGGCATAGCGTGCAAATACACTGTCTCACAAAGAGAATTTGCATTCAATAAGAGTTTTCGAAAGAGAGAGAGAGAGAGAGAGAGAGAGAGAGAGAGAGAGAGAGAGAGAGATGAGCTACAACAACCATACGACGAAGACCCAAAGAAAATAGTAGGATTATTTTTTATTTAGTGAAACAAATATAGAAAAGAAAAAAGAAGTATTGAACATAATGTGGAAGAAAAGACAAAACAGTACAAGAAGATAAGCGTTAGAGGCGCCGTTGTAAAGGCTATGCCTCACCCCTGAACCTGAACCTGAACCTGAGAGAGAGAGAGAGAGAGAGAGGAGAGGGAGAGAGAGAGGAGAGAGAGAGAGAGAGAGAGAGAGAGAGAGCTTCTTTCCCTTCCCATTATCTTTCGCTGTCTTGGCTCTAATCTGGGAGAGGCCCGTAAAGCCAAACTTCGCGACACTCTTCTTTCCTCCTTTGGGAAATAGAGGCCTCACTTCTATTCCTTTTCTCCGTAGATGGATAGATAGATAGGGGGATAGATGGACGGCTGGATGGATTGACGGATGGATGAATAGGTGAATAGACAGATGGATGGCTGGATGGATTGATGAATGGATGGATAGGTGATGGACAGATGGATGGCTGGATAGGTATATGTATGGATGAATGGATGGATGGATAGGTGATTGGACAGATGGATTGCTGGATGGATAGGTGATTGGACAGATGGATGGCTGGATAGGTATATGTATGGATGAATGGATGGATGGATATGTGATTGGACAGATGGATGACTGGATAGGTATATGTATGAATGAATTGGATAGGTATATGTATGGATGAATGGATAGGTATATGTATGGATGAATGGATAGGTATATGTATGGATGAATGGATAGGTGATTGGACAGATGGATGACTGGATAGGTATATGTTATGGTTGACTGGATAGGTATATGTATGGATGAATGGATGGATGGATTAGGTGATTGGACAGATGGATGGCTGGATAGGTATATGTATGGATGAATGGATAGGTATATGTATGGATGAATGGATAGGTGATTGGACAGATGGATGGCTGGATAGGTATATGTATGGATGAATGGATGGATGGATAGGTGATTGGACAGATGGATGGCTGGATAGGTATATGTATGGATGAATGGATAGGTATATGTATGGATGAATGGATAGGTGATTGGACAGATGGATGGCTGGATAGGTATATGTATGGATGAATGGATGGATGGATAGGTGATTGGACAGATGGATGACTGGATAGGTAGATGGATGGATTAAGGGTTGTGGCAAGATGGTCGTCATAGGTAGTCTTTCACCTTGAGGTTTCTTCCGAGAGAGAGAGAGAGAGAGAGAGAGAGAGAGAGAGAGAGAGAGAGAGAGTAATGCCTTATATATAACGTTTCTAAAATGCATTGTAATCTTATATATAATCAATCACTCGATACACGAGCAATTAATCAAGTGTCCTTAGAGAAATTAGTTATTGAATCTAAAGGTAAACGCCAAGAAAAACATTTGACCTAACTACACACACGCCCCGTACACATACACTTACACTCAGGTAAAAAAAAAAAAAAAAAAAAAAAAAACCACACACATAAACGCACGATAACATGGCCAAGGCATATGAAATAACATCAAAAGAAGATGGATGGTAACCATTTCAATATGATACGTGATTACTGAAAACCAAATTCACAGATTTTGTATGGAAACCGGAAAAGATGAACAAATGGGTAGTCATTACTTATTGACGAGCCGGTAAAGACAAAAGAAATGCAAAAACAAGTTTGACGGTTGTAATAGACGATGAAAGGTTGTTGCTTATAACGTATGATAGTCTAAGGTGTATAATATTTAAGGCCTTTGACTCAGTAATAATGCGAAAATACAGGTCGATCCCAGATCGGGTCAGTGAGTTTAAGCTGTTTACTGGGGGAGGCTACTGCTGTGTTTGGGACCCCAGTGAGGGGTTGGGCTGACTCGGCTGACGTTTTGGCGAGCATCTATTGTGGTGGAACTGGAACTGAAACCAAACAACTTTAACCTTTCATATTCGTGTGTCTTATGGAAGGTCATAAATATAGCGCCATAGCCTCTGTACCATGGTCTTCCACTGTCTTGGGTTAGAGTTCTCTTGCTTGAGGGTACACTCGGCCATACTATTCTATCTCATTTCTCTTCCTCTTGCTTTGTTAAAGTTTTCATAGTTTATATAGGAAATATTTATCTGATTGTTACAGTTCTTAAAATATTTTATTTTTCCTTGTTTCCTTTCCTCACTGGGCTATTTTCCCTGTTGGGGCCCCTGGGCTTATAGCATCTTGCTTTTCCAAACTAGGGTTGTAGCTTACCAAGTAATAATAATAATAATAATAATAATAATAATAATAATAATGGAGGAAGCTTGAAGCCAATAATGAATTATAATAAAACAAAGATTTTCGAGATAAGTAACATACATACTGACAAACACGAGGAAAGGACTCGCAACTGCCTGAATTGGAAATTTGGAAATGTAAATATTTCACCGGTGTCTGTCCCACAACAATAACTTGAATTATTTAAATTGATACAATGCTCATCTCAGGCTGCATTGGACCATGAAGCTGAGAAGGTAAAATAAAATGATTGATTTCACACATTTTCTTGCGTCAAAATAGTTACTTTATTAATTATTTTCAAAGCGAATGTACGAAAAGAATATACTGATTATCTAATTGCATTAAATAATACCATACAAGGAGGATCTTGAGGATGTTTTTAAAATAGTTTAACGAATCTGATAATTATACACTTAAAAATACCGAAATTTTACTCAGGGATTCTCCGTAAAAATATACTGTTCTCAAGCCGTATTCAGTAAAATACAAGGCGACCGTAATTTTATCTTACATTGTTATATTTTACGGGTTTGGTGACCGTAATAATCACTCCTTAACGTCAACATAACCGTTTTTAAAAGGGTAAAAATCCTGGAATAATGTTGACAGGCATTTGCCGTTTTTTAATGCAAATTTTCAACAGTGTATGGTATTATTTAACAGGAAAAAGAAAGAGACAGAATAGATAATAAAAGAGACAGAACGGATAATATGGTGACAACTATAAAAGTAGAGAGAGAGAGAGAGAGAGAGAGAGAGAGAGAGAGAGAGAGAGAGAGAGAGCAGAAATATCTTTGTAAGGAGAGTGATATTTTACATGGAGTAAAACGCAGCCTCCGAGAGAGAGAGAGAGAGAGAGAGAGAGAGAGAGCATATATCTTTGTAAGGGGAGTGATATTTTACATGCAGTAAAACGCAGCCTCCAAGAGAGAGAGGAGAGAGAGGAGAGAGAGAGAGAGAGAGAGAGCAGGTATCTTTGTAAGGAGAGTGATATTTTAAATGCAGTAAAACGCAGCCTCCAAAAGGTGTTCTCAGAAAGCGAAATAAATCTACGAGAGGGATCAGTGCCCGATGGAAACCAACGTAAAATTTCACAAAGGCTAAAGGAACCATACTTTCCCTCGTTGGCAGGCTTACAATATACTTAGGCTGATTGCACGCGAGAGAGAGAGAGAGAGAGAGAGAGAGAGAGAGAGAGAGAGTTCAATAGTATCGTCGGAGACTTCCACTGCCTGATCCCGAGTTCTATCTTACCCGCCCATGTCATAAATTTCCTTGAAGCACAGCCTGATCTTCCCTGTAAACTTGAACATCTACATCTGCTGAGGTGAAAGATAAGAACACAGGACTAGCAACCCTAACCATTATTGCTGTGTGTGTGTATGTTATAATATATATATATATATGTGTGTGTGTGTGTAATATTACTGTATATATTACATATATATATATATATATATATACACAATAACAACAACAACAACAACAACTACAAAAAAAAAAATACAACCCTCTTTAGTACACTTGCAGTAATTAGGCCTCCTTCATGTCCTTATTATTGTCTGGGATTTGGTCAGTTCTCATCACCGCCACTGGCCACTGCGGATTGGTGATGATGGGAGACATTCCTTCTGATTTATCATGCAAACCAACCTAGTATGGATGGCCCTCATCAATACAGATTTACTGATCATGGGAATACACAAAACCCTTTCACCACGTTAAGGTATTCCTAATTCAGGAAGGGAGATATATATATATATATATATAATATAGTGTGTGATATATTTTTGCACATTTAAACGTGTTTTTTCATATTTCAAATAAGCCATATATATTAATACATTAAAGTCTGGATTCTCTTAACGACCTCGGGATCAGAGCCCAAGGCGGAACCACCCAAAGACTATAGTATCGGACCGGCCGGGATTTGAACCCTCGGCCAGGATATCTGTATGCCAGTCACCATACCACGGCTGAGTGATATGGTCACTGGCATACAGATATCCTAGCCGAGGGTTCAAATCCCGGCCGGTCCGATATTATAGTCTTTGGGTGGTTCCGCCTGGGGCTCTGATCCCCGAGGTCGTTAAGAGAATCCAGACTTTAATGTGTTAGTATGTATGGCTTATTTGAAATATATATAATATATAATTATAATATATATATATATAATTGTGAAATAGTTACAAAAAGCGCACTCCCTTTTCCGTCAGAGAAGAGGAACCTAGAGACTGGGTCTTCCTGTTTTCTCTGTTGAAGGAGAAGAGAAAAAGAAAAAAATAGAAGAAAGCTGAGGCAGTATTGCCGTATCCAATGCCCTCTGAATTCCAAGTTGGTCTTGGGTTTCCTCATCTTCCTTCCCCGCTCTGGGAGGCCACGAGAAGTAAACAGATAAACACAGTAATATCATTGCTCGTAAGAGAGGGTTATTTTCACAGTCCTTTGTGACGGACTGCTGAATATATGCATTTCTTCCCTTTCCAAATGCTAAGAATTAACATAACGTTCCTGGAGAGAGAGAGAGAGAGAGGAGAGAGAGAGAGAGAGAGAAGAGAGAATGTATCCTTGAATTTAGGACCGTTGCAACATGCGTTTTATTTATAACATTTCTCGTTGTTAAAATACTTTGCGCAATATTCTGTCAACATTGTTACCATTTTTATAGAAAACTAAAAGATGCCTTCAGGAGGTGGTCATATTTGAGCTGCTGAAGTATTACCACTGAGAGAGAGAGAGAGAGAAGAGAGAGAGAGAGAGAGAGATGTATCCTTGAATTTAGGACCGTTGCAACTCTCGTTTTATTTATAACATTATTTCTCGTTACAATACGCTGTCAATATTGTCACAATTTTTATAGAAAACTAAAACTATTACCACTGAGAGAGAGAGAGACGAGAGAGAGAGAGAGAGAGAGAGAATGTAATAGCTTCATGTCTTTGCATATATCAAAGGATTATCAATTATTGATATAGTGATTTTCAATGAAACTTCCCCATTTTATTGACTAAAGTCTACCTCTAATAGCATACCCAACTAACGTACAGATGTTAACAATGTGATTGATATGACTGAGAATTCAATATATTTTAGTTTGATCTGAATACTTCAAAATATTTTAATTTGATCTGAATACTTCAAATATTTTAATTTGATCTGAATACTTCAAATATTTTAATTTGATCTGAATACTTCAAATATTTTAATTTGATCTGAATACTTCAAATATTCTAATTTGATCTGAATACTTCAAATTATTTTAGTTTGATTTGAATACTTCAAATATTAGTTTGATCTGAACACTTCAAATATTTTAGTTTGATCTGAATACTTCAAATTATTTTAGTTTGATCTGAATACTTCAAAATATTTTAATTTGATCTGAATACTTCAAAATATTTTAGTTTGATCTGAATACTTCAAAATATTTTAATTTGATCTGAATACTTCAAAATATTTTAGTTTGATCTGAATACTTCAAAATATTTTAATTTGATTTGAATACTTCAAAATATTTTAGTTTGATCTGAATACTTCAATTTTAAGTTTGATCTGAATACTTCAAAATATTTTAGTTTGATCTGAACACTTCAAATATTTTAGTTTGATCTGAATACTTCAAAATATTTTAGTTTGATCTGAATACTTCAAAATATTTTAATTTGATCTGAATACTTCAAAATATTTTAGTTTGATCTGAATACTTCAAATTATTTTAGTTTGATCTGAATACTTCAAAATATTTTAGTTTGATCTGAATACTTCAAATTATTTTAGTTTGATCTGAATACTTCAAATATTTTAATTTGATCTGAATACTTCAATATTTTAATTTGATCTGAATACTTCAAAATATTTTAATTTGATCTGAATACTCAAATATTTTAATTTGATCCTGAATACTTCAAAATATTTTAATTGATCTGAATACTTCAAAATAGTTTGTTTCACCTTTCCTTACAAAACGGGGTTGACGCAGCACTTATATAGCTATATTATCTGAAAGGTAAAAGTGACTACGCTTTTACGCACCGTGAACTAAAAAGTTTCAAGTTTCACCATATGCGTACATGTTGATTGTTCGTTGTGCTTCCTATGTATACAGAAATATCAACATCAATGTCACCTGTATATTGGGTGTGACCCTCGTCTCAAAGGCTTTCTTTATCACGCCAACTGAGATGATCTAATTTAATATAGAAAAATGGTCAGTGTAAACGTTACTCAAACTGAAAACCTTCAAAATAAAAATAGAAAAAAGAACACCAGATGATTTTCAAAATATTAAGATACAACCCTTATATTTATTTCGTTACAATTTTGTAAAGCTGTAATTTTTTTTTTTTAATCTCCCTATTTTTTTCACCCTAATTGAAAAGCTGTCTGCTAAAAGCCCCAGTGACAGCAGGCTGCTACATGTCCCAGTGAAAGCAGGCTGCTAAATGTCCCAGTGAAAGCAGGCTGCTAAAATCCTCAGTGAAAGCAGCCCAGTGCAGAAAGGAAATGTACAAGTAACGAATAAACTACATTTGAGAAATGATAAAAAACATAAGATATATCAAAATCAATACCATAGACTATAAAACAAGACAGAAAAGCATTTGCACAATGTTTGAATTACTGAAGTTCTCCTGATTCAATCACCAAATTATGATGGAGAAGGTATACTGCATACTTAGTATTACATACAAGATGGTACAGTCTGGGAAGATCTGAATGTAAATAGTCGGAATTATGAAAAATCTTATGCGACAGGACTAAAGAACTAAGTGAACGACAGTGCCAGAGATTGATATCCACATCTAAGAAAAAAAAATTAATAGACCGCAAATTTTGTAAGAGATATTAAGATGAGAAAGAGAGGACTCATTGTGGCGGGATGTTGCAAAAACAACCCCCCACACCCTTGAATCTTACTTCGGACAATTGTCTCCGCAACACAAACTTTCCCCTTACGTTATCTAAAACCAGACTCTTAGACTTAAGGACAAAAAACAAGACAAAACATATTAAAATGAAATTAATCCTCCACATCATAACATGGTCGAATGAAAGAATTAAAAAGATTCCCCGGGATAGCTTGGTCACATAAAATCTTGAGAGATTTTCTTAATGTGTCAATTTTTCCTGCAATACAGTATTAATCATACAACTGATTTTTTGGCTATTTTGACAATAAACTTAAAATCATCATAGATTTGTATTGAAATCTCTTATTTCTTCTTACGATCGTTCCTATATATTTTCACCCATTTTAAGAATTCTGTTTGTATCCTGTTTAAATGTCCTTAGATTTATGAAGTCTGCATCTCTTATGCAACAAAGCTATAGAAACAAAGGGTCAATAAATATCAGACCATTGCCAGAAGGCGTTCTGTTAAGCCATCTTCCACAAGTCCTATTCTAAAGTGAAAGTTAAAGCTACTGCACGCTACCTGTTTTCCAGATCTCTATTAGTGTGTGCTACTCATTTTGCAATGACCAATTAGTTCGTGCTACTCGTTTTACAGAGTTGTATTACTGTAAACTACTTTTTTTTGCAGAGCTTGATTAATTCGAGCTACATATTCTAGACCTCTATTAGTGCGTGCTACTCATTTTGCAGAGACCAATTAGTTCGTGTTACTTGTTTTACAGAGTTATATTACTGTAAATTACTTTTTTTTTGCAGAGCTTGATTAATTCGAGCTACATATTCTAGACCTCTATTAGTGCGTGCTGCTCGTTTTGCAGAGACCAATTAGTTCGTACTACTTGTTTTACAGAGCTATATTCTGGACACTACTTTTTTTGAAGAACTTGATTGATGCGGGCTACCTATTCTATAGAGCTCTATTAGTGCGTGCTGCTCGTTTTGCAGAGACAATTAGTTCATGCTACTTTACAGAGTTATATTACTGTAAACTACTTTTATTTCAAAGCTTGATTCATGTGTGCTACCTATTTCACATAACTCTATTAATGCAATCTACTCGTTATGCAAGGATAGATTAGTGTGTCACTTGTTTTGCAGCGTCCTATTAGTACATACAACTCATTTGGCAGTACCTCATTACAGTGTGCTACTTATTCAGCAGAAGCCTATTAGTGTATGCTACTCATTTAGCAGAGCCCTATTAGAGCATGCTACTTATTTACCAGAACAGCCTTTTACAGTTTACTACCCGTTAGTGAGAGTTCTATTGGTGAACAATTCTCATTTAGAAGAATTCTATTAGTGCGTGCTACTCGTTTGCAGGGCATCAGCAGCCTTGTCTTGTTGAGTGCCATTCGGGAACGTCGTTTGTCTTGGTTTGTCAAACTGGAATTACTCTTTTTGTATGTAAAGATTTATTTGTTTTTTTACAGTTAATCTAATAACTAGTATTTCCCCCTGCATTCTGTGAAATCTTGCACAGCAAGTTAATTAATGATGTTTAAGATTTGTTTAATAGGAAAGTTAACTTATAATAATAATAATAATAATAATAATAATAATAATAATAATAATAATATAATAATAATAATGACAAAGATTACTTTGGGTGACATTACATGTCATTATTTGAACCCTGGAAGAAATAAAACTGAAAAAGGAATGAGCTCTTTTCATCTGTTTTCATGGGGTTTCTTGTCCAAATAAGAGAGAGAGAGAGAGAGAGAGAGAGAGAGAGAGAGAGAGAGAGAGGACCCTACGTCGGTGTTCGATAGGATATAAATTGTTTCTATTTTCTCCTTTACAAATGTAAAACAGTAATGAAAAGAGACCATTAAACAAGACGAAATTAAAATACGGAGTTGAAATAAATCATACAACATAAAAAGAAGCAGGTGATTACATGAATTAATGGTGTTGACAAGTAAGGAATAGGAATTAAAAAGGACGTGGAGATGGAAACGAGAAGTAAAAGATATAATAGGAAAAAATAGGAAACTATCATATAAAAGTTCAAATTAAGGAAAATAAAACTGAGAAAATAATTAGAATGAATAATAATTACAATATAAAAAGTTTCCTCATCTTGTGCGAAGCTATGAGGGGCTGACAAAAGAGTCGACAAAAATAAACCGGGATAAAAATGATGATGATAATATCATTATATGTAACGAATTCCAAGAGAGATTAGTTCACAAAACTTTCAACTGGGTTCCACAAGGCACTAGAAGAGTTGGAAGACCCAGAATCTATATGGGTGAGGATTATGAAGCGTTAAATGGGAGATGATGAATGGAGAAGTATTGATTTACATGCTCAAGATAGAGACGACTGACGAAATCTAACCGAGGTCCTTTGCGTCAGTGGGCGTAGGGGGAGATGATGATGATGATGAAATCAAGCATTTCTTTTTTGTTTTTTCTTTTTTTGGTAAGAATATGATAAGCAAGAACGATAAGAAAAATCACTCTAAAAATTGCGTACAACATTATGGCCAGTGTGTCAATGAAGTCTTTTACGTATCGTTTATATCAGTACCATGGCAAATATTTTTATTCATTAGGCATATGAGAAAAAGAATACAGTATGTAAATTTCCTTTACTCTAAACAAAAGCTAAACCGTAAGAATGTTATATTAGGAATGTACTACAAAATCAACCTTTATTTAATTGTCTCATATTATATATAAAATTATTTACACTCAAAGAATATAAGACAAAAGCATGCACAAACAAACGCCTAGGGGCATTATCTGAACGTATATTGATTTAAGTAATATACATTGTAAGTCTTGTACCTGGTGATTACTTGACAGTGGTGGGTGGCAGTCAGGAATGAAAAGGGTAACAGGATAACAACCTCATCCCATGATGGAAGGAGATTGTTATTTTCAACAGGGAAAAGATTAGAAGGTGATGGTGACAATAAACATGTGGTTAATTTTCCCTAAAGCCAACCCTTTTAATATATATATATATATATATATATATATTTATATATATATATATATATATGTATATATAAATATATATATATATATATAAATATATATATATATATATATATGTCAACAACAACAACAGATGAAGTCATTTCTGGTCCGCTGCAGGACATAGCCCTCGGACATGTCCTTAATCATGTCTGTGGTTTGGCGAGTTTTCATCACCACACTGGTCAACGCAGATTAGTGATGGTAGGTTTTCGTCTGATCGCTGACAGCGAACCAATCTAGTGTGGGTGGCCCTGACTAGTACAGTTTTACTGATCATTGCGATACACAAACCCTTTCACCAAGTTCAGGTATCCCCACCCAGAAAGGGATATACACACATACACAAACAAACACACACGTATATTTATATATATATGTATATATATATATATATATATACATGTACAGTATATATATATATATATATACATGTACAGTATATATATATATATATATGCACTGTATATATATGTATATATATATGTACTGTATATATATATAATATATATATATATATATAATATATATATATATATATATATAATATATCAATTGCGCATCAATGTCAATCCTTCAGATAAGCAAAATCGACTATTTTTTTTTTCATGGAGGCATCAAACGATGAGGCCACAAAAGTTTATTTGATATCTACCAGAGCCAATGGAAAACAAAAAACAAATTCACAATAATGTTCCGTGATCATTTGGCTGGTGGCTTCCCCTTCCCCCTAACCCCCTCCCCCCCCCCCCTCTCTCTCTCTCTCTCTCTCTCTCTCTCTCTCTCTCTCTCCCACAAACAGATTCGAGTGGGAGTCAAGAAGCTTCTTTGGAATTCAAGTTTTTCTTCTTTTTTTTCTCTCTCTCGCCCGTTTTACAAGGAAAGCCACCAAAGAAATATTAGATCAGAAAGGAAGGCGATGGTAATGGCTGGTAAATCCAGGAGGGGGGGGGGGAGGGGAGTGGTTATGGATTGGGGGAGGGTTTTAGTGAAGGGGTTCCGGGGAGGGGGAATGTTGGATGTGGATAGAAGCAAATATCAAAGAGTTTGGAATGGGGTACAAATCCATAATTCCGACTTGACTTTAATGGACTTAGGGGAGATTTTAAGACACCAACTCACCTAAATAAGGCAACACCATCTTAGCATCAGAGAGAGAGAGAGAGAGAGAGAGAGAGAGAGAGAGACTTCCAGCTAATGCAATGCAAATAAGGCAACACAATCTTAGCATCAGAGAGAGAGAGAGAGAGAGAGAGACTTCCAGCTAACGCAATGGTTTCCAATTATCTCATTGTATTTCCAACATGAGAGATCAAAGGCCTTTTCTCTCATTTTTAATTCAAGTAATGGCATCAAATTCGGAGGAAATGTATTCTTGCAAATAGGCAGCAGTGTAGTTCCAAGAAGAACGGAAGGATAAAGAGATAGAGGAAGAGGAAAAATTTAACAAGAAAAGGTGACGAGAATAGCTGGAAGAAATCGATAAATAATAATTCCGGAAAAAACTGGAAAGGTATACGTCCCAAACTGAATCAGCAACTACACTTGTTCTAAGGACATTACAATATTAATGATATCAATATATATATATATATATATTGATAGCTCAGTCGGTATGGTCCCTGCCAGCATGGTTTCCAGCCGTACAGGTGGTGGTTCGAATCCCCACCCGGCCAGAAGCTGTTACCATAAAATGAATTCCAAGTGGATAATATATTCCCAAGATAGAATTCGGTATTAAATGCCATTCGTGGGTGATATTTACACACACACACACACACACACACACACACATATATATATATATATATATATATTGTATGTGTGTGCAATCCCTAAATGTCAAAGTTTAACTTTATCCTCACCTGCGAAACTAATAATGAGTTAACCAGTGAATCGTTGTGTGTCTGGTTGGTATGTGACTGAGGTGAGTTGCATGATATTTGCAACTGCATCTCTGTAAGCGGAAGGTTAACATCCAGGATAATTCCACGTGTGCATACACACACACACACACACACACATATATATATATATATATGTATATATATATTGTGTATAATAGAGAGAGAGAGAGAGAGAGAGAGAGAGAGAGAGATTTTTAGATTTATATATATATATATATATGTGTGTATATACATGTATATATATACATATATATATATACATATATATATATATATATATATAAACAAAGTCGCTGACAGCGTCGGTGAAATTGATATTGAAAGTTAAAAGGGCTTAAGTATCGCTCATGAATGACAGAGGCAAGGGACAGTGACAATGCCCTACAGACTGACCATATATCCATATGATCTGCGCCCAAGACCCCTCTCCATCAAGCTTGGACCAGGAGGGGCCAGGCAATGGCTTCTGATGACTCAGCAGGTAAACCTATAGGGTCCCCCAAACTCCACATCCTTAGCTCACATGGATGGTGAGGTTCCAGACACGAAATAAAACTATCAAGTTTGAGCGGGATTCGATCTCCCGTCCTGCGGAACGCCAGATAGGAACCGAGGTATAAGGGTCGCAACATCACATCTTTAAAATATGCAATGTTAAAAAACGAAAATGAATTAAGATTTATACCATTAATTCTGGGTTATATTGTCTTAATATTATTCAAAATAAAAGCACTTATTAAAACGTAAACGGTTGTGATGAATTTCAAATCCGCTTGAAGAAAATAACTTGATATAAAGTACGTGAGGTAACTGGACGAGAATAAACTGACGGTGAGAATCACAATAAAGTAATAGAGACGATGTTACTGCAAATTGAGTTACTTTGCCGCTTGTGCCTTTGTTGGGTAATATGGAAGTAATGGCTAGCTCGAATGCACGGCGATACAGATTGCTTTCGTCTTGTTGCGTTTTCATCTCTATTTTGGTAGAGAGAGAGAGAGAGAGAGAGAGAGAG
>NC_090742.1:23074804-23077304 GCF_036898095.1 Palaemon carinicauda
ATAAATATATATATATATATATATATATATTGTAATTTCTGCCGTATCTCCCATTGCAAATGGATACTACGTGTACTTGGTGTTTACAATTCATACGCACCTTTACATACACACCCAACTAGCATTTGGAATTTAACAGGGAATCGTCATCACAATATACTTTCTCTCTCTCTCTCTCTCTCTCTCTCTCTCTCTCTCTCTCTCTATATATATATATATATATATATACATATCTGGTGAACTGTAGGACAAAAGACTAGGACATATTTTTATTCCTATCTGGGGTTTGGCCAGTTTTAATCACCAGGCTGGCCAGGGCAGATTGGTGATGATGGGAGATTTTCATTTGATCGCCCACAACAAACCAAACTAGTTTGGGTGTCCCAAACTGGTAGCCTACAACTTTGCTGATCGTGGTGATTAACAAACCCTATCACCACGTTAAAGTACTCCCACTCAGAAAATGATAGATGTATATATATATATATATACATATATATATATATATATATATGTATATATATATGTGTATATATATATATATATATACATATATATATATATATATATATATTCACTTTGTTATGAAATCCTCTACGTTCTCACAAAGCAGTCCTTTGTGTTTGGCTTAGAGCTTTTGTACCCCATATTTCAAGAAAAGGCCGAAGGATTGTAATCAATAAGGTGAATACAAACAAGATTAAATAAATTGTAACAAAGAACACATAAGGCTCATTTCTCTCTCTCTCTCTCTCTCTCTCTCTCTCTCTCTCTCTCTCTCTAAACGACTAATTAGAGGAAATGAGAAAGAAGTGCAAATCCCGGAACATAAATAACAATGACTTTGAGTCGGTTGAAAAAAAAAGTCTTACGTTTTCATTTATTCCATCTTCTCCTCCTACTTTTTCTCTTCATTTCTCTTTCTTCACTGAGGGGTAAAATAAAAAGTGGTTCAAATTTCTTCGCTGTTCCCGAAATGTAATATAAAAGCCACGCTCAGGTAACGCTAAAAAAAAACTTTTTCAAGGCTCAACGTTTTAGAGATTATTGTTTCCCCTTTTTTCCACCTAGCTTACTTGGAGGGTTACATCAGCAAACACAAATGGCTTGTTTCTTTTAGAGTGAGATAGGTTTTTCTTTCTTTGTTCTTCAGATACCTGGAAAAAGTTTATCCTTTGGGCTTATAGCATCCTGTTTTACCAGCTAGAGTTGTAGTTTAGTTAGTAATAATGATGATGATGATAACAACAACAACAACAACAACAACAACAACAACAATAATAATAATAATAATAATAACATCAACTTGAACAAAAACTACAACAACAATAATAATAATAATAATAACAGCAACAACAACAATAATAATAATAACAACAACAATAATAAGAATGATAATAGTAACATTAACAACGATAACAAAAACAGGCATAAAAATTATAATAATTACGAAATAATAATAATAATAATAATAATAATAATAATAATAATAATAATAATAATAATAATAATAATAACGGAAAAATTGGAGTCTTGAAGTTAAGGTCGATGAGAAAGGTACTCAAGGTAAACAAAAAGCATAAAAGAGTAGCCGTTACAACGGCCAAAATTTTATCAATCAATATCCTTGGTGTAGATGATCACTAAGATTAGCCTGAGCCTAATTGATGTCGGTTCTAGAATAACGAAACGATATCACGAACTGGAAGTTTGATGTAAGTCATCAACGCAACGTAGCAACGTTTTAGAACGAAAATGCCGCATATCTGTGTTTTCTTCTATTGCCATTTTCTGTGATCATCTTTTGGTTCCCCTCCAGCTAATTCCCCTATGAAAACTTTGACTTATCTTATCTCACTCATTCTTATCACACGACCTTAAAATCTCAAAAACTGCAAAACTAGAAACTCATGTTTAATTAATTCTTGGTTACATAAAATGCTCATATTTCGTGAGGGGTCTTAAATCTATGAGAAAAGCTAAAAAAGACATGAATTATTCTTCAGTAGTACTCCTTTAAGATGCAAAATCTCAGAAAAAAAGACTAGAATGGACATGAATTGTTCTTTGACAGCAGCACTTTACGACGAAAAATCTCAGAAAAAAAGGACTAAATTGGACATGAATTGTTCTTTGGCAGTACCACTTTACGATGCAAAATCTCAGAAAAAAGACTAAGAAAGACATAATTTGTTCCTCGGTAGTACCACTTTACGATGCAAAATCTCAGAAAAAAACTAAGATAGACATGAATTGTTCTTCTACAGTATCACTTTACAATGCAAAATCTCAGAAAAAAGACTAAGAAAGACATAATTTGTTCCTCAGTAGTACCACTTTACGATGCAAAATCTCAGAAAAAAACTAAGATAGACATGAATTGTTCTTCTACAGTATCACTTTACAATGCAAAATCTCAGAAAAAAGACTAAAAAAGACATAATTTGTTCCTCAGTAGTACCACTTTACGATGCAAAATCTCAGAAAAAAGACTAAAATA
>NC_090742.1:23082304-23090658 GCF_036898095.1 Palaemon carinicauda
ACAAGCACACACAAGCATCCCGCCACTCACCAGAGTATAACTACTCCCTCTTATCGTAACCGAGGGAAGGGGAGAGCTGAGCATGACCGAAAAGAAATATATATATATATATATATATATACATATACATATATATATATATATATATATATATAAAATTACTAGCTAGGCTACAACCATAGCTAGAAAAGCAAGATGCTATTAGCACAACGGTTTCAACAGAGAAAAACAGTTTAGAGAAAAAAAAGAAGGAAATAAACAAACTACAAGAGAAATAATGAAAAATCAAAATAAAATATTTTCAGAACAGTAACAACAATAAAATAGTTCTTTCATATATAAACTATTATACAAAATTTTAAAATAAAAAATACGAGGAAGAAAAATAAGATAAATTGTGTGCCCGAGTGTACCCTCTAACCAGACACTTGATCTTTATTACAAAGGGGAGATGAGAAAACTAAACGAAGAGAACAATAATTTGGAAAAGCTCCGACAGCTCTCACAACACGAAAATAAATAAATGAATAAATGTTATTACAAAGGAGGGGTGACATCAAAAGTCGTGAGGATCAGGCTTCACATAGGGAGCGAAATTGCATCTAGATATTGTACCAACCGTGTGTCACACAATTGTACATAATTATTTTGTATATATTATGCTTGTATCTGCGCTCTTCCCTCGCACTAAAAAGAGCCTGAATGATCATGTCTCCGTTTTGCTCTGTAACATTGTCTGTCTCTCGATTGTATCTAGATATTGTACCAACCGTGTGTCACACAAATGTACATAATTATTTTGTATATATTATGCTTGTATCTGCGCTCTTCCCTCGCACTAAAAAGAACCTGAATGATCATGTCTCCGTTTTGCTCTGTAACATTGTCTGTCTCTCGAACAGGTTATGTACTGTTGCCTTGGGGTTTTGTATATAAAGGAGAGTGTTCCTTAATAAACAACTCAGTTGATTGCATCCTGCCTTTGAGTTCACAACCCTCTCTCGGCTCCGTCACAATATTAACCAAAACGAATAGGGAAGAGAAATGGCAGGTGTCAATAAAGACAGTTAGCGAGGCTTTTGATATTCAAATGTAATAATTGCATTGTAATTCTAATCGGATATTCTCCCTAAAATTATACGGATCTCAGCCGTATTTCAGTAAAATACATGCGACCGTAATATTTACCCTACTTTTTTATTATCTTTTACGGGTTGGTGACCGTAAATTCTCCCTAAAATTATACGGATCTCAGCCGTATTTCAGTAAAATACATGCGACCGTAATTTTTACCCTACTCTGTTATCATTTTTACGGGTTGGTGACAGTAAATTCTCCCTAAAATTATACGGATCTCAGCCGTATTTCAGTAAAATACATGCGACCGTAATATTTACCCTACTTTTTTATTATCTTTTACGGGTTGGTGACCGTAAATTCTCCCTAAAATTATACGGATCTCAGCCGTATTTCAGTAAAATACATGCGACCGTAATTTTTACCCTACTCTGTTATCATTTTTACGGGTTGGTGACCGTAAATTCTCCCTAAAATTATACGGATCTCAGCCGTATTTCAGTAAAATACATGCGACCGTAATATTTACCCTACTTTTTTATTATCTTTTACGGGTTGGTGACCGTAAATTCTCCCTAAAATTATACGGATCTCAGCCGTATTTCAGTAAAATACATGCGACCGTAATTTTTACCCTACTCTGTTATCATTTTTACGGGTTGGTGACCGTAAATTCTCCCTAAAATTATACGGATCTCAGCCGTATTTCAGTAAAATACATGCGACCGTAATATTTACCCTACTTTTTTATTATCTTTTACGGGTTGGTGACCGTAAATTCTCCCTAAAATTATACGGATCTCAGCCGTATTTCAGTAAAATACATGCGACCGTAATTTTTACCCTACTCTGTTATCATTTTTTACGGGTTGGTGACCGTAAATTCTCCCTAAAATTATACGGATCTCAGCCGTATTTCAGTAAAATACAAGCGACCGTAATTTTTACCCTACTCTGTTATCTTTTTTTACGGGTTGGTGACCGTAAATTCTCCCTAAAATTATACGGTTCTCAGCCGTATTTCAGTAAAATACATGCGACCGTAATATTTACCCTACTTTTTTATTATCTTTTACGGGTTGGTGACCGTAAATTCTCCCTAAAATTATACGGATCTCAGCCGTATTTCAGTAAAATACATGCGACCGTAATTTTTACCCTACTTTTTTATTATCTTTTACGGGTTGGTGACCGTAAATTCTCCCTAAAATTATACGGTTCTCAGCCGTATTTCAGTAAAATACATGCGACCGTAATTTTTACCCTACTTTTTTATTATCTTTTACGGGTTGGTGACCGTAAATTCTCCCTAAAATTATACGGTTCTCAGCCGTATTTCAGTAAAATACATGCGACCGTAATTTTTACCCTACTCTGTTATCATTTTTTACGGGTTGGTGACCGTAAATTCTCCCTAAAATTATACGGATCTCAGCCGTATTTCAGTAAAATACATGCGACCGTAATTTTTACCCTACTCTGTTATCATTTTTACGGGTTGGTGACCGTAAATTCTCCCTAAAATTATACGGATCTCAGCCGTATTTCAGTAAAATACATGCGACCGTAATATTTACCCTACTTTTTTATTATCTTTTACGGGTTGGTGACCGTAAATTCTCCCTAAAATTATACGGATCTCAGCCGTATTTCAGTAAAATACATGCGACCGTAATTTTTACCCTACTCTGTTATCATTTTTTACGGGTTGGTGACCGTAAATTCTCCCTAAAATTATACGGATCTCAGCCGTATTTCAGTAAAATACAAGCGACCGTAATTTTTACCCTACTCTGTTATCTTTTTTTACGGGTTGGTGACCGTAAATTCTCCCTAAAATTATACGGTTCTCAGCCGTATTTCAGTAAAATACATGCGACCGTAATATTTACCCTACTTTTTTATTATCTTTTACGGGTTGGTGACCGTAAATTCTCCCTAAAATTATACGGATCTCAGCCGTATTTCAGTAAAATACATGCGACCGTAATTTTTACCCTACTTTTTTATTATCTTTTACGGGTTGGTGACCGTAAATTCTCCCTAAAATTATACGGTTCTCAGCCGTATTTCAGTAAAATACATGCGACCGTAATTTTTACCCTACTTTTTTATTATCTTTTACGGGTTGGTGACCGTAAATTCTCCCTAAAATTATACGGTTCTCAGCCGTATTTCAGTAAAATACATGCGACCGTAATTTTTACCCTACTTTTTTATTATCTTTTACGGGTTGGTGACCGTAAATTCTCCCTAAAATTATACGGATCTCAGCCGTATTTCAGTAAAATACATGCGACCGTAATATTTACCCTACTTTTTTATTATCTTTTACGGGTTGGTGACCGTAAATTCTCCCTAAAATTATACGGATCTCAGCCGTATTTCAGTAAAATACATGCGACCGTAATTTTTACCCTACTCTGTTATCATTTTTTACGGGTTGGTGACCGTAAATTCTCCCTAAAATTATACGGATCTCAGCCGTATTTCAGTAAAATACAAGCGACCGTAATTTTTACCCTACTCTGTTATCTTTTTTTACGGGTTGGTGACCGTAAATTCTCCCTAAAATTATACGGTTCTCAGCCGTATTTCAGTAAAATACATGCGACCGTAATATTTACCCTACTTTTTTATTATCTTTTACGGGTTGGTGACCGTAAATTCTCCCTAAAATTATACGGATCTCAGCCGTATTTCAGTAAAATACATGCGACCGTAATTTTTACCCTACTTTTTTATTATCTTTTACGGGTTGGTGACCGTAAATTCTCCCTAAAATTATACGGTTCTCAGCCGTATTTCAGTAAAATACATGCGACCGTAATTTTTACCCTACTTTTTTATTATCTTTTACGGGTTGGTGACCGTAAATTCTCCCTAAAATTATACGGTTCTCAGCCGTATTTCAGTAAAATACATGCGACCGTAATTTTTACCCTACTTTTTTATTATCTTTTACGGGTTGGTGACCGTAAATTCTCCCTAAAATTATACGGATCTCAGCCGTATTTCAGTAAAATACATGGGACCGTAATTTTTACCCTACTCTGTTATCATTTTTTACGGGTTGGTGACCGTAATATCACTCCTTTACGTCAATATATCAGTTTTTAAAACAGTAAATGTCTGGCAACATTTTTTACAGGATTTTTACCGTATTTTTTACTGCAAATTTTCAACAGCATAGCTGAATCATTTCGAATAAACCCGAATTACAAATCTCTTTACCTCTTCCTGTTGATTATTACAGTTATAATCATTATTATTATTACCTACTTTCTCCTGGGGGAAAGAATTATGATTTAATTTTCTGCTGTTTCGACATGAACGAAAGGAGTTTATTTTCGTTCCAAAATAAATCCACCTGAAGATGATATTTGTCTATCCTTTACATACTCTGTGGATTTCAATTCGCTTACATGAAAGATAATCTATTTCCTCATATTTCTATTTCCCTATCGACGAAATTTTTTTTTATTCTAGGAAAAAAAAAAAAAAAAAAAAAAAAAAAAAAAAAAAAAAAAAAAAAACCCATTTTCGTTCTGTTCTACGACAAGAGAATTGTTTTCAATTTCAGTTCAATTGCGTTGGAAGATGTAAAGTTATATTTTCAAATATTTTGTACGAATTACATCTTATCTCATTTGGAAAGAGATTACATTTATCTTTAATTATTTTATATGGATATAACACGTATATTTTTATTCTTAATGACCTTTTTAACGTTTTCATTTCCAAGTAATTTCCACCGAAAGCCTTTAATCCTGAATCGGAAATACCGATCACTTCATCTTTGGTGGGATTTGAACTCATAATTCTAAAAAGATTTCTTTCTGGCGTTGTCTAAAAATAGACAACATAAAGTTTAAAACATATTCCCTGGGAATAGCAAATCTAAAACCTGCGCCTTAGAAGGTGAAGTCTAAAAAAATACACTCCTTAGGGAGTAATAAGCTTATAAGTAAAAACGTTTTGTCTAAAAATTGATACGCTTAGATTAAAAATAGACTCCTTAGGACGTAAGTCTAAACTTCGATTCCTAAGGAATGTTAGACCTGCATATAGGAACCTTAAATCTAGAAATAGCAACGGCAAGTTTAGAAATAGGCTCCTCATGAGCGTAAAGTCTAAACACAAACTTCTTGAGAATGCCAAGCTTACAAATACATAACATCAAGTCTGAAATTGGAATCCGTAAGAATGCTAACTTAATGTTCATATTTGTAATAAGAACATTAATTTTGAATAACATACACAAAGTTTAAAACAGACTCCCAAGGAACATTAAGACTATCCTTACCAACGATGCTACGAGGAAGGATGGGGAGGGAAATAGAGAGCTATCCAGTGGGTGCAGCTAGTAGACAAGCTCTAAAGAGCCTTTGCTTATAGTACACCGCGCGCGATATATCATGAGAGAAAATAACTGAAATATCTGCTTGTTTAATATATCAATAAACAATTAGGATATCACAATTTTCTGTCATTTCTATTTTGCTTTAGCGCGTTATTGTAATATCTTATCTTAATTCTGACATTTTCCTTTTGAAGGAACAACTTCATACTAGTTTAGTTTTACGACATCAGTTAGCGACGCATTTATTCCTTTCAAAACCCGAAGAAAAATTTTTATCTTTTCTCCTCTGAAAATGATGAAATACTTGTGTACATTCACTTGCCAATTACCTCATGTAAATGAATGTTTTACATTCTCCTCTTATAACGCATATAAATGCATTCGCTCCCTCTCCTTCTCTCTTGAGTGTGAATTCTTTTATTTTGACGCCTAACAAACCCAGAACTTCTTTCGTTTCTCTTCTTTTAAGAATAGAAAAACAAATTTCATAGATGTCGTCTTTCATAGAAGGAGATGTGTCTCCAACTGATCTCCTTTGATGATGAAAGAGTGACGGTTCGACGTGTTACTAATGAGCGCTCTGTGTAACAGAGCATTGTTACCGAGGCGTTCTGTTTATTTTCCTCCATGAAGGAAAGTGTTCAGTTCTCATTCAGTTCTCCATTAAGGTCTAAAATGGTTATTTTTATTTAGGGGTCGACGGAGCAGGAAATTTAATGGCCTTATGTGAGAAAGGCACCATTGAAATAACTAAATAACAGTGAGGGGGGGGGGGGGGCGGGGGTGTTAACGCCACCTTTTATAGGACATAAAATTGCAATATTCCTTAAACCAGAACTGCTTTGTTCTACATAAAGCGAACACGGAGCTATCTCGTCTTTCCTATTGCTGCTCTAAAAAGGAGTTATTTGATTTATTTTTGTGTGAGGGAAAAGAAATGGAAATAATCTTCACTGAAAAAAGAACTGGTAATTGAGAGAGAGAGAGAGAGAGAGAGAGAGAGAGAGAGAATTTATCTAGAAGACCCTTATATGACAAAGAAAAAAGCTACAAGAGAGAGAGAGAGAGAGAGAGAGAGAGAGAGAGAGAGAGAATATTTTAAAATCCCCTATTTGACAGATAAAAAACTTATATTTTCGTTTAGAATAAGAGACACTATAGTCAATTCTTTTTAGTGAGGCAGATTTGCACCGACTTGCAGGGGTGCCCTTATAGCTTGGAAAAATTCTTGATCACTGATTGGTTGGACAAGATAATTCTAACCAATCAGAGAGCAGGAAACTTTTCCGATTTAAAAGGGCACCGCTACGAGTCCGTGCAAATGCGCCTCATTTAAAAAATTGAGTATAGATCTTAAAGCGTGAATAAACTGAACATTACTATCACAACTACTGACTGACATCATCAATACTATACCATCACCATTATCATCAGCACTGTCATCACACACCAAAGTTACACTGAAAGAAAACTTAAGATTAGATACTTACAAATATCACTTGTGATTAATGAGAAAAGCAAAATTTATCCCAATAGCTATTAAAATCTTCCCCCCCTTCAGGTAATAAAAGCAAAATGAATAAAAAGATTCTTTGAAATGGCCCATAATATTATTTGAGAACATTCATGAGGGTCCTTTATATATGGAAATAGGGTGCTGGTATACAAAACATAATCCCTAAACCTTTTCTTTTAAAAGAAAGTAGAGTAATATTATGGTTTTAATTATGAAGAAATGACGGTAATTCAGAGTAAACACAAGTTAATGTTTGTATTTTCTTTTTTTTTTCTCTTTTTCTTTCATCTCACTCAACCCTCCCTTTACCTTTGTCCTTGTCTTTCTGTGTCATTTCTTTTATATCTAACACTTTTCCTCTTATATTTTATCTCTCTCTCTCTCTCTCTCTCTCTCTCTCTCTCTCTCTCACACACAACCATCTTTTTTTTCTCATTCTACCTATCGTCCTCTTCCTCATCGTAATTTTTATTTCCATTTTGTTTTATATTATTTCTATTCTACCCCTCTCTTCTGCAACAATCTTTTTTCCTACCATTCCCGTCCTTCCAACTTCGCCCCCTTTTATCCCCTGTATCTTATCTACCCTTCCTCCTTTCCTCCTTTCCTTTCCTTCCCTTTCTTCCCATCTGTCCTCCTGCTCCTGCTCCTCCTCCTGCCATCAACGAACGAACGAACGCACGCTTCTGTGTACTGGTGGTGTGCCAGGTATATGGGTTCGATGTTCCATCCTAGTAAGTATGAATTGAGAGCACGGAAGGTAGTGTTTCCTTTTGTGTTCGCATTTCATTCATTTTTAGTTCGTTTATGTGAGCACGATACACACTTACGTGTATGTATGTATGTATGTATGTGTATATATATATATATATATATATTTGTATATTTATATATATATATATATATATTTCTATATATGTATATATATATATATATTCATATATACATATATGTATATGTATATGTATGTATATATATATATATATATATATAATATACAGTATATATATATATACAAGGAGACTTGCTTACACATCTGAACGCGCATACTGCAATATATATATATATATATATATATACACATATATGTATATATATATATATATATATATTTGTGTTTGCGTACGCATTTTGGTTACACTTTCCGCACGATTTCTCTCTCTCGTTTGTTCCATTAGGTCAAAGCTCCAGTATCATCGTTGCACTGCGATTAGTGCTTCCAGAAGAGAGCAGAAAATGACTCTTCCTTGCTACCAGATTGCATAACGAGTAAGACGCTTGTCATTGCATGTAATCAAGTTTTTCCAGGAAAAGTGAAGCATTTATTACAATTCTTATACCGGAGAGTAACTGGTTTGAGACAAAAGTGGTTTTGTGGAGATGGAGCAAGGCTTGAAG
>NC_090742.1:23091158-23103658 GCF_036898095.1 Palaemon carinicauda
TATATCCTTTTTTAAAACGGTAAATGTCAGGCAACATTTATTCCAGGATTTTTACCGTATTTTTTACGGCAAATTTTTAACAGTGTAATAGTTGAATCATTTCGAATAAACCCGAATTACATATCTCTTTAACCACTTCCTGTTCATTGTTACAGTTAGAATCATTATTATTATATCTACTTTCTCCTGAGGGAAAGAATTATGATTTAATTTTCTGCTGTTTCGACATGAACTAAAGGAGTTTATTTGTCTATCCTTTATATACTCTGTGGATTTCAATTCGCTTACATGAAAGATAATATATTTCCTCATATTTCTCTTTTTTCTATTCTTGGAAAAAAAACATGAATCCATTTTCGTTCTGTTCTACGACACGAGAATTGTTTTCAATTTCAGTTCAATTGCGTTGGAAGATGTACGGTTATATTTTCATATACTATGTACGAATTACATCTTATCTCGTTTGGAAAGAAATTACATTTATCTTCAATCATTTTATATGGATATAACACGTATATTTTTATTCTTCGTGACCTTTTTAACGTTTTCATTTCCAAGCAATTTCCACTTAAAGCCTTGAATCCTGAATCGGAAAAAAAAACGATAACTTCATCTATGGTGGGATTCGAACTCATAATTCTAAAAAGATTTCTTTCTGGCGTTGTCTAAAAAGAGAAAACATAAAGTTTAAAACGTATTCCCTAGGAATAGTGAATCTAAAACCTGCGCCTTAGAAGGTGAAGTCTAAAAAAATACACTCCTTAGGGAGTAATAAGCTTATAAATAAAAACGTTTTGTCTAAAAATTGATACGCTTATATTAAAAATAGACTCCTTAGGACGTAAGTCTAAACCTCGATTCCTAAGGAATGTTAGACCTACAAATAGGAACATTAAATCTAAAAATAGCAACGCCAAGTTTAGAAATAGACTCCTCATGAGCGTAAAGTCTAAAAACATACTTGTTAAGAATGCCAAGCTTACAAATTCATAACATCAAGTCTGAAATCTGAATCCGTAAGAATGCTAACTTAATGTTCTTATTTGTAATAAGAACATTAAGTTTGAATAGCATACATAAAGTTCAAAACAGACTCCCAAGGAACATTAAAACTATCCTTACCAACGATGCTACGAGGAAGGATGGGGACGGAAATAGAGAGCTATCCAGTAGGTGCAGCTAGGAGACAAGCTGTAAAGAGCCTTTCTTTAGTTTGCTTACAGTGCACCGCACGCGATTTATCATGAGAGAAAATAACAGAAATATCTGCTTGTTTAATATATAAATAATAAATTAGGATATCATCATTTTCTGTTATTTCTATTCTGCTTTAGCGCGTTAGTATATTATTTTATCTTTACTCTGACATTTTCCTCTTGAAGGAAAAACTTCATACTAGTTTAGTTTTACGACATCAGTTAGCGACGCATTTTCTTTCTTCCTTTTAAAACCCGAAGAAAAATTTTTATCTTTTCTCCTCTGAAAATGATGGAATACACGCGTGTATTCACTTGCCAATTACCTCATGTAAATGAATGTTTTACATTCTGCTCTTGTAACGCATGTAAATGCATTCGCTCCCTCTCCTTCTCTCTCGAGTGTGAATTCTTTTATCTTGACGCATAACAACCCGAGAACTTCTTTCGTTTCTCTTCTTTTAAGAATAGAGAAACAAATTTCATAGATGTCGTCTTTCATAGAAGGAGAAGTGTCTCCAGCTGATTCTTTGATGATGAAAGAATGACGGTTCGACGTGTTACTAATGAGCGCTGTGTAACAGAGCATTGTTACCGATGCGTTCTGTTTATTTTCCCCCGTGAAGGAAAGTGTTCAGTTCTCATTCAGTTCTCCATTAAGGTCTAAAATGGTAATTTTTATTTAGGGGTCGACGGGGCGGGAAATTTAATGGCCTTATGTGAGAAAGGCAGCATTGAAATAACTAAATAACAGTGAGGGGGGGGGGGGTGTTAACTCCACCTTTTATAGGACATAAAATTGCAATATTCCTTAAACCAGATCTGCTTTGTTCTACATAAAGCGAACACGGAGCTATCTCGTCTTTCCTATTGCTGCTCTAAAAAGAAGTTATTTGATTTATTTTTGTGTGAGGGAAAAGGAATGGAAATAATCTTCACCGAAATAAAGATCTGGTAATTGGAAGATTTCAAGAGAGAGAGAGAGAGAGAGAGAGAGAGAGAGAGAGAGAGAGAGAGAGAGAGAGAGAGAGATTCATTTAGAAGACCCTTATATGAGAGAGAGAGAGAGAGAGAGAGAGAGAGAGAGAGAGAGAGAGAGAGAGAATTCATCTAGAAGACCCTTATATGACAGAGAGAGAGAGAGAGAGAGAGAGAGAGAGAGAGAGAGAGAGAGAGAGAGAGAGAGAGAGAGAGAGAAGGGAAGCTGTAAAGAACCTTTCTTTAGTTTGCCTACAGTGCACCGCACGCGATTTCCCATGAGAGAAAATAACTGAAGTCTCTTCTTGTTTAGCATATCAATAATCAATTAGGATATCACCATTTTCTGTCATTTCTATTCTGCTTTAGCGCGTTAGTATATGATTTTATCTTTATTCTGACGTTTTCCTCTTGAAGTAACAACTTTATACTAGTTTAGTTTTACGACATCAGTTAGCGACGATTTTCTTTCTTCCTTTTAAAACCCGAAGAAAAATGTTTATCTCTTCTCCTCTGAAAATTATGAAATACTTGTGTACATTCACTTGCCAATTACCTCATGTAAATGAATGTTTTACATTCTGCTCTTGTAACGCATGTAAATGCATTCGCTCCCTCTCCTTCTCTCTCGAGTGTGAATTTTTTTCATTTTGACGCATAACAACCCGAGAACTTCTTTCGTTTCTCTTCTTTTAAAGATAGAGAAACAAATGTCATAGATGTCGTCTTTCATAGAAGGAGAAGTGTCTCCAGCTGATCTTTTTTGATGATGAAAGAATGACGGTTCAACGTGTTACTAATGAGCGTTCTGTGTAACAAAGCATTGTTGCCGATGCGTTCTGTTTATTTTCCCCCGTGAAGGAAAGTGTTCAATTCTCATTCAGTTCTCCATTAAGGTCTAAAATTCTAAAATGGTTATTTTTATTTAGGGGTCGGCAGGGCGGGAAATTTAATGGCCTTATGTGAGAAAGGCACCATTGAAATAACTAAATAACAGTGAGGGGGGGGGGGAGGTGTTAACGCCACCTTTTATAGGACATAAAATTGCAATATTCCTTAAACCAGATCTGCTTTGTTCTACATAAAGCGAACACGGAGCTATCTCGTCTTTTCCATTGCTGCTCTAAAAAGAAGTTATTTGATTTATTTTTGTGTGAGGGAAAAGAAATGGAAATAATCTTCACTGAAATAAAGAGCTAGAGATTGGAAGATTGAGAGAGAGAGAGAGAGAGAGAGAGAGAGAGAGAGAGAGAGAGAGAGAGAGAGAGAGAGAATTTATTAGAAGACCCTTATATGACAAAGAAAACATCTAGAGAGAGAGAGAGAGAGAGAGAGAGAGAGAGAGAGAGAGAGAGAGAGAGAATTTATTAGAAGACCCTTATATGACAAAGAAAACATCTAGAGAGAGAGAGAGAGAGAGAGAGAGAGAGAGAGAGAGAGAGAGAGAGAGAGAGAGAGAGAGAGAGAGAATATTTCAAAGTCCCTTATTTGACAAAGATAAAAACTTATATTTTCGTTTAGAATAAGAGACGCTATAGTCAATTCTTTTTAGTGAAGCAAATTTGCACCAACTCGCAGGGGTGCCCTTATAGCTTGGAAAAAATTCCTGATCACTGATTGGTTGGACAAGATAATTCTAACCAATCAGAGGGCAGGAAACTTTTCCGAGCTAAAAGGGCACCGCTGTGAGTCAGTGCAAATGCGCCTCATTAAAAAAAATGAGTATAGATCTTAAAGCGTGAATAAACTGAAAATTTCTATCACAACTACTGACTGACATCATCATCACTACCATCACCATTATCATCAGCACTGACATCACACACCAAAGTTAAGACTGAAAGAAAACTTAAGATCAGATACTTACAAATATCACTTGTGATTAACCTAGTCCACTGTGTTAATGAGAAAAGCAAAATTTATTCCAATAACGATTAAAATCTTCCCCTTTCAGGTAATAAATGCAAAACGAATAAAAAGATTCTTTGAAATGGCCCATAATATTATATTTGACAACATTCATGAGGGTCCTTTATATATGGAAATAGGGTGCTGGTATACAAAACATAATCCCTAAACCTTTTCTTTTAAAAGAGAGTAGAGTAATATTATGGTTTTAATTATGAAGAAATGACGGTAATCCAGAGTAAACACAAGTTAATGTTTGTATTTTTTTTTCTCTTTCTTTCATCTCACTCGACCCTCCCTTTACCTTTGTCCTTGTCTTTCTGTGTCATTTATTTTATATCTAACACTTTTCCTCTTATATTTGATCTCTCTCTCTCTCTCTCTCTCTCTCTCTCTCTCTCTCTCTCTCTCTCTCTCTCTCTCTCTCAACTATCTTTTTTTTCTCATTCTACCTATCGTCCTCTTCCTCATCGTAATTTTTATTTCTATTTTGTTTTATATTATTTCTATTCTACCCCTCTCTCCTGCAACAATCTTTTTCCGACCATTCCTGTCCTTCCAACTTCGCCCCCTTTTATCCCCTGTATCTTATCTACCCTTCCTCCTCTCCTCCTTTCCTTTCCTTCCCCTTCTTCCCATCTGTCCTCCTGCTCCTGCTCCTCCTCCTGCCATCAACAAACGAACGAACGAACGAACGAACGCTTCTGTGTACTGGTGGTGTGCCAGGTATATGGGTTCGATGTTCCATCCTAGTAAGTATGAATTGAGAGCACGGAAGGTAGTGTTTCCTTTTGTGTTCGCATTTCATTCGATTTTAGTTCGTTTGTGTGAGCACGATACACACTTGCGTGTATGTATGTATGTATGTATGTACATAAACATATATATATATATATATATATATATATATATATATATATATATATAATATACAGTATATATATATATATATATACAAGGAGACTTGCTTACACATCTGAACGCGCATACTGCAATATATATATATATATATATATATATATATATATATATATATATATATATATATATATACATATATATACAGTATATATATATATATATATACACATATATTACATATATATATGTATATATACGGATATATATATATATATATATATATATATATATATATATATATATATACATATATATATATGTATATATATATATATATATATATATATATATATATATATATACATACATATATATTTGTGTTTGCGTAAGCATTTTGGTTACACTTTCCGCACGATTTCTCTCTCTCGTTTGTTCCATTAGGTCAAAGCTCCAGTATCATCGTTGCACTGCGATTAAGGCTTCCAGAAGAGAGCAGAAAATGACTCTTCATTGCTACCAGATTGCATAACGAGTAAGACCGTTTTCATTGCATGTAATCAAGTTTTTCCAGGAAAAGTGAAGCAGTTATTACAATTCTTATACCGGAGAGTGACTGGTTTGAGACAAAAGTGGTTTTGTAGAGATAGAGTAAGGCTTGAAGTAAGACTCTGGGCAGAAAATGTAGATGTCAAGGATGGGAAAAAAAATTGGCAATATAATTATTTTGGCACAACTTATGTTTCAGAATGGTTTTGGGAAAAGGTGAGGGGAAACTGCATAAGACAGTGAACGAGCATGAAAGTGTTTGTAGGAACGCAATTGTGAGTAAGAGTTAGGTTATGAGTGTAAAGAGGACCAAGAAAGGTAGACCTTTGAATGTTTACATGGAATGTGGAAGAAAGGTAGCAGGGTGTTGGCAAAAGACTGGAAAGAGAAGCTCGAAAGACGAAGTTCAAATGGAAATGAATGAAGGAATTCTACGACCTACTCTTCTTCATAAAAGTTGGGTGTTGATTTTAAAAATATAAGCCCTTCCTTCTAATTTGTTACATATTACAGGAAGATTCATGGTAGTTATAAAAAGTTGATGTAAGTGAAATTATGAATCGGTGTTCTGAGATGGTTTGATTTTGTATAAAGAATGGGGGGGGGGGGGGAATATGTCAGCAAAAAGACTAGAATAAAAATAAACTAAGTGATAAAGATGACAGAAGGACATAGAAAGGGATGGAAATATCTAATAGAAGTGGCAACAGAACAAAGTGAGGGTGTGTGCAAGCTAAATGGAATCTTGTGTATAGGGAACTCTGCGAGCTATTCAGGAGTCTTCAATGTTGTTAAAGGATCAGGCGAATATTGTAAAAGATGAATCTACTGGAGTTAGGGCTTGACTCAGCAGTTAAGGGATGAATGGATTAATGACTGCTGGCTTGGTGTTCTCTAATTATCTAATATTAAGGGGGAAACATGTTGTCAAACACATACATGCACACTCATACACACACACACACACACACACACACACATATATATATATATACATACATATATATATATATATATATATATATATATATATATATATACAGTATATATGTTTGGTGTTTTCTGAATACTAAATATTAGGGGAACAACATATTGTTTAACACACATGTACATTCATATATATATATATATATATATATATATATATATATATATATATATGTATGTGTGTATATATATACATAAATATATATATATATATATATATATATATATATATATATATAGTTGTATTTATATAAAATGTATAGCCATAAATTTATAAAAATAAACGACATACGTATATATGTACGCACTTACAAAAAAAAAAACCATAAATAAACAATTATTAACAACTTAATCCCTAAACCTAATAAAAAAAAGCCGATGAATACTGGAGCTGAAAACCATATTGGAAAATAATAATAAAAACAACATAATAAAAAACTCCACCGAAAAGTGGCAAAAAAATGTATTCATATTTTTCCTTTCATTTTTTTTTTTTTTTTTTTGCATTTTTTCAAGTGGCATCTCATGCTTTGGATTGGCTAGTTTTTTTATACCGTCTTTTCAATAGAATAGATTTTAGAATTAGAAGCTTCCTGCTTTTTTTTCTTATTTAACGCAATTCATGAAGACACTTATGATTAGAGATGTGAAGATCGAATAGTTAAATATCGAAATATGTACATTGAAAGCACACAAACCAGATTAGAAATTATTTACGCATATATATATATATATATATATATATACATATATATATATATATATAGAATCGTGAATATATGTACATATCTATATATGTATATATATGTATATATATGTATGTATATATATATATATATATATATATATATATATAAATCGAAAGACTAATTTTCCTTTGATAATTGACAAAAAAATACATGAGAATTTAATGCTATGTTTTGCTTTTCCTTTATATATCATCTAAATTATGTATCGATTTAATAGTTTTCGTGTTTGAAAATTATTTTGTTATTTTAATATTTTGTTAACAGGGGAATATAACTTCATTTATACATATATGAACACACACACACACATATATATAAATATATATATATATATATATATATATATATATATACTGTATATATATATATATATATATATATACTGTATATATATATATATATATATATATATATATATATATATATATATATTATATTTATATATATATATATATATATATATATATATATATATATATATATATATATATATATATATATATCGATAGATAGATAGACAACGTGATGTTGCTAAGTCTTCTGTACAGACGAAGTACCTAAAGCAATGCAAGTTTATTGCACGCAGTTAAAAAAATGAATATGAAAGAAATCTGTATTGTTATCCTCCGGAGCCACCCATTGTTAAGATGAACGGCACTAAGGATGAAAAACAAACATACATACATACACAGCATCACTATCAGTAAAAGTATCAACTCTTTTATTTCAGTCTCTCAGAATACCGGAAATCCTCGCTTAACTGTTTCGCATTCCGAATAATTGTTCCTATTTTTCAACCAGTAAAATATGGAATAAAGCGAAAAAGGGAAAACCGGCAGGAATTTTGATATAGAGGACACAGGCTGGTTCCGAATATCTGTCCATTTCGACAAAGTCCAGATAAAAAGTTTCCCTGGTTTTTTACTTGAGATTTTTCCTTGTGGATGTTCTTGCGCCTCGTAATTATAACATGGCTGACTGACCACCGCCATTATTCTTTGCTTCTTTCATAAAAACATCTATTTTTTTTTCTTTTTTTTAGTTTCAAGAATTGCTTGCGGGCATGCATAAAAGATACGTTGAGGATTCCATAAAAATATCTTTAAAAATGTTCAGGAAATCTGCATTTCTCTTTTTACAGACGAGGATACAAACGGAATGAAAAGACGAATGGTTCTGAAATAGCAAATTAACTAAATACATTATATAAATAAATACATCCCCCAACAATGTAATAATGTCGTATTCCTCTTATATCATTAACGAGAGTAATTTGAGTCAACATGAAAGCTCTCTGAGTAGATCTCTACATTTTATGAAATGACTCTCCTACTAGCATGAAATTTCCCCCAAGGCTACATACACACACTGCCACTAATGTCTCTCCAAGTAGGCTACATACACATACACACACACACACACTGCCACAAAAAACAAACAACAATAACAAAATCGGAGACAAAACACTAGGCCAACCGTAACAGAGGCAGTGGCAACACAACTGCAATCCTCGGAGAGTTGCAAAGTCGCTTATTCTCTCAAACATTATTATCCACAGACGCTACGGCTTTTCAAGCGAACACAAACGTACGTTCTTGTGTGCACTGAGCATAAATACACACATTCACATACACATACACATTCATGTAATTATATGTTGTACATGGACATGCTTATATACGCACGGATACATGTATATAGATATATCATATACACTGAAAATTTGCTGTTATAAACTGGCATAGAAATATCATAAACAGACGCGAGTGGAAGGACATGTTTGAGTGCTCTGTCCTGCAGTGGAATAGTTACAACTGATATACAGTAGGCATATATATATATATATATATATATATATATATATATATATATATATATATATATATATATATATCTATATATATATATACTGTATATATACACACATATATATGTATATGTATATATGTATATATCATATATATATATATATATATATATATATATATATATATATATATATATATATATATATATATATATATATATATATATATATATAATACCAGTCCATCGGCGTCAATGACCTTAGATGCCAGAAAACCTCAAATCAATCAATCAATCAATTAATTTTACTAGTGAACCGAAATCGTCATCAGTAATAACACACCAGATTTCTGATATAAAACACTTCAAGTTTTAACCTTCCTGCAAACACACAAACACCCATACACCAAACCCCTCATCTCCAAATCCCCCCTCCCCAAAAAAACAAAAGCTTGTATAGAAAAGTGGGTTACATCTGCAGAGGAATTCTATTGCAGCTAAGATGAAGTACTGTAGTAGGTTTGGAACGATCGTGTTGCGTTTAACTGCATCTGTTGCTTCTGCGCATGCGCTGTTTATCACACTACAGAAAAAGGCACATTTGGATCATTTCTAACTTTTCTGGTCCTGTTCTGCTTGCAAGAATTCAAATTATGAATTCTATCTTTTAAGCTTTTATAAGTTAAGTTAGAACTAATTTTAGTTGTAATATAATCAAAGGCACCTATATATTCTTATCTACATTTCATTTTATCTTTATATTTTAACTAAATTCTTATTAAGAAAAAGCTTAATATTTAAATAGTTCTTTTATTCTCAATAATTCCTAATTTCCATGAAGAATTTTGGGAATAAATCATCAACATGGTATACGAGTGTTATACTGTCAACAGCATAAATGACCATATTTATTTTAGGGTTTTATCAATTCACAACAGCCATAAATAGGAATTATAATTAAGTAAGAATGCATTTTTTTTTTACAAAATCTCGCTTTTTTACCTTTTCGCTTTTTAAGCATGGGAATTAAATATAAGTTTTCCGGGTATATTATGTAATTCTTTCATTGTTAAAAAACAATATGAATAGATTTTTGAAGATTTAATATGCAGAAGTATTATTATTATTAGTATTACTTGCTAAACTACAACCCTACTTTGAAAAGTAGGATGCTATAAACCCAAGGGCTCCAACAGGGAAAACAGCCCAGTGAGAAAAAGAAATAAGGAAAAACTAAAAGAGAAATTTAAAAACAATAACATTAAAATAAATCTGGTAAAGACGCTTTTGCCCCAAATTGTGTCCATGGTCTAATGCACCATGCCCTCAAGTAGGTTTTAAAGATTGATATTAGCAGGACAAAGGCCGAGAGATGAAGGCCATGGTAGGCTTTAGCCTTTCAGATATCTGGAAGATACTGGTGCCGAGTAATTAGGGAAAATGGAGAATTTAATGAAAATAGATATAGAGAACAACGATAATACAGTCTAGTTTAAGTGAACCTCATACTTACGTGGGCCCTAATTCGTATTATTATTATCATTATTATTATTATTATTATTATTATTATTATTATTATTATTATTATTAGTTAAGCTACAACCCTAGTTGGAAAAACGAGATGCTATAAAACCAAGGGTTCCAACAGGGAAAAATAGCCCAGTGGGGAAAGGAAATAAGGAAAGAAATAAACGATACGAGAAATAATTAACAATTAATAAAATATTTAAAATACAGTAGAGTGAATTTCGATGTGACCTTATGGTCAGTGACATAGGGGAGGGTAAAAATTATTTGAGAGAGAGAGAGAGAGAGAGAGAGAGAGAGAGAGAGAGAGAGAGAGAGAGAGAGAGAGAGAGAGAGAGAGAGAGAGAGAGAGAGAGAGAGAGAGAATTATCTTATGCATATGTATATGGTATGGAGAATGACATTATTATCATAGGTCTGGAGCAGAGTGCCTGAAGGGAATTAGAATGAAGACGAATTGTGTTATGGCCTGGAGAGATTTGCTGGAAATATATACTGGAAAACTGCTGGAAATAGTTACTGGGGAAACTGCTGGAAATATATATTGGAAAACTGTTGGAAATAAGTACTAGAAAATTGTTGGATATATATACTGGAAAACTGTTGGGAATAAGTATTAGAAAACTGCTAGAAATATGTACTGGAAAACTGATGGGAATATGTACTGGAAAACTGTTGGGAATATGTAGTGGAAAACTGTTGGGAATCTGTAATAGAAAACCGCTGGAAATGTGTACTGAAAACTGCTGGAAATATGTACTGAAAATGCTGCTGGAAATATGTACTAGAAAACTGCTGGAAATATGTAGTGTAAACTGCTGGAAATATATACTGGAAAAATGCTTTAAATGTGTACCAAAAACTGCTGGAAATATGTACTGAAAAACTGCTGGAAATATGAGGCCATGAAAATATGAATATTCACTGGTTTATATTGGACAGAAAGAAATAAAGAAATTCTGACCATCCTTTACATTCAGATCTCCCTGGACAATTCCATCCTGTTCGTAATACTAGGCAGACAGTTAATTCTAATAGCCAGGCCTTCTCCATCATAAGGCTCAATACTACATAGTATTCTAGAAGTTTTATTCCAGCTGTGACCAAGTTGTGGAATGATCTTCCTCATCGGGTAGTTGAATCAGTAGAACTTCAAAAGTTCAAAGTTGCAGCAAATGTTTTTATGGTGAACAGGCCGACATAAGTCTTTTTAGAGTTTATATATGAAATATCTATTTTAACGTTGTTACTGTTTGTAGAATGATTTATTGTTAATTTGTTCTCATTATTTATTTATTTCTTTGTTTCCTTTCCTCACTGGGCTATTTTCCCCTGTTGGAGCCCTTGGGCTTATAGCATCTTGCTTTTCCAACTAGGGGCTAATAATAATAATAATAATAATAATAATAATAATAATAATAATAATGATAATAATAATAATAAATGTCTGGAGGAATATCTTGTACTTTACTTACATAACAGGAAAAGTATTAGGTAGTATCATTTTAAAGTGATACCTTGAAATGGACAACACAGACATTGCTAAGTGAATTTACCATTAAGGAAATTAGAATAACATACAGGTTAAAGGTGGATATAAAGAATAGATCAAGAAAAGGTGGAAGATGAATTAGTCTTCTTGGTGTCAAGAAGTTAGGGATTAGGGGGTCACAGAATTATATATATATATATATTTTTTTTTTGTATCAATGATATTCGGAATATAAATTGGGAGAAAGGATAATGAAAAAAAAGCACGATTGAAGAGTTGGTATCGTAAAGTTAAGAATCATGCCTATGTTATGAAAAGAAAAATAAATGAATAAAAAAAAACCCACCGTGGATTTCGATAATGATGAGTTACATGCGCAACGTTGACTATAAAAAAGTTAATTTTATGTATAAGGAAAGAAGTGATTTAGGAAAATAGAAATGAGAGAAT
>NC_090742.1:23108658-23111158 GCF_036898095.1 Palaemon carinicauda
TTTCAATATTAATTCTCCAATGGCTAAAACGTGTTTGTGTTTTTTATATTAATTTTCCCATGGTTAATTTGCGTTAGTTGGTTTTTATTTTAATTCTCTAATGGGTAATTTGCGTTGGTTGGTTTTTATATCAATTCTCCATTGGGTAATTTGCGTTGGTTGGTTTTTATATCAATTCTCCATTGGGTAATTTGCGTTGGTTGGTTTTTATATCAATTCTCCATTGGGTAATTTGCGTTAGTGGGTTTTTATATTAATTCTCCAATGGGTAATTTGCGTTGGTTGGTTTTTATATCAATTCTCCAATGGGTAATTTGCGTTGGTTGGTTTTTATATCAATTCTCCATTGGGTAATTTGCGTTGGTTGGTTTTTATATCAATTCTCCATTGGGTAATTTGCGTTGGTTGGTTTTTATATCAATTCTCCATTGGGTAATTTGCGTTGGTTGGTTTTTATATCAATTCTCCATTGGGTAATTTGCGTTGGTTGGTTTTTATATCAATTCTCCATTGGGTAATTTGCGTTGGTTGGTTTTTATATCAATTCTCCATTGGGTAATTTGCGTTGGTTGGTTTTTATATCAATTCTCCATTGGGTAATTTGCGTTGGTTGGTTTTTATATCAATTCTCCATTGGGTAATTTGCGTTGGTTGGTTTTTATATCAATTCTCCAATGGGTTATTTGCGTTGGTTGGTTTTTATATCAATTCTCCATTGGGTAATTTGCGTTAGTGGGTTTTTATATCAATTCTCCAATGGGTAATTTGCGTTGGTTGGTTTTTATATCAATTCTCCATTGGGTAATTTGCGTTGGTTGGTTTTTATATCAATTCTCCAATGGGTAATTTGCGTTGGTTGGTTTTTATATCAATTCTCCATTGGGTAATTTGCGTTGGTTGGTTTTTATATCAATTCTCCATTGGGTAATTTGCGTTGGTTGGTTTTTATATCAATTCTCCATTGGGTAATTTGCGTTGGTTGGTTTTTATATCAATTCTCCATTGGGTAATTTGCGTTGGTTGGTTTTTATATCAATTCTCCATTGGGTAATTTGCGTTGGTTGGTTTTTATATCAATTCTCCATTGGGTAATTTGCGTTGGTTGGTTTTTATATCAATTCTCCATTGGGTAATTTGCGTTGGTTGGTTTTTATATCAATTCTCCAATGGGTTATTTGCGTTGGTTGGTTTTTATATCAATTCTCCATTGGGTAATTTGCGTTGGTTGGTTTTTATATCAATTCTCCATTGGGTAATTTGCGTTGGTTGGTTTTTATATCAATTCTCCATTGGGTAATTTGCGTTGGTTGGTTTTTATATCAATTCTCCAATGGGTAATTTGCGTTGGTTGGTTTTTATATCAATTCTCCATTGGGTAATTTGCGTTGGTTGGTTTTTATATCAATTCTCCATTGGGTAATTTGCGTTGGTTGGTTTTTATATCAATTCTCCATTGGGTAATTTGCGTTAGTGGGTTTTTATATCAATTCTCCATTGGGTAATTTGCGTTGGTTGGTTTTTATATCAATTCTCCATTGGGTAATTTGCGTTGGTTGGTTTTTATATATATTCTCCATTGGGTAATTTGCGTTGGTTGGTTTTTATATTAATTCTCCAATGGGTAATTTGCGTTGGTTGGTTTTTATATCAATTCTCCAATGGGTAATTTGCGTTGGTTGGTTTTTATATCAATTCTCCATTGGGTAATTTGCGTTGGTTGGTTTTTATATCAATTCTCCATTGGGTAATTTGCGTTGGTTGGTTTTTATATCAATTCTCCATTGGGTAATTTGCGTTGGTTGGTTTTTATATCAATTCTCCATTGGGTAATTTGCGTTGGTTGGTTTTTATATCAATTCTCCATTGGGTAATTTGCGTTGGTTGGTTTTTATATCAATTCTCCATTGGGTAATTTGCGTTGGTTGGTTTTTATATCAATTCTCCATTGGGTAATTTGCGTTGGTTGGTTTTTATATCAATTCTCCATTGGGTAATTTGCGTTGGTTGGTTTTTATATCAATTCTCCATTGGGTAATTTGCGTTGGTTGGTTTTTATATCAATTCTCCAATGGGTAATTTGCGTTGGTTGGTTTTTATATCAATTCTCCAATGGGTAATTTGCGTTGGTTGGTTTTTATATCAATTCTCCATTGGGTAATTTGCGTTGGTTGGTTTTTATATCAATTCTCCAATGGGTAATTTGCGTTGGTTGGTTTTTATATCAATTCTCCATTGGGTAATTTGCGTTGGTTGGTTTTTATATCAATTCTCCAATGGGTAATTTGCGTTGGTTGGTTTTTATATCAATTCTCCATTGGGTAATTTGCGTTGGTTGGTTTTTATATCAATTCTCCATTGGGTAATTTGCGTTGGTTGGTTTTTATATCAATTCTCCATTGGGTAATTTGCGTTGGTTGGTTTTTATATCAATTCTCCATTGGGTAATTTGCGTTGGTTGGTTTTTATATCAATTCTCCATTGGGTAATTTGCGTTGGTTGG
>NC_090742.1:23121158-23143658 GCF_036898095.1 Palaemon carinicauda
TTCTTTACCCAAGGGGTTAACTACTGCACTGTAGTTGTCAGCGGCTACTTTCCTCTTGGTAAGGGTAGAAGAGGCTCTTTAGCTATGGTAAGCAGCTCTTCTAGGAGAAGGACACTCCAAAATCAAACCATTGTTCTCTAGTCTTGGGTAGAGCCATAGCCTCTGTACCATGGTCTTTCACTATCTTGGGTTAGAGTTCTCTTGCTTGAGGGTACACTCAGGCACACTATTTATCTTATTTCTCTTCCTCTTGTTTTGTTAAATTTGGTATAGTTTATATAGGAAATGTTTATATTTATGTTACTTTTCCTGAAATATTTTATTTTTCGTTGTTTCCTTTCCTCAGTGGGCTATTTTCCCCGCTGGAGTCCCTGGGCTTATACCATCCTGCTTTTCCAACTAGGGCTGTAGCTTAGCAATTTATAATAATAATAATAATAATAATATTGGGAAGAGGGGAAGAAGATAATTGTGTGTTTAAGAAATATCCAAGATTTTTCATGAAGAGAGAACACTAAAAATTTGCTACGCCTTAAAGTCTACTAATATCATAATTTGCTACTCGGTTGATACAATTCATCAGACTTCTCATTAGATTATTTTCTATTCATTTTAGATAACATGGAAGACATACATAATAATTATATACTGTGCACATTAGGACAACGAGAGCTGCCAAGGATTCACAAACAGCTTATGATATAATAACAACATTAGGGTTCTGGTGGACTATGTGGTAACATCCCTGCCTGGTAATCGCAAGACTGGGGTTCGAGTCCTGTTCAAACTAGTTCGTTCCTTTAGTCGCTGCAACCTCGCCATCCTTGAGAGCTAGGGATGGGTGGGTTTGGGGGAGCCTATAGGTCTATCTGCTCAAGTAATAGCAGCCATTGCCTGACCTTCCTTGGTCCTAGCTTGTGTGGAGAGGGGGTTTGGACGCTGATCATATGTATATATGGTCAGTCTCTAGGGCAATGTCCCTGTCCCTTGCTTCTGGGCAGCCTCTAAATAAATCATGTAAATAAATAATGATGGTTCCCTGTTTCTTAAAAATTACGTTTGATTGAATTTTTATCACAATCATCATACGGTTTTTCTTATTTTGCTTAAAATTCAATAATGTATATGCGTTTGAGAATAATTGTAAAATATATATACAGGTCTATGTGCTTGCGATCCACTCTTTCAATACGTTGATTGATTTCAGCCTTTTAATGGGATACATGCTAAATAATTCCTAAAAGAACCTAATTCCTTATTTAGGACGTAGAATTCCAAAGAACCTGTAAATCAGGGAGCATACAGAAGACTTGATATTGAAAGGGAAAATTCAATCATGTTTAAATTCACATGTGCACTTCGTGTACTTCCAATATTAGGTATATCTGAATTACTCATAAAATTTACGAATGTGTTGGAAAGCAGCAAAACTTTCTTCATAATTGAAAACCATCTCTAACATTGAGTGATATCGTGAAAGACTTTTAGACTTTGGAAGCAATTACCATAAGACCGAAAATATTCAAAATACAGTAAATTCCTCTCAATTTTTCAACACTCATCTCGAGACACTTTTAGTGCGATACAGGTATCAAACAAGTATTAGATTCACCGTATATAACATAATATATATTGTTTTATCGACACACCTATATGAAAAAGATGATAATATTAGTTAGGGAAATGAAAATATGCGTTATCACTACATGCTGAATACTGTGCATAGGTGTTTGTATTGAATGCTGAATAATATACTGTACATTTTCTTTCATTCTTGAGGTATTACCTAAGATTCTCCTTTCTTGAAGAAGTAATTCAATCATTTAGAAAATCTAAAAGTAGAAAATAGGAAAAGGTTTCACCATAGCTAACATGAAATAATCTAATAATTAATTTTACTAGAATATGGCAAACGAAATTTGAGAATACCACAATCTCAAAGCCTGTGGAATATTGAAGTTAACAATTTGAGTTCAGAGTTAGAGACAAAACATCAACTACTTCACGATTGTTGCATAAAAATATTTTTCCAAAATTCCGTCAAACAACGTCCTATCCACTTCCCCATTTGTTAACTATGTCAACGTCCCATTCATTTCCCCATTTGCAAACGATGTCAACGTCCTACCCATTTCCCCATTTGTTAATGTCAACGTCCTATCCATCTGTTAACGATGTCAACATTCTATCCATTTCTCCGTTTGTTAATGATGTCAATGTCCTATCCATTTCCTCGTTTGTTAACGATGTCAACCTCCTATCCAGTTCCCACTTCTTGACAATGTTTACGTCCTATCCATTTCCCCGTTTGTTAATGATGTCAACGTCCCATCAAATTTCTTCATTTGTTAACGATGTCAACACCCTATCCATTTTCCCATTTGTTAAAGATGTCAACATCCTATCCATTTTCCCATTTGTTAACGATATCACCGTCCTATCCATTTTCCAATTTGTTAACGATATCACCGTCCTATCCATTTTCCAATTTGTTAATGATGTTAAACATCCTATCCATTTCCCTATTTGTTAATGATGTCAACATCCCATCCATTTTCCCACTTGTTAACGATATCACCGTCCTATCCATTTTCCCTTTTGTTAACGATATCACCGTCCTATCCATTTTCCCATTTGTTAATGATGACAACACCCTATCCATTTCCCTATTTGTTAATGATGTCAACATCCCATCCATTTTCCCACTTGTTAACGATATCACCGTCCTATCCATTTTCCCTTTTGTTAACGATATCACCGTCCTATCCATTTTCCCTTTTGTTAACGATATCACCGTCCTATCCATTTTCCCACTTGTTAACGATATCACCGTCCTATCCATTTTCCCACTTGTTAACGATATCACCGTCCTATCCATTTTCCCATTTGTTAATGATGTTAAACATCCTATCCATTTCCCCTTTTGTTAATGATGACAACGCCCTATCCATTTCCCTATTTGTTAATGATGTCAACATCCCATCCATTTTCCCACTTGTTAACGATATCACCGTCCTATCCATTTTCCCACTTGTTAACGATATCACCGTCCTATCCATTTTCCCATTTGTTAACGATATCACCGTCCTATCCATTTTCCCATTTGTTAATGATGTTAAACATCCTATCCATTTCCTCTTTTGTTAATGATGACAACGCCCTATCCATTTCCCCATTTGTTAACGATATCACCGTCCTATCCATTTTCCCATTTGTTAATGATGTTAAACATCCTATCCATTTCCTCTTTTGTTAATGATGACAACGCCCTATCCATTTCCCTATTTGTTAATGATGTCAACATCCCATCCATTTTCCCACTTGTTAACGATATCACCGTCCTATCCATTTTCCCTTTTGTTAACGATATCACCGTCCTATCCATTTTCCCACTTGTTAACGATATCACCATCCTATCCATTTTCCCACTTGTTAACGATATCACCGTCCTATCCATTTTCCCACTTGTTAACGACATCACCGTCCTAACCATTTTCCCACTTGTTAACGATATCACCGTCCTATCCATTTTCCCATTTGTTAATGATGTTAAACATCCTATCCATTTCCCCTTTTGTTAATGATGACAATGCCCTATCCATTTCCCCATTTGTTAACGATATCACCGTCCTATCCATTTCCCCATTTGTTAACGATATCACCGTCCTATCCATTTTCCCATTTGTTAACGATATCATCGTCCTATCCATTTTCCTATTTGTTAACGATATCACCGTCCTATCCATTTTCCCATTTGTTAACGATGTTAAACATCCTATCCATTTCCCCTTTTGTTAATGATGACAACGCCCTATCCATTTACCTATTTGTTAATGATGTCAACATCCCATCCATTTTCCCATTTGTTAAAGATGTCAACATCCTATCCATTTTCCCATTTGTTAACGATATCACCGTCCTATCCATTTTCCCATTTGTTAACGATATCACCGTCCTATCCATTTTCCCATTTGTTAACGATATCACCGTCCTATCCATTTTCCCACTTGTTAACGATATCACCGTCCTATCCATTTTCCCACTTGTTAACGATATCACCGTCCTATCCATTTTCCCACTTGTTAACGATATCACCGTCCTAACCATTTTCCCACTTGTTAACGATATCACCGTCCTATCCATTTCCCCATTTGTTAACGATATCACCGTCCTATCCATTTTCCCATTTGTTAACGATATCACCGTCCTATCCATTTCCCCATTTGTTAACGATATCACCGTCCTATCCATTTTCCCATTTGTTAACGATATCATCGTCCTATCCATTTTCCTATTTGTTAACGATATCACCGTCCTATCCATTTTCTCATTTGTTAACGATGTTAAACATCCTATCCATTTCCCCTTTTGTTAATGATGACAACGCCCTATCCATTTCCCTATTTGTTAATGATGTCAACATCCCATTCATTTTCCCATTTGTTAAAGATGTCAACATCCTATCCATTTTCCCATTTGCTAACGATATCACCGTCCTATCCATTTTCCCATTTGTTAACGATATCACCGTCCTATCCATTTTCCCATTTGTTAACGATATCATCGTCCTATCCATTTTCCTATTTGTTAACGATATCACCGTCCTATCCATTTTCTCATTTGTTAACGATGTTAAACATCCTATCCATTTCCCCTTTTGTTAATGATGACAACGCCCTATCCATTTCCCTATTTGTTAATGATGTCAACATCCCATTCATTTTCCCATTTGTTAAAGATGTCAACATCCTATCCATTTTCCCATTTGTTAACGATATCACCGTCCTATCCATTTTCCCATTTGTTAACGATATCACCGTCCTATCCATTTTCCCATTTGTTAATGATGTTAAACATCCTATCCATTTCCCTATTTGTTAATGATGTCAACATCCCATCCATTTTCCCATTTGTTAAAGATGTCAACATCCTATCCATTTTCCCATTTGCTAACGATATCACCGTCCTATCCATTTTCCCATTTGTTAAAGATGTCAACATCCTATCCATTTCCCCATTTGTTAACGATATCACCGTCCTATCCATTTTCCCATTTGTTAACGATATCACCGTCCTATCCATTCCCCCATTTGTTAACGATATCACCGTCCTATCCATTTTCCCATTTGTTAACGATATCATCGTCCTATCCATTTTCCCATTTGTTAACGATATCACCGTCCTATCCATTTTCCCATTTGTTAATGATGTTAAACATCCTATCCATTTCCCCTTTTGTTAATGATGACAACGCCCTATCCATTTCCCTATTTGTTAATGATGTCAACATCCCATCCATTTTCCCATTTGTTAACGATATCACCGTCCTATCCATTTTCCCATTTGTTAACGATATCACCGTCCAATCCATTTTCCCATTTATTAACGATATCACCGTTCTATCCATTTTCCCATTGGTAATGATATCACCGTCCTAACCATTTTCCCACTTGTTAACGATATCACCGTCCTATCCATTTTCCCATTTGTTAACGATATCACCATCCTATCCATTTTCCCATTTGTTAATGATGTTAAACATCCTATCCATTTCCCCTTTTGTTAATGATGACAACGCCCTATCCATTTCCCCATTTGTTAACGATATCACCGTCCTATCCATTTCCCCATTTGTTAACGATATCACCGTCCTATCCATTTTCCCATTTGTTAACGATATCATCGTCCTATCCATTTTCCTATTTGTTAACGATATCACCGTCCTATCCATTTTCCCATTTGTTAACGATGTTAAACATCCTATCCATTTCCCCTTTTGTTAATGATGACAACGCCCTATCCATTTACCTATTTGTTAATGATGTCAACATCCCATCCATTTTCCCATTTGTTAAAGATGTCAACATCCTATACATTTTCCCATTTGTTAACGATATCACTGTCCTATCCATTTTCCCATTTGTTAACGATATCACCGTCCTATCCATTTTCCCATTTGTTAATGATGTTAAACATCCTATCCATTTCCCCTTTTGTTAATGATGACAACGCCCTATCCATTTCCCTATTTGTTAATGATGTCAACATCCCATCCATTTTCCCATTTGTTAAAGATGTCAACATCCTATCCATTTTCCCATTTGTTAACGATATCACCGTCCTATCCATTTTCCCATTTGTTAACGATATCACCGTCCTATCCATTTCCCCATTTGTTAACGATATCACCGTCCTATCCATTTCCCTATTTGTTAATGATGTCAACATCTAATCCATTTTCCCATTTGTTAACGATATCACCGTCCTATCCATTTCCCCATTTGTTAACGATGTCAACGTCCTATCCATTTTCCCATTTGTTAACGATATCACCGTCCTATCCATTTTTCCATTTGTTAACGATGTCAACATCCTATCCATTTCCCCATTTGTTAACGATATCACCGTCCTATCCATTTTCCCATTTGTTAACGATATCACCGTCCTATGCATTTCCCCATTTGTTAACGATATCACCGTCCTATCCATTTTCCCATTTGTTAACGATATCACCGTCCTATCCATTTTCCCATTTGTTAATGATATCACCGTCCTATCCATTTTCCCATTTGTTAACGATATCACCATCCTATCCCTTTTCCCATTTGTTAACAATATACCCGTCCTATCCATTTTCCCATTTGTTAACGATATCACCGTCCTATCCATTTTCCCATTTGTTAATGATGTTAAACATCCTATCCATTTCCCCTTTTGTTAATGATGACAACGCCTTATCCATTTCCCTATTTGTTAATGATGTCAACATCCCATCCATTTTCCCATTTGTTAATGATATCACCGTCCTATCCATTTTCCCATTTGTTAAAGATGTCAACATCCTATCCATTTTCCCATTTGTTAACGATGTCAACGTCCTATCCATTTCCCCATTTATCAACGATGTCATCGTCCCATTCATTTCCCTATTTGTTAACGATGTCAATGTCCTATCCCTTTCCCTATTTGTTAACGATATCAACGTCCTATCCATTTCCCTATTTGTTAATGATGTCAACATCCCATCCATTTCCCCATTTGTTAATGATGTCAACATCCCATCCACTTCCCCATTTGTTAACGATGTCAACGTCCTATCCACTTCCCCATTTGTTAACGATGTCAACGCCCTATCCATTTCCCCATATATCAACGATATCAACGTCCTATCCATTTCCCTATTTGTTAATGATGTCAACATCCAATCCATTTCCCCATTTGTTAACGATGTCAACGCCCTATCCATTTCCCCATATATCAACGATATCAACGTCCTATCCATTCCCCTATTTGTTAATGATGTCAACATCCCATCCATTTCCCCATTTATTAACGATGTCAACATCCTATCCATTTCCCCATTTGTTAAAGATGTCAACATCCTATCCATTTCCCCATTTGTTAACGATGTCAACGCCCTATCCATTTCCCTATTTGTTAATGATGACAACTTCCCATCCATTTCCCCATTTGTTAATGATGTCAACGTCCTATCCCTTTCCCTATTTGTTAACGATATCAACGTCCTATCCATTTCCCTAATTGTTAATGATGTCAACATCCCATCCATTTCCTCATTTGTTAATGATGTCAACATCCCATCCACTTCCCCATTTGTTAACGATGTCAACATCCTATCCACTTCCCCATTTGTTAACGATGTCAACGCCCTATCCATTTCCCCATATATCAACGATATCAACGTCCTATACATTTCCCTATTTGTTAATGATGTCAACATCCCATCCATTTCCCCATTTGTTAATGATGTCAAAGCCCTATCCATTTCCCCATATATCAACGATATCAACGTCCTATCCATTTCCCTATTTGATAATGATGTCAACATCCCATCCACTTCTGCATTTGTTAACGAGGTCAACGCCCTATCTATTTCCCCATATATCAACAATATCAACGTTCTATCCATTTCCCTATTTGTTAATGATGTCAACATCCCATCCACTTCCCCATTTGTTAACGATGTCAACGCCCTATCCATTCCCCTATTTGTTAATGATGTCAACATCCCATCCACTTCCCCATTTGTTAACGATGTCAACGCCCTATCCATTTCCCCATATATCAACGATATCAATGACTTATCCATTTCCCTATTTGTTAATGATGTCCACTTTCCATCCATTTCCCCATTTTTTAAAGATGTCAACGTCCTATCCATTTCCCTATTTGTTAATGGTGTTAACATCCCATACATTTCCCCATTTCTTAATGATGTCAACGTCCTAGCCCTTTCCCTATTTGTTAACGACGTCAACGTCTTATCCATTTCCCTTGTTAATTATGTCAACATCCCATCCATTTCCTCATTTGTTAACGATGTCAACGTCCTATCCATTTCCCTATTGTCAATAATGTCAACATCCCATCAATTTCGTCATTTGTTAACGATATCAACGTCCTATCCATTTCCCTAATTGTTAATGATGTCAACATCCCATCCATTTCCTCATTTGTTAACGGTGTCAACGTCCTATCCATTTTCCTATTGTCAATGATGTCAACATCCAATCAATTTCCTCATTTCTTAACGACGTCAACGTCCTATCCATTTCCCTTGTTAATGATGTCAACATCCCATCCATTTCCTCATTTGTTAACGGTGTCAACGTCTTATCCATTCCCCTATTTGTTAAAGATGTCAACATCCCATCCATTTCCCCATTTGTTAACGATGTCAACGTACTATCCAGTCCCCTATTTGTTGAAGATGTCAACATCCCATCCATTTCCCCATTTGTTAACGATGTCATCGTCCTATCCATTCCCCTATTTGTTAATGATGTCAACATCCCATCCATTTTCTCATTTGTTCACGATGTCAACGTCCTATCCATTCCCCTATTAGTTAATGATGTCAACATCCCATCCATTTTCTCATTTGTTCACGATGTCAACGTCCTATCCATTCCCCTATTAGTTAATGATGTCAACATCCCATCCATTTTCTCATTTGTTCAAGATGTCAACGTCTTATCCATTCCCCTATTTGTTAATGATGTCAACATCCCATCCATTTTCTCATTTGTTAACGATGTCAATGTCCTATCCATTCCCCTATTAGTTAATGATGTCAACATCCCATCCATTTTCTCATTTGTTAACGATGTCAACGTCCTATCCATTCCCCTATTTGTTAATGATGTCAACATCCCATCCATTTTCTCATTTGTTAACGATGTCAACGTCCTATCCATTCCCCTATTAGTTAATGATGTCAACATCCCATCCATTTTCTCATTTGTTAACGATGTCACCGTCCTATCCATTCCCCTATTAGTTAATGATGTCAACATCCCATCCATTTTCTCATTTGTTAACGATGTCAACGTCCTATCCATTCCCCTATTAGTTAATGATGTCAACATCCCATCCATTTTCTCATTTGTTAACGATGTCAACGTCCTATCCATTCCCCTATTAGTTAATGATGTCAACATCCCATCCATTTTCTCATTTGTTAACTATGTCACCGTCCTATCCATTCCCCTATTTGTTAATGATGTCAAAGCCCTATCCATTTCCCCATATATCAACGATATCAACGTCCTATCCATTTCCCTATTTGATAATGATGTCAACATCCCATCCACTTCTGCATTTGTTAACGATGTCAACGCCCTATCTATTTCCCCATATATCAACAATATCAACGTCCTATCCATTTCCCTATTTGTTAATGATGTCAACATCCCATCCATTTCCCCATTTATTAACGATGTCAACGTCCTATCCATTCCCCTATTTGTTAATGATGTCAACATCCCATCCACTTCCCCATTTGTTAACGATGTCAACGCCCTATCCATTTCCCCATATATCAACGATATCAATGACTTATCCATTTCCCTATTTGTTAATGATGTCCACTTTCCATCCATTTCCCCATTTTTTAAAGATGTCAACGTCCTATCCATTTCCCTATTTGTTAATGGTGTTAACATCCCATACATTTCCCCATTTCTTAATGATGTCAACGTCCTAGCCCTTTCCCTATTTGTTAACGACGTCAACGTCTTATCCATTTCCCTTGTTAATTATGTCAACATCCCATCCATTTCCTCATTTGTTAACGATGTTAACGTCCTATCCATTTCCCTATTGTCAATAATGTCAACATCCCATCAATTTCGTCATTTCTTAATGATGTCAACGTCCTATCCATTTCCCTTGTTAATGATGTCAACATCCCATCCATTTCCTCATTTGTTAACGGTGTCAACGTCCTATCCATTTTCCTATTGTCAATGATGTCAACATCCAATCAATTTCCCCATTTCTTAACGACGTCAACGTCCTATCCATTTCCCTTGTTAATGATGTCAACATCCCATCCATTTCCTCATTTGTTAACGGTGTCAACGTCTTATCCATTCCCCTATTTGTTAAAGATGTCAACATCCCATCCATTTCCCCATTTGTTAACGATGTCAACGTACTATCCAGTCCCCTATTTGTTGAAGATGTCAACATCCCATCCATTTCCCCATTTGTTAACGATGTCATCGTCCTATCCATTCCCCTATTTGTTAATGATGTCAACATCCCATCCATTTTCTCATTTGTTCACGATGTCAACGTCCTATCCATTCCCCTATTAGTTAATGATGTCAACATCCCATCCATTTTCTCATTTGTTCACGATGTCAACGTCCTATCCATTCCCCTATTAGTTAATGATGTCAACATCCCATCCATTTTCTCATTTGTTCAAGATGTCAACGTCTTATCCATTCCCCTATTTGTTAATGATGTCAACATCCCATCCATTTTCTCATTTGTTCACGATGTCAACGTCCTATCCATTCCCCTATTAGTTAATGATGTCAACATCCCATCCATTTTCTCATTTGTTAACGATGTCAACGTCCTATCCATTCCCCTATTTGTTAATGATGTCAACATCCCATCCATTTTCTCATTTGTTAACGATGTCAACGTCCTATCCATTCCCCTATTAGTTAATGATGTCAACATCCCATCCATTTTCTCATTTGTTAACGATGTCACCGTCCTATCCATTCCCCTATTAGTTAATGATGTCAACATCCCATCCATTTTCTCATTTATTAACGATGTCAACGTCCTATCCATTCCCCTATTAGTTAATGATGTCAACATCCCATCCATTTTCTCATTTGTTAACGATGTCAACGTCCTATCCATTCCCCTATTAGTTAATGATGTCAACATCCCATCCATTTTCTCATTTGTTAACTATGTCACCGTCCTATCCATTCCCCTATTTGTTAATGATGTCAACATCCCATCCATTTTCTCATTTGTTAACGATGTCACCGTCCTATCCATTCCCCTATTTGTTAATGATGTCAACATCCCATCCATATTCTCATTTGTTAACGATGTCAACGTCCTATCCATTCCCCTATTAGTTAATGATGTCAACTTCCCATCCATTTTGTCATTTGTTAACGATGTCAACGTCCTATCCATTCCCCTATTTGTTAATGATGTCAACATCCCATCCATATTCTCATTTGTTAACGGTGTCAACGTCCTATCCATTCCCCTATTTGTTAATGATGTCAACATCCCATCCATTTTCTCATTTGTTAACGGTGTCAACGTCCTATCCATTCCCCTATTTGTTAATGATGTCAACATCCCATCCATTTTCTCATTTGTTAACGGTGTCAACGTCCTATCCATTCCCCTATTTGTTAATTATGTCAACATCCCATCCATTTTCTCATTTGTTAACGGTGTCAACGTCCTATCCATTCCCCTATTTGTTAATGATGTTAACATCCCATCCATTTCCCCATTTATTAACGGTGTCATTGGCTCTTCAGACCCCAAGGACTGGACAAAATCGGCGCAACTGAGCGGCTGTGCGAGGGGCGGTAACCTGGATCGCCAGGAGAGCAGTTGTCATCAGTCCCGCTCCTCCGGTTCTTTTCCTTCTTCTCCTCCTCCTCACCCTGAGGCCGGCGCCATCATCCTCCCTTCAACGGAATCACACCCCTTCTTCTCTCGACCTCTCCCCCCTCTGTCCAACCCTGGATCCACAGCAGTCCCCCCCTCCTGTCTCACCAAAATTGGCTCCCCCTCTGCTCCCTCGCCCGTCATCAGAGAACCCTCGGCTGTGAAGGTGAGTTCTAGAGATTGGACGTCTGCGGGAAGGATCTTTTTGGTTCCTTTTATAGCTGGAGTGACCCTCTTTTGTGGCAGGCCAGGAGAAATTAATGTCTTTATTTATACGACGAGGATCCGTTTTATTTTGTGTTCATTTTGTTAGAAAAGGGTACAATACCTTTTACCTAAATTTGTGTTTTGAGTACCATTATGTATAATAATTACTAAAAAACTGACGCATATAATATATATATATATATATATATATATATATATATATATATATATATATATATATATGTATATATATATATATATATATATACACAGACACAAATATATATATACCATATATATACATATATTTATGTATATATATATAAATATATATATATATATATATATATATATATATATATATATACTGTATAAATATATATATATATATATATATATATATATATATATATATATACAGACACCCACACACATATATATATATATATATATATATATATACTATATATATATATATTTTCATATACATAAATACATATATATATATATGTATATATAAATATATATATATATATATGCATATATATACATATATATATATATATATATATATACATATATATATATGTATATATATATGTATATATATACATTAAACATATATATATATATATATATATATATATATATATATGTATAGAGAGAGAGAGAGAGAGAGAGAGAGAGAGAGAGAGAGAGAGAGAGAGAGAGAGAGAGAGAGAGAGAGAGAGAGAGATCCCTATCAACCCAAGGTCTACCAACAAAGACACCAGCAATCGCACCTACAATAAAACCTGTTATATGCTTCTTCACTTTCCTCTGGACAGGTGTGTGTCGACCTCGACTCCACACGATGGTACAAGCCACCTCGGCCTCCAAAGGACTCCAAGTACCTGAGGGCCCAGTCCTTAGCCGCCGCCGGTGACGACCCACAGGCTGCAGAACCCTTGCTCGACGGCGAGGGCGGATCCAGTAACCACCAACCCCCCTGGCTTCAATCTCTTTCTCCGACACAAGGTGAGTGGCTGAGTGGTTGGTAGATGGGCGTCAAAGTAGCTACTATTGTAATCGAGGTCAAAGGCCAAAATATATTTGTTCTCAGTAGCTACTATTGTAATCGAGGTTAAAGGTCCAAATTCAATTGTTCTCAGTGGCTACAATTCCAATCGAGGTCAAAGTTCAAAATATAATTGATCTACGTAGCTACTAATGTAATCGAGGTTCAAAGTCAAAATATAATTGTTCTCAGTAGCTACTATTGTAATCGAGGTCAAAGGTCAAAATTTAATTATTCTCAGTAGCTAATATTATAATCAAGGTTAAAGGTCAAAATGTAATTGCTATACAGACTTATCTAATATACACCTTTATAATAAAAAAAGGCAGAAAGTAAAAGTAGTCTTTGTTTTCCAAAGTCAATGAGATTTCGTTGTCCTCATCCTAAGAACAAAAGGAAAGATAACGTATGTTGGCCTGTGTTTGTTATTCAAAGATAAATAGAAATAAAAAAAAATAAACGTATCTTTACCTGAAACAATTCATTCAACTTAGTCTAAATATACCCATGACTATTGGTTAGAGAGAGAGAGAGAGAGAGAGAGAGAGAGAGAGAGAGAGAGAGAGAGAGAGAGAGAGAGAGAGAGAGAGAGAGCTTAAACAATGAAAACAACAATATTTATATTATCATCACTAATGAGCGCAGTGAAATCCAAACAGTCCCCGATACGAAAATTAATGGAAGATTCAATAGCAATTCATAATTGGTACAGAAAAAGCCTAACTATAATTCAAATAAATCTGAAAGAAAAAATAACTATTCTTAACTGCTTTATGAAAATAAACTGTAAATAAGTTCATACTCTGAAACCCCATAACAAACTGTCAAGTAATTCAACTAAAATATCTTGGAATATATAAAGAGAAATATACATAGGCCCATTGAAACACTCGTCATCTGCCCATCCCACGTAGAAATCGAGATTGGCCTTCCAAACCCCAGCGCCTGGCCATATTGCCCAAATTCGTAATTCCAGTCCAGATCAATCCACAGCACATTTAGAAAAAGATTATTTTGATAAATAATAAGGAAATTGAAGCCCCGTCTCCTTAAGTTTTCCAGTATATTGGTAATCCTTATACACTCAATTAAGATTCTCGAAGGTAGAGCAAACTGTAGAAACCTTTTTCTTGAGGTTTTCTTGAGAAAGAAAGTGTCTTCAAAAACGCTGAAGGTAAAAGTATTTCTTGAAACATTCAAGTATTGTAATTATCAAAATCCTATCTAACCTATATGAGAAACCTCAAATACAAGGTCAGGCTTTAGAAAGAAAAGAACTTAAAATAAGTAAAAAATAAGCTTTCCAAAATATCTCAAAATACAGATTTACGAAAACCCTTATTTTTTTGTTTTTAGAAAAGTTGAAGTCAAACAAGTTAAATTCTAGCTTTATGAGAAAGCAATGTAAAAAGTATCTTCAACAACAAACAGATCAATCTAAGCTTTGTCAGAATCACAGCTCAAATACCAGCCACAGGTATAGCTTTATTTCTAAGAGCATTCTGCGCTCTTCTCCGCAGACGACCGCCTGGGCTCTGCGCGGATGCGCATCAAGGGTGAAAAAGACAAGATGACGATGAGGAGCGAGGCTATGCGCTACTGGCGATCCATTCATAACAAGTAGGTGTCTTTGCTGCTATTACTAACTACTACTACTACTACTACTATTGCTAACGCTGATGCTACTGTCATTATCAAAGCTTTATGCAGCTGCTTTTAAGATCTCATTACTCTTAAGCACCCAAGATTGTTTTAGCTTTCTTATTCTTCTGCAATCTTGACAGAGTTACTTTTCTGTCGTTTCTGTCTTTTACTACTACTATTACTACTACTAATATTATCAACGCTGATGCTACTGTCATTATCAACGCTTTATGCAGCTGCTTTTAAGATCTTGTTATTCTTAAGCACCCAAGATTGTTGTAGCTTTCATATACTTCTGCAATCTTGACAGCCAGTTTTCTGTCGTTTCTGTCTACTACTACTACTACTACCACTACTACTACTACTATTGCTAACGCTGATGCTACTATCATTATCAACGCTTTATGCAGCTGGTTTTAAGATCTTATTACTCTTAAGCACCCAAGATTGTCGTAGCTTTCCTATACTTCTGCAATCTTGAAAGTCACTTTTCTGTCGTTTCAGTCTATTACTACAATTACTACAAGTATTGCTAACGCTAATGCTACTATTATTATTCAACGCTTTACTGCAGTTGCTTTTAAGAACACAATTACTCTTAAGCACCCAATATTGTTGTAGCTTTCCACTGCTTCTGAAATTATTGACAGAGTTTCTTTTCTGTCGTTTCTGTCTTTCTCGAAGAAGTGTGTCGTGTTTCTAGCCTCTCCTAAGATGTGCTCAATGTGTTCGTATTGTATTCATCAATAAAAGAAATATGTAAGGAATGTATAGAATGTAAAAAAAAATGTAAAACAAAACTGCTGAGCAGGCAGAAATTTGACCTCTCAAAAAACCTTTTGAGATGACTTCAAAAAAGGGCTTTTGGTATTTAATTATTTTAATTTCTTTTTAATTTTTTAATTTTAGGGATGATGACGAACGGGCATAGCAATGAAGTTAATGGATACATGATTCAGGGCCAAATTAATAAGATTAATAGAAAAAAATCTTTTAAAAGGGCCCTAAAACATTTTAACTTTCCATAAAAGGCTATTCATTGAAAATATTACACCTCTTTGGAATGAGTCAAAGGCTGGAGAAAGAGTGCAATTGAAAATCATAACATTCAATAGGTCTGTCAATTGAGGATTTGCAAAAAGGCGTAAAGTGTATATTTCTCAAGAAAACCATTCCAAAAGTATAAAGGCCATAAATATTTATATATATATATATATATATATATATATATATATATATATATATATATATATATATATATATATATATATGATTAATCAGATACCTTGAAGACATCGGTTGTAATTAAGCAATATTGACATCTCACAAAAGACAGTTGATAAAAGATTGATTCATCAGTGAAAATGGGTATCTCCTGTAAGATTCATCCTTGAGTTAATTCTTGACTAGCTAGAAATCTAAATTGATGCACTTCAAAAAAATTTATTCAGAATTTTAGAAAACTCCGGGTACCTGATACTTACCAGACGGAAGATAAAAGAATAACAATAAAACAATAAAAGTAACGATTAAAGGGAACTTAACGAAACCCAATATATAATTCTCCTATAAAAATGTAAAGACAGATATCAAAGAGAATTTAATGTCAATAACTTTTCATTAAAATAAACATTTAGGAAAAAAAAACGCCTCTTTTTCATGTCAGTGAAATGAACCTTTTCAGGATCGAATTCTAATCTGGATTAGTAAGATAATTATACACAGATGTTTTTAACTTCATCTTTATTACAGGGTATTTTGGTCATCATAACTAACAGAGATGGGTTGTAAATAAAAAAAATGCTTTAAGACAGACAATCTAAAAAGGTAGAGCTGAAAATATAGAACAGCAGTTAGGATAGCTATACTTCTTTAAAGGCTGAGTGAGTTATTCAGCCCATATGGTGTATAGAGATAACCCCCACCGAAATGAATTATCCCGTCACTAAGGTCTTCCCCCTGCAGGTACTCGCTTCTCAATGGCTTCAACCGCCAGCGTCGCTCAGCCATGGCCAAGAAGCAGCGGCAGCGCATAAAGGAGAGGAACAACATGTCCATATTCTTCGTGCTGGTGTTCCTGCTGGTGTTCATCATCATCCTGATAGCAGAGGTGTTCTTCATCGATGAACACCGCACGGGGATGCTCTTCATGGGCAAGAGGCCCTCCGACTTCGACCCCATGGGAGACATCCCGGACTACTTCATGGACGACAAGAAACTGGTGGGCCAGCTCGAGATCGACACTTACAGACGGCAGGAACTGTCCGTGAAGGGCAAGACCAACGACGAACGCTTCTTCAGGAAAAACGTGGACGAGACTCACCTCATGGCCAGGGTTACGGGCAACATCGTCAAGTCCGTCCACGGGATCACGAAGGTCGACTGGCTGAAGATGCTGGGTCTGAAGGAGGTGGAGTATTACGGTCACAACAGCACGGCGACGGACGCCCAATGGGTGCCCGTCTATCACACCAAGCACAAATTCTACGTCTACTCGGCGTACTACGACGACCGCAAGGGCAGGATCATCCGGGTCGTCGGGACGACGCAGACGAAGAAGAGCGACCGGGTTTGGTGCAAGTACTGGTATTCGAACTCCAGCACGCTCATCGTCAACGGTGCCATCAAGGTCATAAGGGAAAATTGGAATCTTAAGTACTCGGCCTGCTTCATAGCCTGTCCCCTGACGATCTACAAGAACGGGAAACAGCCGATTCCTCCGCCAGAGAGCGTGTCCGTGATGGCCGACCCGGGGGGAAACGCCACTAACAAACTGAGAGTCATGAACCTCGACGTCAATAAGGACGAGGTGAAGAATGGCTTCGCCGTCTGCGTCAAACCTCTGCACTTCGACTACAACAACATCAATCAAATGATAGAGTTCATCGAGCTCAACAAAATCCTGGGCGTCGAGCACTTCACTTTGTACAATCACACCATAGGCAAGGACGTAGATTGCATCCTCAAGAGGTACTCAGATTTAGGCTTAATAAACATACTACCGTGGAAGCTGGACATCAAGTCTCAAAAGGAAATCAGAACAGAGGGTCTGTTTGCCGCCCTCAACGACTGTCTGTACAGGTACATGTACCAGTACAAATACATCCTCATGATTGACTTGGATGAGTACATTGTGCCACATACGAACACCAGTCTGCCAGAGTTATTGAAATACCTCCATACGAAAGCAGACGCCAAAAAAATAGGGGCTATTAGCTTCCAGAATTCATTTTTCTACCTGCAGTGGCCGGATGATCCCAGCAGGTAAGACCAACAGTTTTATTATGTTTACATTTCGGTATATAAGGACAATATACAAACTGTGTGTGTATGAGAGAGAGAGAGAGAGAGAGAGAGAGAGAGAGAGAGCTAAGGGAATGACATATCAATTAAATGAAACTCATGAGAGAGAGAGAGAGAGAGAGAGAGAGAGAGAGAGCAATGACTTATTACATAAATAACTGAATTAATTTAACTATTAATTGAATTATATTTCTAAATCTCTCAATAAAACGCATCCCTTATATAAGCAACAATTTGAAGCAGACAAAAAACAAACAGCAAAAACAATCTGAGACACAAAGGCAGCATCATTTCATTCTCCTAATTCCCTCTTTTCTCCTTCCTTCCGACGGGCAGCGCCTCCCTGCCGCCCTTGGTGACTCTGAGGAAGACCAGACGTCGCCAGAGGTTCCATCCGCACAAGCAGAGATCGAAGTACATCGCTGTGACGCCCTTCGTTGTAGAAGCAGGTGAGACAATCGCTTATCTATGCGGCGCCCTAGCCAAGGGATCAGTGTTCATTAGCCTCCATGGGCCCACCGCCAGGCTCCGTAGACCAAATTCCATAAAATCCATCTATCTTTGTCAGGAGGATGAATTAATTCCCTTATAATAATATATATATATATATATATACTGTATATATATACATATATACAGTATATACAGTATATATATATATATATATATATGGTCAGCCGAAGATATAATTTATATCATTATCAGCCTTATTATTATTATTATTATTATTATTATTATTATTATTATTATTATTATTATTATTATTATTATTATAACCCATATGAAAGAAGATAAAAATTGTTCTTTAAGAGATTTGTTAAATGATGCTCTCCTCTCCCTTGGCAAAAAAAAATCCAGAGAGAGAGAGAGAGAGAGAGAGGAGAGAGAGACGAGAGAGAGAGATGAGAGAGAGAGAGAGAGAGAGAGAAAGTTTTAACAACATGGCAAGATGCTTAGTATAGTCCAATGAAACCCTCGGAATTACAACTTCCTTTATGGTTGATTTATAAAAAAAAAATTACATCAAACACCATATTCCTTTGAATGTCAGTGACTATTTTTCTGTTATCACTGGCAATATGCAAATTATCTTGTTAAAAAACATCTGAAATCTATGAATTACTATATGGTCTATAAGCAACTCCCTTCTTTCATACATACATACATACATATACCAAGGCACTTCCCCCAATTTTGGGGGGTAGCCGACATCAACTAATGAAACAAAACAAAAAGGGGATGTCTACTCTCTACGTTCCTCCCAGCCTGACAAGGGACTCAAGAGATGGTAATAAGTGCTAGCTTTTTCAAAAAGAAAGATAAAAACAAATATACATGGGAAAGAGTGGCAAATGGAAGAGTAGTAGAAAGGGCATTAATGGATTATGTGTTGATAACTAAAAGAATGTTTGGAAGATTGAAAGACGCGCACGTGTTTGGGGGTATGGCTAACGGTATGTCTGATCATTTTTTGGTGGAAGGAAAATTAGTTGTAGCAAAAGAGTGGGGGAATAGAGTAGGTGGATGTAAAAGGGAGCTAGTGAGGATTGAAGAGCTAATGAAACCGGGGGTAAAAAGTAAATATCAGGAAAGGTTGAAAATGGCATATGACGAAGTGAGAGTAAGAGAAGCTGGTAATTTAGAGGAGTAGTGGAAGTTAGTAAAAGAAAATTTTGTTGGGAATGCAAGTGATGTGTGTAGCAAGAAGGTTGTTGGAGGCAGCATGAGGAAGGGCAGTGAATGGTGGAATGAAGGAGTGAAGGTAAAAGTGGAAGAGAAAAAGAGGGCTTTTGAAGAATGGCTGCAGAATAATAGTATAGAGAAGTATGAAAAATATAAAGAGAAAAATGTGGAAGTAAAGCGCAAGGTACGTGAGGCAAAGAGGGCAGCTGACCTGAGGTGGGGTCAGGGATTGGGTCAGTCATATGAAGAGAATAAGAAGTTTTGGAAAGAAGTGAAGAGAGTAAGGAAGGCTGGCTCAAGAATTGAAGAGACAGTGAAAGATGGAAATGGAAGGTTGTTAAAAGGAGAGGAGGCAAGGAAAAGGTGGGCGGAATATTTTGAAAGTTTACTGAATGTAGAGGATAATAGGGAGGCAGATATAATTGCTGTTGCAGGTGTTGAGGTGCCGGTGATAGGAGATGAGAGAGAGAGATTACAATAGAGGAAGTGAGGAGAGCACTAGATGAAACGAGAGTAGGAAAAGCATCTGGTATGGATGGTGTGAGAGCTGAGATGTTGAAGGAAGGGGGTGTGACTGTACTTGAATGGTTGGTGAGATTGTTTAATATGTGTTTTGTGTTGTCAATGGTACCAGTAAATTGGGTTTGTGCATGTACTGTACCACTATATAAGGGTAAGGGAGATGTGCATGAGTGTTGTAATTCAATAGGTATTAGTTTGTTAAGCGTAGTTGGAAAAGTGTATGGTAGAGTATTGAATAATAGGATCAAGGATAAAACAGATAATGCAATCTTAGAAGTACAGGGTGGTTTTAGAAGAGGCACGGGTTGTATGAATCAGATTTTTACAGTTAGGCAGATATGCGAGAAATATTTAGCAAAAGGTAAGGAGGTGTATGTTGCGTTTAGGATCTGGAGAAAGCGTATGATAGAGTTGATAGGGAAGCAATGTGGAATGTGATGAGGTTATATGGAGTTGGTGGAAGGTTGTTGCAAGCAGTGAAAAGTTTCTACAAAGGTAGTAAAGCATGTGTTAGAATAGGAAATGAAGTGAGTGATTGGTTTCCGGTGAGAGTGGGGCTGAGACAGGGATGTGTGATGTCGCCGTGGTTGTTTAACTTGTATGTTGATGGAGTGGTGAGAGAGGTGAATGCTCGAGTGCTTGGACGAGGATTAAAACTGGTAGACGAGAATGACCATGAATGGGAGGTAAATCAGTTGTTGTTTGCAGATGATACTGTACTGGTTGCAGACACAGAACAGAAGCTTGACCGACTAGTGACAGAATTTGGAAGGGTGTGTGAGAGAAGGAAGTTGAGAGTTAATATGGATAAGAGTAAGGTTATGAGATGTATGAGAAGGGAAGGTGGTGCAAGGTTGAATGTCATGTTGAATGGAGAGTTACTTGAGGAGGTGGATCAGTTTAAGTACTTGGGGTCTGTTGTTGCAGCAAATGGTGGAGTGGAAGCAGATGTACGTTAGAGAGTGAATGAAGGTTGCAAAGTGTTGGGGGCAGTTAAGGGAGTAGTAAAAATTAGAGGGTTGGGCATGAATGTAAAGAGAGTTCTATATGAGAAAGTGATTGTACCAACTGTGTTGTATGGATCGGAGTTGTGGGGAATGAAAGTGATGGAGAGACAGAAATTGAATGCATTTGAGATGAATTGTCTAAGGAGTATGGCTGGTGTATCTCGAGTAGATAGGGTTAGGAACGAAGTGGTGAGGGTGAAAACGGGTGTAAGAAATGAGTTAGCAGCTAGAGTGGATATGAATGTGTTGAGGTGGTTTGGCCATGTTGAGAGAATGGAAAATAGATGTCTGCTAAAGAGGGTGATGAATGCAAGAGTTGATGGGAGAAGTACAAGAGGAAGGCCAAGGTTTGGGTGGATGGATGGAGTGAAGAAAGCTCTGGGTGATAGGAGGATAGATGTGAGAGAGGCAAGAGAGCGTGCTAGAAATAGGAATGAATGGTGAGTGATTGTGACGCAGTTCCGGTAGGCCCTGCTGCTTCCTCCGGTGCCTTAGATGACCGTGGAGGTAGCAGCAGTAGGGGATTCAGCATTATGAAGCTTCATCTGTGGTGGATAACGGGGGAGGGTGGGCTGTGGCACCCTAGCAGTACCAGCTGAACTTGGTTGAGTCCCTTTCTTTCATACCTATGAAGAACGTATAATTAGCTTAAGAATTAAACAATCATCTAGGCATACTAAAAAAAAAAAAAATTATAATCAAAGGCATACTAAAAAAAAAAATTATAATCAAAATAATATCCAACCAAGCGGGAGGCTGTTTCCCCATCTGACAGCGATAATGCTTCTACGCCCAAACTCTCTCTCTCTCTCTCGTCCGCTGAATGACGCATTTTCCTCTGGTCTATATAATTCTTTTTAAGTAATTGTTTCGTTTTCAATACAGTGTTTCCCCATTCTCTCTCTCTCTCTCTCTCTCTCTCTCTCTCTCTCTCTCTCATACATAACATCCCCAACGAGCCTTGTCATCTTGAATATCTTCTTCGAGACGTTTAACGTATCATGGCTGTGTGGAGGTGTTTGCTCCATATTTCTCGAATGTGCTTTGTGTCTCCGATTCCCATTTCCTTCGGCCGTATTATTTTGCCCTTAGGAATACAACCGAACGGAA
>NC_090742.1:23148658-23173658 GCF_036898095.1 Palaemon carinicauda
GAAATATATATATATATATATATATATATATATATATATATGTATATATATATATATATATATAAAATGAACTAAATTTAGGATTATGCTTTGAAATAAATCTTAATCTCATTATGTTTAAAGCTACAATAAAATTACTTTATAATTTGCTACTGAATAGGCTTAACTAATAATAATAATAATAATAATAATAATAATAATAATAATAATAATAATAATAATGATAATAATAATAATAATAACAAAAGTAATGATGCTGACCGTACTTGATGCAATATTAATAACAACAATATCATCCTTATTGTCATAATTACTACTGGTGTTATAGTTATGGCTACCTTATGTACCTCAGCACAAATATATAATAATAATTATAATAGTTTAATGAGGACCAGATAATAAATTCCACTCAAGAATTGCAGAAGTGCATACAGCTGTTAAAAATGCCTTCTATTGTATTTGCTTAACAACATACTTCTTTAAATTTGTTAAAATTTAGGCGATGGTTTGTTGTTAAAAGTCAATCAACGTGATAATACAATCGGTTAGATTATTAACAAATTATCAAGTAACTGATTGGTTCCACAGATAATATTCGATTATAAATGACCTACATTTCACAGCCAATCAGAACAAATGAGTTTTGAGTCACCTGGTTTTCATTGGACTTCATTGAATAAACAAAAATATCGTAGTTGATAAAATGGAAGTGATTGACTAATTGAATAATGGATGTATAAATACAGTAGAATCAATGATAGAGTAGCAAAGGCATGGAAGATAGATGGAGATGATAAGCAAGTTTACGGTAAACTGAAAAGAAATTGAATGTAAAAGAAACAACAACAACAACAACAAATTCAGCCTTTTCTGGTCAACTACAGAACAAAGGCCAACAGGCTTATAGCATTCTGCTTTTCCAACTAGGGTTGTAGCTTAGCAAGTAGTAGTAGTAGTAGTAGTAATATTTATAATTAAGATAATAATAATAACATGTACTTATTCATATATAGGGTTTGGTCATTTCATCACCACGCTGGCCAACTGCGGAATGGTGATGGTGGAGACTTTAGTTTGATCTCTCACTGCAAACCAACCTAGTATGGGTGGTCATGCCTAGTACAGCTTTGCTGATAATGGCGATACGTAAACCCTTTCACCACGTTAAGGTATCCTCACACAAAAACAAATAAATGGAAAATGTATAGATGCATTATTTATAACTGCATTTTCCGGAGTTGAGGAATAGAAAGGCGAAGAAATAAATAAAAAGAAGGTTTGAGTAGTTTACTCACGCGAAAAGATTAACAATAGAATTTAGAGGAGGTACGATCATGTTGAGAGAATGGAAGAGGATGCGAGGTTCAATACCAAACCGTATTCTAGAAGCTTTCTTCCCGGCGTGATCAAATTGTGGAATGATTTCCAAAATATGTTTATCTGATTTTTATTTCAACTATTTTACTGTTATGAATTTCGTTTGTTTGCCTTTCTTATTACACTTTTATAGTTTAATTATTCATTCTCAATTTCTTTCGGTACTGGGCTGCTTTCTTTATTGAACCCTTGGTTGTTACATTCTGCTTTTCTAACTCGAATAACAACAACAACAACAACAACAACAATAATAATAATAATAATAATATTAATAATAATGATAATAATCCCCTATATAATAAAGAGCAAGTGTTTGACTATATACAAATATATTTATTTTCTGACACGCTGAGCAGCCTTGCTAAACGTATGACTTCTCAGTCTCTTCCTGTCCCTCGGGTAGACGGAGAGGGAGTAGCCATCACCTGGAGCGAGGGGGAAGCCCGAGAGGAACACTCAGAAACCACAATCTCCCACAAATTGCTCAAACTGCCGAGTAGTAGTTAGGAAAGGGGGAGGGGGTAGGAAGGATTGAATCTGTGTGTGTGTGTGTGTGCATATCTAAATATTTATCTGTCATCATTGACGGGTCGCATACAATAGTAATTATAATTAGAGAGGCGCTCAGTAGAGCGCATACCTCCACCACGACTGCTTATTTCTCGACCTTTTTCTCGACCTTGACCTTGTCCTTTGACCTTAACATGTATCAATTGGCGTGGATTTTCATACACTCATATATGATTCAAGTTTGAAATCTCAGTGACAACGCTGTCCAAACTAATAGCTGATCACGTGAATTGGACATTTTGCTTGACTGTGACCTCGACCTTCCAAAATTTAATCATTTCCAACTTTGTACATAACATTTAATCCCTGCAAAATTTCATTACTCTACGATTAAAATTGTGGCTAGGAAGCTGTTCACAAACAAACACACACAACACAAGCTACAAACACACACAGCAGGGGCAAAAACATAACCTCCTTCCAACTTCGTTGGCGTAGGTATTAATAATCGACTTGACCAACTAGTGCAAGACATAAAAGCCCTCTCAGGAAGATAAAGATGAGCGGCTTGAAAATAATAAGGTCATGAAATCTAGAGTGTCAGAAGTGCCAGAATAAATGGTGTCCCCTTTAGCAAGATGTGAATTGCGCGGTGTGTCGATTAAGCGCGTCTTTGTTTCGAGGTTGGTTCATTGATTTAACAGCCATACGACAACCTGGATCTTTATGAAAGCTTAATCTTTTAAGGAAAATGGGTTACCCAGGGCACAAAGAATGTAAAACACATTGTTGTGTGTTTGTACACATGTATATGCATGCATCCATAGGCCCAAATTGAGCTGTATAGCACTTGACACGCACACACACATATATATATATATATATATATATATATATATATATATATATATATATATATATATATATATATATATATATATATATATATATATATATATATATATATTTATATATATATATATATATATATATATATATATATATATATATATATATATATATATATATACGGTATATCACTTTCTGAGTAGGGATACATAAACGTGGTGAACGTGGTGAAAGGGTTTGTGTATCGCCATGATCAGTCAAGCTGTACTATTCAAGGCTACCATAATAGGTTGATTTGCTGTGAACGATCAGAGAAAAGTCTCCCACTATCACCAATCCTCACTAGCCAACGTGATGATAAAAACTGCCCAAGCCCTAGGCATGAATTGACATGTATGAAGCCTTTGTGGTGCAGTGGACTAGAAACTAATGCATTTTTTGTTGTTGTTGATGTATAATGCATGTATGTCTGTGTATTTGTCCTGGGTTCATTTTTTTTACCCACCCACATGAGACATTATTAAAATTTGAAGCTATCTTGAGGATGCCGTTTGATACTTGTCTTGTTCTACTTTGAAATGCATCATATCATCGGTATTCTTTTGATATAATTCCTTAGCATACCTTTTCAGGACATTTTCATTAAATGCAGGCAAATCTTAAATGTATAAGAAAATACGAAAGAAATTATCATTTGCAAAACGAACCCGCTCTTCTGCAAGGTCTCATGGATGAATCGCGATAAAATTCTGCATATTCAATCTATGCCCCTTTTGCTTTTAAGGAAACTTCTCCCCGGGGGATTCCATGGCAACCGACACTTATCACGATATAGGTGCGTTGGAAGATCGTGATAATGTGGCCACCTTACACGGAGGGAGAGGGAGGGAGGAGGCAGGAGGGAGGAGGCAGGAGGGAGGAGGGAGAAGGGAGAGGGAGAGTGAGGGAGAAGGGAGGAAGGTGGAAGGAGGGAGGGTTATTGAGGTTTCAGAAAAATATCTTTCCTTTGAGATCCATTCCTCGGATTTCCTCCGCCATAAGTAGGATGTTAAGATTCGTCTCATATTGAGGATTTGAAAAGCAGTGGGCGAACAAGTGAGTATCACTAATTACTGATATTAATGTGATAACCAAACTAGCCATATATGTAATAACATGCTAGCCTTAATATATGATAACAAACTAGCTTAACATGTGATCACCAAATTAGTCTTGAATGTGATAACAAGCTAGCCTTACCTGTGATAACAAACTAGCCTTACATGTGATACCAAACTAGCCTTATATGTGATAACCAAACTACCCTAACATGTGATAACCAAGCTAGCCTTACATGTAATAACAAACTAGCCTTAAATGTCATAATCAAACTAGCCTTATATGTAATAACAAAAGAGCCGTACATGTGACAACCAAAATAGCCTTACATGTGATAACTAAGCTAGCCTTACATGTAATAACAAGCTAGCTTTAAATGTGATAACCAAACTAGCCTTACATGTGATAACAAACTAGCCTTAAATGTGATAACCAAACTAGCCTTACTTTTGACAACCAAACTAGCCTTACATGTGATAACCAAGATAGCCTTACATGTAATAACAAGCTAGCTTTAAATGTGATAACCAAACTAGCCTTTCATGTGATAACAAACTAGCCTTAAATGTGATAACCAAACTAGCCTTACTTGTGACAACCAAACTAGCCTTACATGTGATAACCAAGATAGCCTTACATGTAATAACAAACTAGCTTTAAATGTGATAACCAAACTAGCCTTACATGTGATAACTAAACTAGCCTTACATGTGATAACCAAACTAGCCTTATATGTGATAACCAAACTAGCCTAATAACAAGCAACCTTACTTACATTTATAACTAGCTATTCTTCGCTCCCACCCATTGTGCATTCAACCACTTCTACCCCGGAAACCTCCTCCTAAGAAATCGCTGGAACATCTTCCATACGAATTGAATGCCGGGAATGTCAATACAATCTGCCATTCCATTTTGATAACGCATGAAAATGCAAACATTTACGTTGAGGATTGGACTGTAACTGCATGCAGATAAGCAAACGCAAAATCGAATAGAGATTGTGTGTATGTACACGTGGATCCATGCAAAAGAGCGAATTCATACAATTTATAAATATATATATATTTTATTGTATTTCTAAGGCAGGCGAGGTCATGAGAAGTTGCCGAAAATATAATTCCATTAGGGTGTAAAACGCATATATAAGAGAAAGCTAAGATAATGAATCTATTATTATCATTATTATTATTATTATTATTATTATTATTATTAGCCAAGCTACAAACTTAATTGGAAAATCGGGATGTTATAAGCCCAAGGGGTCCAACATGGAAAAATAGCCCAGTGAGGAAAGGAAATAAGGAACTAAATAAACTACAAGAGAAGTAATGAACAATTAAAATATTTCAAGAACAGTATCATTATTATCACTTGCTAAGCTACAACCTTAGTTGGAAAAGCAAGATGCTATAAGCCCATAGGCTCCAACAGGGAAAATAACCCAGTGAGGAAAGGAAACAAGGAAATAAGAAAAGTAATTAACAATTAAAATAAAATATTTTAAGAACAGTAACAACACTAAAATAGAAAAAATCAGCTCTCCTCACGTGTAACTGTAACAAAATCGCCTCTCGTCACAGTTGTTCTTCCTCACAGCTACTGGGCAGAAGAGAGAGGAAGAGCCGTTATCAAAGACATGCAAAAGTGATAACAGACTTTTCAACCTGGTATTTCAACGCACCGAAATGACACAGCAACTCGTTATGTTGCCAAGAAAGAAATTCCCCTTTTCTCAGGTGATGATAATGTTATCATTATGAATCCTCAGCTGTGGACTTTCGTGATGGTTGGACTGTGATACAATTTCGCCTGGGGAAATGTTGAGTCTTATTTGATATTGACCTCCACCAAGGAGGTTATAAAATCGAATCGGTTTAAATATTTATTTATTTGTGTGTGTGTGTGTGTGTGTGTGTGTGTGTGTGTGTGTGTGTGTGTGGGCAGGATTACGTCAAAACTAAACGACGTATTTTTATGTAATTTTCACCATAGACAGATCTTGGGTTATGGACGACCCCATTAAATTTTGAAGATGACCCGGATCCGGATTCTAGATTCGAATTTGCATTTTTCGCCATTTTGAAGATAACGTCAAAACAAATTGACGGATTTTGACGAAATTTCCACCACAGATAGATTTTAGTCTATGGAAGGCTCCATTGACATTGACAGACGTCAGAAATCTCTGATGGCTCTTATTTCATAAATAAAACTCTTTCGCACTGGTAAATCCTAAGACAGAAAACTTCGTTTTGATATAATCACAAGAAATGGGAAACTGCGTTTCGATATATCAACAAGAACGATAAGTGATAAAATAAAAAGTGGGAAAATTGTGTTTTTTTGGTAAATGATATGGAATGTGAAACCATGTTTTAAATGATACTAAGAGAGGAAATCTGTGATTTGACAAAAAACAATAAAGGAAAAAAACTCATTTTGATAAATCACAAGACACGAACAGCTGCATATTTTATATTAGGAAAAAATGGTAAAACACAGACGATTTGTCAAAATATAATAGTGATATTGAATAAATGTAAATATGAGATAAATTTTTTTCCCCTTTAATTTTACGGCCACTATTGATTGAACCCTGGCTGTTCGACTTCTGAGGTTTCATGTTCAAACATTTGTCCCATCGATCTAAGTTCACGTCCAGAGGTTCAGGAATATCCGCATTTTCTTTTTCTCGTTAAATCAAACATCTGTTTGAAGTTTAGTTTTCACGTTATTCTTTTGTTTACTGTTCTTAAAATATTCTATTTCTATTGTTCATTACTTGTCTTGTAGTTTACGTCCTTGTTTCCCTTCCCAACTGGGGTATTTTTCCCTGTTGGATCCCTTGGGCTTATAGCATCCTGCTTTTCCAACTAGGGTTATAGTTTAGCTAATAATAATAATAATAATAATAATAATAATAATAATGATAATAATAATAATAATAATAATAATAATAAAAATAATAATAATAATTTAGATTCAATCACTATTTTCGTCCATATAAAGTAAAAAAAAAAGGCGAAATAATAATTATAATAATCAATTGAAGAGAACAGAAATAGGTAAAAAATGATTATTCATTGAAGATGTTGAAAAGAAATGAATGTCATATTGTAATTGGAGAAAACGACGATGATGAAAAATAAACACGAGCTGCTGAGGTGCAGTTGCAAAGGCGAAAACTCAACCTTGACCTTGTTAAAGATGTAGTTGGTTCCATTGTGAGCTTCGTTTAACTGCATTATATATATATATATATATATATATATATAGATATATATATATATATATATGTATATATACATATATATGTATATATATATTTATCTATATATATATATATTTATCTATATATATATATATATATATATATATATATATATATATATATATATATATATATATCTACATATATGTATATATATATATATATATATATATGTGTGTGTGTGTGTATATATATATGTATATATGTATATATATATATAGTATATATATATATATATCTATTCTATTTATAATATTTAGAGTATATATATGCACATATATTATATATAAATATATATATATATATACTGTATATATATACAGTATATAGATATGTTTAACTATGTCTTACTCCCTTATTTCATTTGGGTGGGGTGGGTAAGCGCCAGAAATATACAGAATTCCGGTTTCTTATAAAGTCTATAGAGGTGAGACTGTCAGACCCACGACCCCTCTCTCGGCCTGAATTCATGCTTTTATCCATTTACTACTGGTTGCACTGGTGCCCGGTGGGCAGGCAGCGCTCCGCGACCTTACCAAACGCGATCAAATTGCTACATCGCTCAGCCAATTATCAACAAAACTGCGAAGAAATGTATTAATTTTTATCTTATTTATAAGATTAATTTCTCACTTCAGCTTGCGTTTGAAGACCAACTTTTCGTTGGATCGTGTCTGTTTACAACAGTTTTTTTCTTTTTCTTGACAAGAATAAAGATAAAAAAAATTCTTCCTTGACTTTTTATTTCGGTAACAATTTCATTCTGTATTTTTGAAGTCGTCTGAAGCATTACACGTCACCGAATAATTGAACAAGACTTACTTTTATCTGAAATTCTAGCGTTTTTCTTTAGCTTTTCCAATCAACTTTTATAATTTTCTTCTGACGTTTTTTCTTACGTTGTGCGATGTTTAAATTTTTTCTTTAAGATTTCGTCCTTTTTCTCAAATTTCAATTCTTTTCCTTAACATATTCCTTAATCTTTTAATCGAAAGCTATTTATCAACTAAATTTTATAGTTAAACTAAAGGATATTTTCTGCTTTAAAAATGGGAAATGAGCTTATAATATGCGCTAAGAGCTAATATCCTTAATTTTCACTAATAAAATTCCATACCAAGTTTCTTAATATGATTATTTGTTTGCACACAATTAAAACTATCCTGTCCAGATGGGTACTGTAACCCGACTTGACATAGGAAGCCATAATCTAGCCTATAATTCTATGCAAAATTAAATGTGTGTGTATATATATATATAGCCTATATATATATATATATATATATATATATATATATATATATATATATATATATATATATATATATATATATATATATATAAATATATCTATATATACATATATATATGTATATATATATATATATATATATATATATATATATATATATATATCTATATACATCTATATATATATATATATATATATATATATATATATATATATATATATATATATATATATATATATCATAACATAAACTAAAACTTTGATATGCAAAACAAAGGAAACACAATAACAATAAAATATTAAAAGATTTTCGGGTAAATGATGGCCAAGTTATTTAACAACTTCCTCCAAATTTTCAGACGCTTCTTAATGGTAAATTCAATTTCATGTAAATACCTTTGTTTGCGATGCAAAAAGTTCCATTCCACCCCCCCCCACACACACACCATAAAAAGAAAGAAGAGGATCACAATGAAAATGAAAAAAAAAAAAATTCTTTCGAATTCTCTTCCGCCTCCGACGTAAATAAAAAAGAAAAAAAAAAGAGAGGGAAAAAATCCATTTGAAATGTGGCAGGGAACTGTAACAGGTTTCCTACATTTTCAATTGATACTCTGGTAGATGTAAAGACACATATGCACACACATACTGTATATTTATTAATCAATATATATATATATATATATATATATACAGTATATATATATATATATATATATATATATATATATATATATATATATATGTGTGTGTGTGTGTGTGTGTGTGTGTGTATTCATACACCCACACACACATACACACACACACACACACACACACACACATATATATATATATATATATATATATATATATAAACATATATACGTATGTATGTACGTATTTAATGTGGACAGACTGGTTAAAACAGTGATTCTTAACCTTGTTGGAGGTACTGAACCCCGCAAGTGTTATATGTACACTAATCGAACCTTCATAGTTGAAAACATAAATAATATAGGTAAATGAAATAAAGACGAAAAGACAAAAGAAAGTTACAACTACATATATCAGCATATATTTCAAAACATATGTTGTATTAGTGCACAATATGAACCATGCATCAGCAAAGTCAGCAAAATATGAACTTTCTCACAAAAACAAAAACATAATGAATACTTACTTCAAATTAATGTGACTTTTGCTGTTGCCTTTCAGAGACAATTTCCGAAATCACCGGCTTATTATTATTATTATTATTATTATTATTATTATTATTACTAGCAAAGATACAAAATCTATTTGGGAAAGCAAGATGCTATAAGCTCAAGGGCTCCAACAGGGAAAAATAGCCCAGTGAGGAAAGGAAATAATGAAATAAATAAATGATGAGAACAAATTAACAATAAATCATTCTACAAACAGTAACAACGTCAAAACAGATATGTCATATATAAACTATAAAAAGACTTATATCAGCCTGTTCAACATAAAAACATTTAACCTTGGCAAGTGCCACTCTCATATCATTTGTGTTGTGTTACCTCTGCTGAACCCCTGAGACTGCCTCACTGAGGCCCTGGGGTTTTATCGAACACGGGTTAAGAACTACTGGGTTAAAAATATGAATTTACACAGTGTACTGAAATACTTCTTCTTCCCAGCTTTATCCCTATTCGGGGTCGCCGTTTCTAATGAGTCTCTTCCATCTCCCTCTGTCCTGTGTCATTTCCTCCCATACTCCCTTCTCCCTCATATCATCTCTAATGCAATCTCTCCACCTGGTCTTAGGTCTTCCTCTCCTTCGTGTTCCATCCACCTCCACGTCCATCACTTCTCTTGCCATGTGTTGCCCTTCTCTTCTCATCAGGTGGCCATACCATCTTAACCTTGCCTCTTGCACTTTCTTTGATGCCTCAGTGACTTTTACTGTACCCCTAATATGTTCATTTCTAACCCTGTCCTTTTTGGTTACTCCACTCATCCACCTAAGCATCCTCATCTCGGTTACGTTCAACTTTCTACCCTCTGTTTTCTTTAGGGGTGCTGCTTCCAATCCATATGTCATTGCTGGTCTGACCACTGCCTTGTGCACTCTGCCCTTCAATCTTATAGGGACTTTCCTATCACATATGATACCAGACACCTTCCTCCAGTTGTTCCAACCACACTGAATCCGGTTGTTAATTTCCTCTTCCATGTTCCCCCCATTGTCGATCACTGAACCAAGGTACTTGAATTTATGAACCCTTTTGATGTTTCCTCCGCCTAATTTGATTGTTGTTTGCTGGTCGCCATCCATCTCGGTTGTCATATACTCTGTCTTCTTCCTGCTTATTCTTAAACCTCTACTCTCCAAGGCATATCTCCATCTTTCTAGTTTCCCCTCCAGTTCTTCCCTGTTCTCGGCTACCAAGACTATATCATCTGCATAGAGCAGACACCATGGTGGCTCCTCCCTGACATCCTCTGTTAACACATCCAAGACGATGTTAAACAGGAGTGGGCTTAGAGCAGATCCCTGATGTAGCCCGACTCCAACTTGGAAATTTTCTGTTCTTCCAACTGTAGATCTGACGCTGGTCTTTACATTTCTATACATCTCCCTGATCATTCTGACATACTTCTCCATCACTCCTCTCTCCCTGAGACATCTCCATATTTCCTGTCGTGGTACTCTGTCATATGCCTTCTCTAGGTCTATAAAGGCCATATGCAAGACCTTTTGCTTCTCTCTGTACTTTTCCATAATTTGTCTCAAAGCGAAAATACCATCCACAGTACTAAGCCCCTTCATGAATCCTAGTTGCTGTCTACCGATGGAAACTTGCTGCCGTAATCTTTCATCCATAATTCTTTCAAATACCTTCAGTGTATGTGACATGAGTTTTATTCCTCGATAATTTTCACAACACTGTATGTCCCCTTTCTCTTTACTGAAATACGTACGCAGCTTTAACAGTATTAAATAAAATAATATGTCACGGCATTCGAGACATGCTTAACAATCGTCTTCAATATAAACTTTCGTCAGGACAACAATAATAAATAATCAAACCAAATAACAATAATTAATCAAACCCTAATAACAACTATATATCATCAAATCAAAATAACAAAATAAAAAAAAAACAATAAATTATCAAACCCAAATAACGATAAAAAATCATTAAACCCAAACAACAATAGTAAATCATCAAAACCAAATAGCAACAATAAATTATCAAATCCAAATATTAACAATAAATCCTCAAACCGAAATAACAACACTAAATCCTCAAACACAAATAAAAACAATAAATCCTCAAACCCAAATACCAACACTAAATCATCAAACCCCAGTAACAACAATAAATCACCAAACCCATATAACAACACTAAACCCTCAAACCAAAATAAAAAGAATAATTATCCAAACCCAAATAACAACAATAAATCCCCAAACCAAAATAGCAACACTAAATCCTCAAGCCCAAATAAAAACAATAAATCACAAAACCCAAATAGCAACACTAAATCCTCAAACCCAAACAAAAACAATAAATAATCAAACTAAATATCAACACTAAATTCTCAAACCCAAATAAAAACAAAAAATCATCAAACTAAATATTTAGCAACACTAAATCATCAAAGCCAAATAAAAACAATAAATCCTCAAACCAACCATTAACACTAAATCCTCAAACCCAAATAAAAACAATAAATCATCAAACTCAAATAACAATAACAATTAATCAAACCCAAATAAAAACAATAAATCCTCAAACCCAAATAAAAAACAATAAATCCTCAAACCCAAATAAAAACAATAAATCATCAAACCCAACCATCAACACTAAATCCTCAAACCCAAATAAAAACAATAAATCATCAAACCCAAATAAAAACAATAAATCATCAAACCCAAATAAAAACAATAAATCATCAAACCCAAATAAGAGGAAATATTTAAGATTTGCCCAACTTTGGGTTGAACATTCTTCTTCGCCGTCTCCAGAAATACTTTAGAATTTCTTTTTTTCTATTTCTTATCTTTTCATCTGTAGAGGATTACTGCTTCCTTTGTTAAACTTTTGCTTTTAAAAGAAGTTAGGCTGAAGAGTCTTGTCCAGACAAGAGAAAAACTCTTGTGATTTGTTATATTTCGCATCGAAAAGTTTTTATATTTTCATTAGTTTTACACTTTAGAAAAATGAATGCTAAATTGCTGCATTTGAAAAATTATTTTTTTAATTTGAAAATTCAATATAATTATGTTTTTTACTTGATAATTTCAGTTATTTGTTATATTTCTCATCGAAAAGTTTATCTATTTTATTTTCCTTAGTTTTACACTTTAGAAAAATGAATTCTAAATTGCTACATTTGAAAAATTATTTTTTTTTTAATTTGAAAATTCAATATAATTATGTTTTTACTTGATAATTTCAGTTATTTTTAATTCTAACTGAAATTTTAGTGTTATGTTTAAATCTTTATTGCAACATTCGAATGAGTTTTTATTTTTGCCGTAAGTGTCAACTTCAGTTATTTTTCTTTTATCTTTCTTACAATTTCGTGATTATTCTCTTGTCTTTTTTTACAACTTTCATCCGATTAATCCAGTTTCTTTTCAATCCTTTTTACCAAAATATTCCAGTTTCTTTTCAACCTTTACCTAAAATTTCCAGTTTCCTTTCAATCCTTTTACCTAGAAATTTCAGTTTCTATTCAATCCTTTCACGTAAATATTCCAGATTCTTTTCAACCTTTTTCTAAAAATTCCAGTTTCTTTTCAATCTTTTTACCTAGAAATTTCAGTTTCTTTTCAATCCTTTTACCTAAATATTCCATTTTTTTTCCAACGTTTTTGCCCAAAAATTCCAGTTTCTTTTCAATCTTTCTACCTAAAAATTCCAGTTTCTTTTCAATCCATTCACATGAAAAATCTAGTTTCTTCTCAATCTTTTTTACCTAAAAATTCCCGTTACTTTTCAATATTTTCACCTAAAAATTTCAGTTTCTTTTAAATTTTTTTTTCCAAAAAATTCTAGTTACTTTTCAATCCATTCACATAAAAATTACATTTACTTTTCAATCCATTAGCTTAAAAATTCCAGTTTCTCTTCAATCCTTTTAACTAAAAATTCCAGTTACTTTTATATAATTGTAACCTTAAAATTCCATTTATTTTTATCTCTTCTACGACGATAACGACATAAAGCAAATAAAACTAGACTTATGGAAAAACACTTAAAAGAATTGGCCAATGTTGAAAAGACTTTTTCCTTTTAAACGTGGACTGACTTTTGAAGTCTAACGTCAACTTTATCAAAGTTTTAATCTAAACACTGCGGACCTTGTTGCTATGTGATAAGAAGTCTAAAAGATCGGGAGAAAAAGATCGACTTGTTCTCTTTTCGTGAAGATGCTGTTGACATACTGATGAGCTGAACTCAAAGTTTTACATTTGAAACGTTGGTGGTGTAGTCTCTCTTTTAACTTTATACATCAAAATGATTATAAATAAAGTTTCCTAATAGTTATCGAAAGTCACTAGTCTCCAAGGAGACCTTAAAGTTATGGGGTCTTTCGACTGGCCAGACAGTACTACATTGGATCCTTCTCTCTGGTTAAGGTTCATTTTCCCTTTGCCTACACACTCACACACCGAATAGTCTGGCCTATTCTTTACATATTCTCCTCTGTCCTCACACACCTGACAACACTGCGATTACCAAAAAATTCTTCTTACTGCACTGTAATTGTTCAGTGGCCACTTTTCTCTTAGTTAGGATAGAAGAAACTCTTTAGCTATGGTAAGCAACTCTTCTAGGAGGACACTCCAAAATCAAACCATTGTTCTCTAAGCTTGGGTAGTGCCATAGCCTCTGTACCATGGTCTTCCACTGTCTTGGGTTAGAGTTCTCTTGCTTGAGGGTACACTAAGGCACACTGTTCTATCTTACATCTTATTTCTCTTCCTCTTGTTTTGTTAAAGATTTTATAGTTTATAAAGTAATACTTATTTTAACATTGTTGCTCTTCTTAAAATATTTAGTTTTCCTTGTTTCCTTTCCTCACTGAGCTATTTTCCATGTTGGAGCCCCTGGGCTTATAGCATCCTGCTTTTCCAACTAGGGTTATGGCTTAGCAAGTAATAATAATAATAATAATAATAATAATAATAATAATAATAATAATAATAATAATAATAGAATGCTTAACTATAATCATAATTGTCCTAACTAGAAAGAGGAATTACCTTGTTACAGAAGGTAAATTGGGGTTTCTTCCTCTGGCTCTGATTTCAATAGATCTTAGCTGAATGGAAAATATGTGATGTCAAAACTCAAAATACTCGTGATGACATTGAGATTTCCGTAATCAATGTCACCAACTTTGAACCTCGTATACTTTTAATGCCATTCCGAGTTCCTTAATCTATATTACCCATGATGACATTCCGAGTTCAGTTTTCTATGTTACTCGTAAAGACATTCTGAATCCGTATTCTATGTTACTTGTGATGAGTTCCGTAATATATGTTACCTGTAAAGACATTCTGAATCCGTATTCTATGTTACTTGTGATGAGTTCCGTAATCTATGTTACCTGTAAAGACATTCTGAATCCGTATTCTGTTACTTGTGATGAGTTCCGTAATCTATGTTACTTGTAAAGACGTTCTGAATCCGTATTCTATGTTACTTTTAAAGACATTCAGAATCCGTATTCTATGTTACTTTTAAAGGCATTCAGAATCGGTATTCTATGTTACTTGTGATGAGTTCCGTAATCCATGTTACTTTTAAAGACATTCAGAATCCGTATTCTATGTTACTTGTAAAGACATTCAGAATCGGTATTCTATGTTACTTGTGATGAGTTCCGTAATCTATGTTCTTTCATGTATTTTGGTTGAGTACATACTTCTTAGGACGAACTATTCATGCATGCAAAACTTGTTATATTATACGTGCAGAATATACGGATATGCATATGCACCTGTGGTAATTAAACACAGGTGTTCTCCAGTCTACACGCGTTACGTGCATGCACGGACGTAGGCATGCGTTTTTAAACATCCAGATAATTGTCAGTAAAATTATTTTTTTATCAAATGATTTAAACTATTAAATAGAAAATCACTACGCACATTTTTAGTGATTTTCTCTTAAAAATTCTGTTTTCTTTGAGGAAAAATTGAGTTATAACTAAATTGAGGAATAACTAGATTAAGGAATAACTAAAATGATGAATAACTAAAATGATGAATAACTAAATTAAGGGAAAACTAAATTGAGGAATAACTAAATGAAGGGATGACTAAATTGAGGAATAACTAAATTAAGGGATAACTAAATTGAGGAAAAATTAATTGAGGAATAACTAAATTAAGGGAACTCTGAATTGAGGAATGACTAAATTAAGGGATAACTAAATTGAGAAAAAACTAAACTGAGGGATAACTAAATTTAGGGAAAACCAAGTAAAGGGATAGAATCGAATTCAATCAGCGAAATGCAATAGTAAAGAAAATCAATTAAGGAACGTTGTTCATAAATTATCTTTTTAAGCCGCTTAGTAGTTTAGCCTATGACAGAATATGACTCAGTAACTGCTCCGACTCATTTACTGCATTAATCTCAAGATAAAAATCAAAATGCAGTTCACGATCAAGTGATATTTAATTAGGCTAAAATGACTGGAGTTATTTTTCTGTGATAGGATGACATAATAACTGAGGTGTAAAAACCACATATATTTTTCTGTCAAGATCATCATGCTTAATTCTCTACGCAAAAAAAAAAAAAAAAAAAAAAAAAAAAAAAAAAAAATCTTGCGAGACCCAAACGTTAATAAAATAAATAGATAAACAAGGTATGAATAAAATGTAATTTTACAAATTAAAAGATGTTTACGATTACCATCTAATACATTATTATTATTTGGATACCTCATAAAAATACGCAGTAATGATGTTTTCATGTTGAACAGGCATATATAGGTCTCTCTTTATAGTTAATAAAAGACGTCTATTTAAACGTTGATATTAATCTTAAAATATTTTTATTAATTATTCATTATTTCTCATCTTGTTTATTTATTTTTTATTTCCTTTCCTCACTGAGCTTTTTTCCCCTATTGGACCCCTTGGGCTTAAATATCCGGTTTTTCCAATTAGGGTTGTAGTTTGGCTAATAATAATAATAATAATAATAATAATAATAATAATAATAATAATAATAATAATATACGGAGAGTTACTCCTCTCATCCCGTCAGCCAAATAAATTTTCATAATCGCAAGATATCCACTCGTAGTTCTACTCGAAGGTCATGAATCTCTCTCTCTCTCTCTCTCTCTCTCTCTCTCTCTCTCTCTCTCTCTCTCTCTCTCTCTCTCTCTCTCATTTAGAATGAAACAACTTCTGCCTATATTCTTATGATAAACAAAATCCGTCAAAACTTTATCGAATTTCGATATCGAATAAAGTCAATCTGACTTTCAGTAGTTCGAAGAAAAAAAAAATCTTTTGAACCAAGTGAAGGAGGAGGGGTATTTCAGACACCTATTTCATTCAGGAACAATTCTGATGAGAGAGAGAGAGAGAGAGAGAGAGAGAGAGAGAGAGAGAGAGAGAGAGAGAGAGAGAGAGAGAGAGAGAGAGAGAGAGAGTTTAATCTGACTTCGATGTTCGAAGCTTATTGGAATACTGATTTCTCTTCGTTACAAAGTTTGTTCAGCCATTATTATACGACAGCGTAGAAAATGAAAGATATGAAAAAACAACATTCTTTGCGAATAACTTTCACATGTTGATATAAATTGTTAATTTTACTTTCAGGAAGTTGAGTCTCCCACGCTACGTTTGAACTGGGATTTTCAATGAAAACTTCTTGGAATAACATTAAATTTGAAGCTTGTTCTATTTTCAGAAAATTTCCATGAAATTATATTTAAATCCACAGCATAAAGAAGGAAATTTTCATTTTGACTTATTCTTACGTCCTAACTACTTTTTCATATCAGACATATGTCAAGTGTTCAAAGCATTTGGTCTAATAAGCATGCAATATCAAAACCAACTACAATGAGTTGTATTTAAAGTATTTTTTAATAAAACGTAATGATAAATTATGTTAAAATTGTTATCTTCGGTCTTCATGGAAATTGGTAATATGTAGGAAGATAACGTTTATGTTATTACTAAACAATAAAGCAGCCTTTTAGTGCTAACACAGAGGCGAGGTGAATATAAGTGACTTTATTAAAAAAGATAACGAGCTTATATACAGCAGTTGAGGCCAACAATTGTAACAAAATCAACAATGTGAAAAATGCAACGGCAAGCATAAACAGGCTTTTCTATTATCTGTGAGAGAGAGAGAGAGAGAGAGAGAGAGAGAGAGAGAGAGAGAGAGAGAGAGAGAGAGAGAGAGAGAGAGAGAGAGAGAGAGACAAAAAAGCAATAGCATTACAGCGTATGAGGTTGTATGAAACACGTGAGGTACAATAATATCAAAGTAAGCCCTCAATCAGTCATCAACTCATAAACTGATCATTTCCCCCTTGGATACAGAAAAGGGAATCCACATAAAACAGTTAGAAATTCAAATGTTCAGACAGATTATTTGAGTTAACGAAATAAAGCTCCACAACAATCTGGTCTTTTGGATTACCTCAATACATTCTCCAAAGCCTACTTCGATTTGCTTTTAAAAAAATTTTGCAAAAAGGCCGTGAGTCAGCTTGATGAGTAATATCCTTAAGTAAACATTAGGCAAACAGCCTTATGTAAACTTTAGGTAAACAGCCCTTATTTACCTCGTCTACAGTTAATCATCATATTTCTTCTCATCCTCTTAGGAATATTCAACCCTCATTAAGCTAGATGAATATATGTGGATTCATACCCGAACTATCAATCTCCACCATTAAATTTTTTATCTTACCTTAATATCTCAGTGGGTTTTCAATTTCAAATCTTATATTCAATTGATTTTTATATAGTTTTTACATGAAAATAACATTGATTATTTGATATCTTATTGAGAATTCCAGTGACTTCTCTTTTCTTTCCAGAAAATTTCACGAAGTTCTATATTCTCAACCCTGAAAATTTCCCAATTTGCCTAGTATATGCGCACTAAGATTTAGATATTTTTCTATTTTTTACCCCTTAAAATTTATTGATATTTCTATTCTTTACCCCTTAAATGTGGTGATTTTTCTATTACCCTTTGAGAGTTAGTGATTTTCCTATTCATTACCCCTTAAAATTTCGTGAGTCTATTCTTTACCCCTTAAAATTTAGGGATTTTTTATTAACTTTAATTTCTCTAGTCTTTAACCACTGATATTTAAAGCCTTTTTTTTCCCTCTAAATTTAGTGATTTTTCTATTATTTGCCTACTTAAATTAAGTGATTTTTATTAATTTCCTTCTAAATTTGGCGAATTTTCTATACTTTAAACAGTGAAATTCAATTATATACTTATTCTATTATCTTCCCCTTGAAATTTAGTTACTTTTCCATTTTATATCCATTGAAATTTAGTTACTTTTCCATTTTATATCCATTGAAATTTAGTTATTTTCCCATAAAGTAACCTTAAGATTTCAGCAACATCTAATCTTCCTTCTCCGTCCTTCCCAGGCAACCACTTCGTATGGGAGTTCCTGCCGGGCAAAGGAACCCTGAACGTGCCCAACGAAGTGGCCTTCCTACACCACTACCGCGTCTGCGAGTTCGGCGGAGACGACTGCGTGCGGAATCCGCGCACGACAGACACGTCCATCTACAGGTACAAGGACGTGCTCGTCAAGGCCTTCACCGCCAACATGAACCAGCTTTCGAAAACCTGCGGGGCCGCAGAGTCGTCGAGCAAGGAGAAGTCGCTCTGGACTTTGGGCTGAGGAGACCCGGCTCAGGAATTCAGTGATAATCTACAAGTTGGGGTCTCCCGGATGGTTGTTCGGGATAGCCATTTTGATAACGGTTATTAATGGTCAGATTGAATTGTCATGGAAAACGAGATGTATTCTAAAATAGTCACAATGAAAATTGCCCTGATTATAATGGGTACTAATAATCAGTTTGAGAAGTCGGGTTTTTTGGAAAACGAGATGTATTTTAAAATAGTCAAAATGAAAACTGCCCTGATTTGGATAAGGGTTATTAATGGTGAGATTGAAAAGTCATGTTTTTGGAAAACGAGATGTTTATAAAAATAGTCAAAATGAAAATTGCCCTGATTATAATGGTTATAATAGTCAGTTTGAAAAGTCATGTTTTTTGGAAAACGAGATATATTTAAAGATAGTCAAAATGGAAATAGCCCTGATTATAACGGTTACTAATGGTCAGATTGAAAAGTCATGTTTTTGGAAAACGAGATATACTTAAAAATAGTCAAAATGAAAAGTGCCCTGATTAAGGAACTTCTCTTTAAAGCTGATGGTGATAATGATGATGATGACGGCGATATTTTTAAAGCTGATGATATAATGATGATGATGACAGTGATATTTTTAAAGCTGATGGTGATAATGATGATGATGACGGTGATATTAGTATGGAGACATCGAAGCATAATGAAAGATCACACTTTTTCAAAATTAAAAGTCACTTGATTCCGCTGTGTAAAGTTGGTGATAACGAATGTTTTGAGATTTAATGTTATCGGGACATATTTTCACGGTCAAAACATCCGTCCATAGGAATCTACGCTCGCGGTATCAATTCTAATGATTCACTGTTCGTTCACCGGTATGAATTCAGTTAATTATCTCACTTCTATTAACATCTATTGTTGATTAATAATTTAACAGAGGTGGAAACATTTAATAACTTATCAGAGGTGGAAACATTATATGAGGTGGAAAAGCGAGGACAATTCAAAGATATAATTATATATATCTCATTTGTTATTTAATATATTTATATAGTGAAAATGTCGATAGAAAATCATTATAAATTAAGCTTTCGGAATCTGTAATTTTTAACTAACTTCTGTTCAATCAATTTTGCCTTAAATAAATAATAAGCCAAAATGCGTCAGAATAAAAAAAAAAAAAATAAATAAATATCAACCAACGAAGAAATACAACCCACCGAAGTCCATTGAAGTTAAAGCATTCATTATAAAATCAGATGATTAATAATAACCTTAACTAAAAATAAAAGATAAGAAAGAGGGACAAAGTGAGAGACAATCGTTGCACAAACACTTGATATATGATCTCGTCAATCTTATCATTAAGTCTACACATTGTTTATAAAATTTAAGGGTCACCTTCTTTCACGGATATGTACAAGGAGTTGTGCGTGCTGGGAGCGATATTTACAGCGAACGAAATTCTCTGATGTCATTGAGTTGAGAACAAAATTCTCTGATGTCAGTGAGTTCCGAACGAAATTCTCTGATGTCTGTGGGTTCCGAACGAAATTTTCTGATGTCAGTGAGTTGAGAACAAAATTCTCTGATGTCAGTGAGTTCCGAACGAAATTCTCTGATGTCAGTGAGTTGAGAACGAAATTCTCTGATGTCAGTGAGTTGAGAACAAAATTCTCTGGTGTCAGTGAGTTCCGAACGAAATTCTCTGATGTCTGTGGGTTCCGAACGAAATTCTCTGATGTCAGTGAGTTGGGAACGAAATTCTTTGATGTCAGCGAATTTCGAACGAAATTCTCTGATGCCAGTGAGTTGAGAACGAAATTCTTTGATGTCAGTGAGTTCCGAACCAAATTCTCTGATGTCAGTGAGTTGGGAACGAAATTCTTTGATATCATTGAGTTCTGAAGGAAATTCTCTGATGTCATTGAGTTCCAGACAAAATATTACTGCGAACAAAAGTCTCTGACGTCAATGAGTTTCAGACAAAATATTACTGCGAACAAAATTCTCTGATGTCAGTGAGTTCCAGACGAAATTTTACTGAGAACGAAATTCTTTGATGTCAGTGAGTTCCAGACAAAATTTTACTGCGAACTAAATTCTTTGATGTCAGCAAGTTCCAGACAAAATTTTACTGTGAACGAAACTTTAATGTCAGTGAGTTCCAGGCAAAATTTTACTGAGAACGAAATTCTTTAATGTCAGCAAGTTCCTGACGAAATTTTACTGCGAACGAAATTCTCTGATGTCAGTGAGTTCCAGACAAAATTTTACTGTGAACGAAATTCTCTGATGTCAGTGAGTTCCAGACGAAATTTTACTGAGAACGAAATTCTTTGATGTCAGCAAGTTCCAGACAAACTCTTACTGAGAACGAAATTCTTTGATGTCAGTGAGTTCCAGACAAAATTTTACTGCGAACTAAATTCTTTGATGTCAGCGAGTTCCAGACAAAATTTTACTGTGAACGAAACTTTAATGTCAGTGAGTTCCAGGCAAAATTTTACTGAGAACGAAATTCTTTAATGTCAGCAAGTTCCTGACGAAATTTTACTGCGAACGAAATTCTCTGATGTCAGTGAGTTCCAGACAAAATTTTACTGTGAACGAAATTCTCTGATGTCAGTGAGTTCCAGACGAAATTTTACTGAGAACGAAATTCTTTGATGTCAGCAAGTTTCAGACAAACTCTTACTGAGAACGAAATTCTTTGATGTCAGTGAGTTCCAGACAAAATTTTACTGCGAACTAAATTCTTTGATGTCAGCAAGTTCCAGACAAAATTTTACTGTGAACGAAACTCTTTGTCAGTCAGTTCCGGTCAAAATTTTATGGCGAACGAAATTCTCTGATGTCAGTGGGTTTCAGACAAAATTTTACTGAGAACGAAATTCTCTGATGTCAGTGAGTTCTAGACGAAATTTTAGTGATAACGAAATTCTCTGATGTCAGTGGGTTCTAGATGAAATTTTACTGAGAACGAAATTCTCTGATGTCAGTGAGTTCCAGCCAAAATTTTACTGTGAACTAAATTCTCTGATGTCAGTGAGTTCTAGACGAAATTTTAGTGATAACGAAATTCTCTGATGTCAGTGGGTTTCAGACAAAATTTTACTGAGAACGAAATTCTCTGATGTCAGTGAGTTCTAGACGAAATTTTAGTGATAACGAAATTCTCTGATGTCAGTGGGTTCTAGATGAAATTTTACTGAGAACGAAATTCTCTGATGTCAGTGAGTTCCAGCCAAAATTTTACTGAGAACTAAATTCTCTGATGTCAGTGAGTTCCAGCCAAAATCTTACTGCAAACGAAATTCTCTGATGTCAGTGAGTTCCGGTCAAAATTTTACGGCGAACGAAATTTTCTGATGTCAATGAGTTCCAGACGAAATTTTACTGCGAACGAAATTCTCTGATATCAGTGAGTTCCAGGCAAAATTTCACTGTGAACGAAATTCTCTCATGTCAATGAATTCCAGACAAAATTTTACTGCGAACGAAATTTTCTGATGTCAGTGAGTTCCTGCCAAAATTTTACTGCAATCAAAATTCTCTGATGTCAGTGAGTTCCAGCCAAAATTTTACTTTTCTGATGTCAATGAGTTCCAGACGAAATTTTACTGCGAACGAAATTCTATGATATCAGTGAGTTCCAGCCAAAATTTTACTGTGAACGAAATTCTCTGGTCAGTGAGTTCCGGTCAAAAATCTATGGCGAACAAAATTCTCTGATGTCAGTGAGTTCCAGCCAAAGTCTTACTGTGAACGAAATTATCTGATGTCAATGAGTTCCAGCCAAAATTTTACTGTGAACGAAATTCTCTGATGTCAGTGAGTTCTAGCCTAAATTTCAAAGCGAACGAAATTCTCTGATGTCAGTGAGTTCCAGCCTAAATTTCGAAGCGAACTAAATTCCATGATGTCAGTGAGTTCTAGCCTAAACTGGAAAGCGAACGAAAGTCTCTGATGTCAGTGAGTTCCAGAGGACATATTACTGCGAACGAAATTCTCTGATGTCAGTGAGTTCCAGACAAAACTTTACCGCGAACGAAAGTCTCTGATGTCAGTGAGTTCCAGACGAAATTTTACTGAGAACGAAATTCTCTAATGTCAGTGAGTTCCAGCCAAAATTTTAATGCGAACGAAATTCTCTGATGTCAGTGAGTTCCAGCCAAAATTTTACTGCGAACGAAATTCTCTGATCTCAATGAGTTCCAGCCAAAATTTTACTGTGAACAAAATTATCTGTCAGTGAGTTCCAGCCAAAATTTTACTGCGAACGAAATTCTCTGATGTTAGTGAGTTCCAGCCAAAATTTTACTGCGAACGAAACTCTCTGATCTCAATGAGTTCCAGCCAAAATTTTACCGTGAACGAAATTCTCTGATGTCAGTGAGTTCCAGACAAAATTTTACTACGAACGAAATTCTCTGATGTCAGTGAATTCCAGCCTAAATTACACTGTGAACTAAATTCTTTGATGTCAGTGAGTTCCAGCCAAAATTTTACTGTGAACGAAATTCTCTGATGACAGTAAGTTCAAGAGTAGCCTACAATTACGATTCCATCTTGTTTAAATCGTCTTGTGACAGATATATTAATGCACAGTGCACAAAAGGTAATACGTTCACTACATACGAGAAATGTTTTGAAGAACAAACTTGCACAACTGGAACAAATCATGGCTAAAATCTCTGAGAATATCAATAAATTCAGGTTCAAGTTCTCAAGACCTCATGATATATTATTCACCTTGATTATGGCTCCCCTTTCGCTCTGTTTCATGAAATACAGACTTTATATTAAATTATGAGGTAATTTCAATAATTTTAGAAAATTAATGTCTCTCACTGCAGCTAACAGAACAACTGTATAATTCAAGAAAATTTAATAAGATATTTGCAATATTATCTTAAATGAAACATAAACTTATTAACTTCATGATTACTTACTTCTCCCTCCCCTTTATAAAACAACAACAACAAAGAATAAAACGGATAGTTTAAAGGTAGTGAGAAAATGATAATACGGATATATAAATGTTACAAATAGCCTTCTATGCGAGAATTTGTATAAGTAAAAATTTAGATTCTAAAAATCTAAAATATCGAAGTAAATTATTTTAGGGATATTGAAGGCAATGAAGACATAAACTGAATTTCAATGGTTAACTCATTTCCTAAATAACCAGAAGAGTCAGTGAAGAGTTCAGTTGACATTAACAGCTAACATTTGAGCATAATTGAATTAGTGATAAAAAATCTATTGAAAATAAAAAAATATTGTATTAGAATCTGAAGTAAAGGAATGTGAAGTAAAGACTCTTTTTACCTATACAGGCAAGAGTCGAACAGATGAAACTAATGGCAATCATAACAATCATAAACAACGAGGCACGCATGCGTCGAAGTAGTGTATAAGGAAATGATTCTGTATATAAGTTTGGCTGTTGCTATCTTTTAGAAGAATATGTGTGGCTACAAATGGCAATAAAACCATTGTAAGGTGACAGAGAGCAAGAAACAACTGCGATGAGAGAGAGAGAGAGAGAGAGAGAGAGAGAGAGAGAGAGAGAGAGAGAGAGAGAGAGAGAGAGAGAATCTACCAAGTCATGCTCAAAACATGCACAACTATCATGAGAATCAAAACATTGGAAAAGCTGCAATTGTTCATGCGAATTACAAAGACAGTTTTATTATTATTTTTTTTTTTTTGGGGGGGGGGTTCTTGACGTCGACCCTTTTTTCTATATATGAGTGGCTGTGTAGTTTATTT
>NC_090742.1:23176158-23186158 GCF_036898095.1 Palaemon carinicauda
TATATACATATACATATATATAAATGTATATATATATGTATATATATACATATATATATATACATATATATATATATATATATATATATATATATATATATACATACATACATAAATATATATTGCCACAGTAGACGATGCATCATTAGGAAATTAAGATGTATCAAATCCTATTAAAAACAGATGAAAAAGGACTTCGTTGACTTGGGAAGTTATTACAACTTAAACAATTCAGCGAATGGACGAGACAGCCACCCGAAGTTACGACACAAATACAAAATAAAAAGCAACGCCAGTGGTTACAACTCGATCAACTAACCACAGATACCAGTGCTTGGTCCACACAAATATCTTTATATATCTTTATATATGTAAAAAGATAAAAACGTGCTTCAGAGTTTTTCGTTTGTTTGTGAAGGTGCTGCTAATCTGTTAATATCTTAATTTGTTATGCTATGTTATGTTATCAGCTGATTGTCATGCAAATATGATGAAAATTTTGTACATTGCAAATAAAATGCTTTCAAGAGATATATCTATATCATGGAGAGTTTCATTTCATGTCCTGTACGTGTATGTGTGTGTGTGTGATATTTCTCTCTCTCTCTCTCTCTCTCTCTCTCTCTCTCTCTCTCTCTCTCTCTCTCTCTCTCTCTCTCTCTCAGCAAAGAACAAATATCCATAAATACTGTTACATATGTAGCAGACACATTCCAGCATACCTCAATCATACTAATAAAACTGCCTGAATATGCCTGTTCAAAATTCTGAATCACCCAGTATGAAAAGAAATCTGTAGCTCAGACTGAAATCAAAGCGAAATAGAAGAGAAAAAGGTACTCTGTTTCCAAACAAGATTTAGCACCGGAAAGAGACCAAAAGGGGAGAGTCACTCTGCTCTTGATTATGGATTCATATATCACATAGTTCAAGGTTATAAGTGACAGGTGTGTTTTGAACTCTCGTAGGGATGCTGCTTGCCAACCAGCCCACGCTCGCTTAGAAGCCTGGATTGTCAATCACGGACCTTGGGTTCCTTAACAATTGTCGTTAGCCGACTGCCAACCCATCCTGACGACCTCAGCTTGAAGAGAAGCCATTCTTTACCAAACGGAAACTTTCTCAGTTTTAGAATATATTTCTTTGTGAAACGACGACGATCTCTCAAGATTACATATGATTTTATTAGTATTTTAGGTATTTTTAATCACACTGAAGTGTTGCTCAATTTAAGAAACTTGCTCCAGTATTAAGCCCAAAACCTTTATTAAAGATATTTGTAATACAGCATATTGAGAAGAAAATTGAAACATAAAGATTACCAGTTATCATACAGGAGTTTGTAATTTGGAAAAGAATTATCTCTGTTGCAACTGCAATCATCCAGGGGGGGGGGGGGATTTCCTCATGCAACATACATCATCTATGATACATTTAGTTTCATTCGAATGTCAGAATGTGGCGGAACTAAATGCTTGGTGAGGTTTATATAGACGGTAATAATAAGAATAATAATTAACTTCGAAAATTTGCAGGATTTGGGAACGTTTAAGTTTGTTTTATTAATGGTTTTCTTAAATTGACAAGTGTAGTGTCCCTAACTGGAGTTAGAGTCCCGCTAAAACTCGTTAGTTCCTTTGGTTGCTGCAACCTCACCATTCTTGTGAGCGAAGGATGGTGGGTTTGGGGGAGCTTATAGGTCTACCTGCTGATTATCATTGCCTGGCTCTCCTTGGTCTTAGCTTGGGTGGAGGGGGGGCTTGGGTGCTGATCATATGCGTATATGGTCAGTCTCTAGAGCATTGTCTTATTTGATAGGGCAATATCACTGTTCTTTGCCTCTGCCATGCATGAGTGACCTTTAAACTTTTATGATGAGATAATGATGATAGATGAGAAAATCTACGGGAACAACGTTACTCTTTTAGTAATAATAATAATAATAATAATATTAATAATAGAAACAACAACAATAACAATAATAATAATAATAATAATAATAATAATGGACGACGAATTCGTGAGTAGTCATTCAATATCCCACCAGTTGCAAAAAATGACCTGAATGAATAAGTTGTACTTACAACCTCAGAATTCTTTCCAGTATGACATTACGAAAATAATTGACCCCCAAATGGAGGCTTCATAAGTCACATACGGGATCCCGATCACGTCTCATCATTGAAACGTCTGTGGAATATTGAAGCACTTCAGTAAGACATTGAATTCAATATTCTCTATAGATACGGCTCAATCATATAGTAAAAAGTATAGTTTTCAACAGACTTAAACCATATTTTCAAAGGTATGATAACTAGAGGGGCACTTAGTAAAGCAAAGACCTTCTCATCCTTTTGCTTGACCTTGATCTTTGACCTTAACATGAGTTAATGGTCGTGGATATTCGTACACTCAAATATGATCTAAACTGGAAGTCTCTGTGACAACAATGTCCAAACTTATGGCTGATTGCGCGAATTAGACATTTTGCTTGACCGTGACCTTGACCTTCAAAAATGTAATGATTTCCAGCTCTTTACATAACAGTTAATCCCTGAAAATTTCATATCTCTACGATTAAAATTGCGGCCAGGAAGCTGTTCACAAACAAACACACACACAAACAAATACACAAACAGGGGGTAAAACGTAACCTCCTTCCAACTTCGTTGGCGAAGGAAAAGAGTTTTCAATAGACTTCAGCCATATTCTCAAAGATATGATAATTTATACCCTTCACGAGTACAGTTGGCCATATAATCGAGCTATTTCCATAGTACATGGTCCGTAAAAGCAGTATATATATATAAATATATATATATATATATATATATATATATATATATATATATATATATATACATATATATATATATATACATACATATATATATATATATATATATATATATATATATATATATATATACACATACATACACATACATATATATATGTATATATATATATATATATATATATATATATATATATATATATATATATATATATTTGATATAGCGTTTCTTCGTTTTCAGGTGTTTATATATATATATATATATATATATATATATATATATATATATATATATACTAAATTCAACCTTCAAGATCTTCTGCATCCCGTAAACAGCCCTTTCAAAAACTACCACCAAACCTCCGAGAAAAAAGAAATACTTCAATTGCTGTCTTACATGTTCCCATAATTCAACTACCTCTACTTTTTGTTGACTGCGTTAAAGAAGAATATATGTAAATAAATAAAATAAAGTAAAACTCCAGAGATAAAATGAAGAGAGAAAACAGGTTTGATAGAATCTACATTTTAATCTCTACATAATTATAGGGATTCCTTTTTTTTTTTTTTTTTCAAGATAGAGACGACTGGCGAAATCTAATCGAGGACCTTAACGTCAATCTGTGTAGGAGGAGATGATGATATTTAGGGAGTTAGAAAAATATATGAAATTAAGAAAAGATACATTTCAAGTTTTCCACCAATCATGGGTAGATCTGCTTTCTACATATCAAGAGCAAGAATAAAATCCTCTTTCAAAAATGAGAAAAGTTCACCGTGAAAAACTCATGTGATCCAGTTCACGTTTTGCTACCATCAAATTTGGTGGTCACTTGCCAACTGTGACTGCGAGCAGTTAGGTTGTAACTGAGAGACTCTCGTGAATGCAACTTAACTTTATTTGGTCGGAGCTTGAGTATTTATACAACCCGTTTCAATCAAGAAAGGCACACAAATCCAAACAAAATGGTGCAGGAAAATACGGGAATGAGAGGGGAGAGCGAAAATGACAATATACAAAACACAAGAAATACCGTTACAGTGTACGAGCGTGTGTGATACACGTGCAGTACAAGAGATTATAAACAATATCAAACATAACCTAACGTGGTACGCTAGTGGAATTGTTCAAATAATGAAAACAGTGATGCAGATGACGGCAAATTAAAATAATTCTGATTCAGCTTCAAACGGGAGACGATAGGCTTGGGGAACTATTTACAATAATGTATTGTTATGAAAATGATATAAAGCGTTTCAAAGGAGCAATTCATTCCTTCCTCCATTCATTAACGAAGGTTTAATACCTTAACGTGGTGAAAGGGTTTGTGCATCGCCATGACCAGCAAAGCTGTACTAGTCAGGGCCAACCATACTAGGTTGGTTTACTGTGAGCGACCAGGCAAAAGTCACCAACAATCAACAATCCGCAGTTGGCCAGCATGGTGATGAAAACTGGACAAACCCCAGACATGAAAAGGACATGTCTGAGGCCTCTGTTTTGCAATGGACTAGAAACAGCTCCATTTGTTGTTGAAATAACATTAAGAGAATTTTCATAAGCAACTAATTACCTCACGAACGGAGTTGCATTATAACCTAATTCGATTAAGACTCTCTTTGTAAAGCGGGATGCAGTGGAAACTTTTAAAAGCGATTCACGACACTATGACTAATTAAAAGTCGACGAGAAGGACACAGTTACAATTTATTTCATCATAACTTTTTATCTTAGTTGAGCTCATTTATTTAAGTTGATATGTTTTTGAAGTAGATTTTTTCTGAATGTTCGGTATTTTAAATATATTTTCTTTTATGCAAAGTTTTTTTTTTTTTTCTAAATAGGAAGTTTATTTTCTTAATAAGAATGACGTTTTACTAAATATGTTTTTTTTTTTTTATTAATTAACGAGTTTTTTAGTATATTGGTTTCTTAAAAATAGATAGATTTTTTGCTTATTAAAGAGGTAATTTACTATACAGATAGATGGAAGTGAAAATCCCCTTTCTCATTTACCCAGGTCTGTTTGAAACAAGTAAAAAATATTTAATGTTGCACATCGACATAGAAGCACACAAAAACGTTAGCATCTCCGGCTTAACTGTCAAGAACATCATCGGAAAGGAATACAAAAAATAATAATATACAAAATGTTAAAAAAAGAAAGAAAAAAAAGGGCCAAATATAACAAAATTAACCAATCCAACAAACGTCATTTTTTTTCCAGTTATAAAAAAATAATAATATACAAAAAGTTAAAAAAGGTAAATAACCTAAGATTTAAAGAGACCAAATATAACAAAATATACGAATCCAACAAACATCATTTTTTTTTTTTTTCGGTTAAATTGTTCTTTTTGTTTCCCTCAGCCAACGCACCCTGATCCATAGTCATCAGAATGAATCTAATTATTCGACTGCCTCCACAGTTCGTTTATTACAATCGGGAAATCGGCCGCGACAGAACCACTGTAAATCAAATAATGGTCGAGGTTCTTGGAAAGTTAATCTGAGCTTCCACTAACGAGGTCTGCGAGTCACCGTGAAATTTGGTCTTAAATACGACACACTAATGCAGTCAGAGATCGAAAATGAACGTAAGGTTTAAAGGTTTAAAGGCTGCTCTTGAATGGCAGAGCAAGGGACAGTAACAATGCCCGGGAGACTGACCATATATACATATGATCAGCAGGCAAGCCCACTCCCCATCCAAACTAGGACCAGGGAAGGACAGGCAATGGCTGCTGATGACTCAGCAGGTAGCCCTATAGGTACCCTCCAACACCCCATCCTTAGCTCACAAGGATGGTAACTTTTTAACTCTACGAGACTAACAGAAAACCAAAATGATCTGAGTGATTATAACGTTACGAAGTGAGAACTCAAATACACAAATTAAAGTACGACAAATCTGGAGGACCCGATGGAATATGTCCAGGGCTTTTCAAGGTAGTACCATTTTAGTGGGTAATGATGTTGACGTCTTTGTTTAATGTCATTTTCTCTTCAGCTCGTTATCCCTTTCCTTGGCAATTGGCAATTGGTTAGTTACAATATTCAAACGTGATGATCGTATGCTTCTTATTAATTATCATGGAATCAATGTAACTAACATAATTTCAAAGTTATGTGACATGGTCTTATGTAACCGTCTAATACAATAGTTTTCTCCCTATAGAGAACAGGCTGGTGGACAACTAAAAGAGGACGTATTGAACATGTAGTAACGTTAAGACTACTACTTCATTTGGCTAAAAGGAAAAAAATACCTTTATTAGTTACCTTTGTTGACTTTTCCAAAGCTTATGACCATGTGCCAAGAAGTTCGTTATTTTGTATGCTTAAACGGTTGGATTGTGGGGCAGTGATGATTGCTGCTTTATTGGGGATGTATCATGCCACACGTAGCATTCTAGGAATTGTTATTGTTACAGCTACAGTTGTAGAGTCATGCCCTAATATACGAACCAACCCTTGGTTAGGGTTGAAGAGACTCTTTGCCTATGGTAAGCAGCTCTTCTAGGAGGACATTCCAAAATCAAACCATTGTTCTCTAGTCTTGGGTAGTGCCATAGCCTCTGTACCATGGCCTTCCACTGTCTTGGATTAGAGTTATTTTACTTGAGGGTACACTTGGGCACGCTGTTCTACCTTATTTCTCTTCCTCTTGTTTGTTTTGAAGTTTTTATAGTTTATATATAAAAGATTTAATTTAATGTTACTGTTCTTAAAATATTTTATTTTAATTATTTATTACTTCTCTTGTAGCTTATCTATTTCCTTATTTCCTTTCCTCACTGGCTATTTTTCCCTGTTGGAGCCCTTGGGCTTATAGTATCTTGCTTTTCCAACTAAGGTTGTTGCTTGGCTTTTAATAATAATAATAATAATAATAATAATAATAATAATAATAAATTCATTTCATCAGATCCTTGCTACAGATGAACACACCTTTGTGAAAATTGCCCACTCAATCTTGACCTGTTACCCATAGGTATATTTTTGTTTGGTTTAATATCAATTTTGTGTGAAAGTGATTTTTAGAAAATATGCTTAATGATTTTAATTGTGATATATGCTGAGGAACTATTATAAATCCTGTAATTTAATGGACTAAATTGAGTATAACATAATGTAAATATCCTGATATGCATAATAGATTCATGTTAACATGTAATTATTTTAATCTTAATTCTTAATGTAAAAATTTTGGACATTAAAGATCTATCTATCTATTAACTACAAGAAAATATCGAGGTCGAGCGGTACTTGAACCCCAGTCTGGCAGATCGCCAGGCAGGGATGTTTCCAATGGGCAAGTTTAGGGCAATTTAAAACACGAGGTGATTATTTTCTTATATTATGACTTTCCATTTTCCTTCACCTTCAGATTCTATATTCATTTATGACAATGACAAGACAGATTTCGAATGACAAGTACTTCGGAACGCGGTTGCTAGCCTCATGCCTTTTTTTTAAAACAGGGATGTGACCCACGACAGTCACCTAAACACCAGGTACCCAACCAACCTGTTAGGTCAACAGAACCACAGTGGGTGTGAATGAATTGCGTCCAATCCAATCCTCCATCTTCGGTACTCAAATCTAGGGATTCTTAGTCAAGAAAACATTCTAACAACTGTCTTTTTCAAGGGATACACGAAGCATACGTGTATGTATATTATATATATATATATATATATATATATATATATATATATATATATATGCATACATACACACACACACACACACACACACATATATATATATATATATATATATATATATATATACACACACAAACAACAACAACGAATGCAGCCGTTTCTAGTCCATGGCAAGACAAAGGCCCCAGACATGTCAATTTATGTCTAGGGTTTGTCCAGTTTTCATCATCCCGCTGGCCAGTGGGGATTGGTGGTTTGTGGGAGATTTCTGTCTGATCAGTCACAGCAAACCAACCTAGTAGGAGTGGCCCTGATTAATACAGGTTCGCTGATCAAAGAGATACGCAAACCCTTTCACCATGTTATGGTATCCCCACTCAGAAAGGTGTGTGTGTGTGTGCGTGTGTGTATATGTGTGTGTGTGTATGTGTGAATGTATGTATGTATATGAGTGTCTCAGTAAATCATATGATGACAAGCAGCAGAAATTGCAATTTGGAGTCGTAGGAATAATTTATGTATACAAGATGCAATTTCCATCTCAAGACAAAGCAGATAACCAGAGCAAACAAACAGATGAGAGAGAGAGAGAGAGAGAGAGAGAGAGAGAGAGAGAGAGAGAGAGAGAGAGAGAGAGAGAGAGCTTGTGATGTATTGAATCTAATGCAATTCTGGCAGGAGATGGAGAGCGTGTTTGTGTATCCATGAAATCGCAAGGGGAGGAAATAGCTAGCCATATCATAATGTACCCAAAGTAAATATGAAAATAGAGTAGGGGCGGAAATGAATGCAATGCAGGGAAAAATAGTTATATTATACATTGTTGTGGGGAAATAGGGGAAAGGTGAGCCCGGGGTTTCACAGGGGGAAGAAAAATCTGAATTATCAAAGGTTTAAAGGCTACTTATGAATGGCAGAGGCAAGGGACAGTGACATTGCCATAGCAAGCAGGACAATGCTCTAGAGACTGATCATAGATTGTATACATATGATCAGCGCCCAAGCTCCCTCTCCACCTAAGCTAGGACCAAGAAGGGCCAGGCAATGGCTGCTGATGACTCAGCAGATAGAACTATAAGCTCCCCTAAACCCTCCATCCTTAGCTCATAAGGACGGTAAGATTGCAGCAACCAAAGGAACTAACTAGTTTGAGCGGGACTCCAACCGCAGTCTGGCGTTCACCAGTCAGAGACGTTACGACATCGGCCACCACATTTTGCAGTTCAACGGGCTCACGGTTATCTATCTACCTCCGTCACTCACTAGCTCAGCCATCCCGACCTCTGAATGTCATGGTATTTGTTTAAACTGATAATTGAGTGCCGCCTATCGAGTCTTTATCAGTTGCTTATAACGATATGTTGTCATTGATAAGCCCTTCCGCTATCAGTTCACTCCTATCTAGACTTGTTTTTCTGACCCGAGTCAGTGTTGGTTGTCTTGTTAATGGGGGAGTGTGTGTTTTGACATATACGTTGATTAAAAAGTAACCCTGACGATAAAGGTATATGGGTGATATTATCAGTGAGAATTGTTAATGTGAGCTTAGATGGTGTTTGTAGATATGTGTGAGATCTTGATAAAGTAAATCATATTCAGTAAGGAAAAGAAAAGATACTGCCAATTTTTATCACATTAGTTCTTCATGCGAGGTACTGAACATTCGTGAATCACAAAACAATTAATATAGAAATATCAAATTTTATCAATAAATTTTTTCAATAAATGGGCTCAACGAAGTTGAACTTCGTTACAGAATAGAAGACCGACGAAGAGTACAATGTCTGTAGACATCTCTCGAAAGCATACTTAAAGATAAGGGAAATAAAGCACCTGTTGCTGAGGTTATTTAAAGACGAGCTGAATTAGCCCCTGATTACTGGTTCTAACGTCACCCTCCGTATTGACCTTAGTGACCTGACTAGAAACATAAGACTCGGATAATAAACGAAATGTGTCTGTAATCTTTTATTGTTTTTTTTTTTTCTGTTGATGTGGACATAACAGGTAGAAGATACCAGAGGCCTTCTATCTACAGAGAAATGATAATGGAGATGTAGAGACACGGCCCAAAGGTCATTTGTTCGTATGATGTCAAATGTTATTATAAATAGCGAATCGTGATGACAACCTAAAATCTAAATGTTAGTTATATTCTAATTTTATAGATACGATATTATTATTATTATTATTATTATTATTATTATTATTATTATTATTATTATTATTATTATTATTATTAGCTAAACAACAACCCTTGTTGGAAAAAACAGACTACTATAAGCCCAAGGGCTCCATCAGGGAAAAACAGCGCAGTGAGGAAAGGAAATAAAAGAATGAATAAACTACAAGAGAACAATACCAACATCAATACATACGTGTAATAAACAGTTCACGAACTTCCCTTTGACCTAGCGTGACAGGTGTTCACCCCCCCCCACCCCACCCCCCACACCTGAAATCAAGACTGATGGAGAACACCTGAACGATTCTTGGCAATGACGTTCCTTATTTTCTATAGAATGAGGACTT
>NC_090742.1:23191158-23192289 GCF_036898095.1 Palaemon carinicauda
TCTATATAATGTATTTACTTAAACTGCTCAGAGTTCACGCCAAGGGAAAGATGAAAAGGTTATAAAAATAATATTCGTTAGGAAAAAAAAGTTTTGTTTTAATTGAGAGATTTAAGATCAGGGTTTTCAAAAGAGGAAATAAACCAACATAGCATAATACTTTAACCAGTTTATGCTCGCAAATACATTGAATCATCAGAATCCCTTAAGGCAGTTTATAATCAAGTATGTTATTTTTTTTTATTTCTTTTGCAGTAGTTATTGTTAAAGTTACATAAAAACTTTTTTTTTCGACCAGTTACTTGTTACCATATATGCAGTATACTATTTTTTATAGTGCACGCGACCCTACTGAAATGACTGCTAAATATTTAGATAGATATGCACGCATACCTACCCCACCTGTCTCACCAGGGTATGATTATTCCCTCTACCCCTTACCTGAAGACGGGGAGGGCTGAGCGTGACCGGATATATATGTGTGTATATATAAATATTCAGTATATATATATATATATAGATATATATATATACTGTATATATATACTATATATTTATATAAAAAAGATAGATATAGCCAGACACTTGCTTTTCCTTATATACAGTATTTAGTATATATATATATATATAATATATATATATATATATATATATAGATATATATATATATTATATATATATATATAATATATATAGAAGAGAGAGAGAGGAGAGAGAGAGGAGAGAGAGAGAGAGAGAGAGAGAGAGAGAGAGAGATACTTGCTTTTCATTATATAAGGGAGATGACTGGATATATGGCAATTAATATTTACGATAAAGCTCAGAAAGAAGACTAAAATATTACAATGTTTATTTCCATTCAATGCCAACAGTTCTTTCAGACATACACTTAAGGCCATATCAGTGTATATACTAATTGTTTGACAATGAAACTACGATCCAACCTAGGGCTATTAGTAAACTTTTAAACTTTAATTAACAATAAAAAAGGAATTGGATTGATTTAGATTTTAGGACAGATCAGGGTAGAATGTACTCTATCAAATTTCATTTGTGTATTTGTTTTTATAACCTTAATTAATCATTGCAATACCTCTCATATTGAATATCCCCCAAGTGCAACTGGGGAAA
>NC_090742.1:23192789-23207789 GCF_036898095.1 Palaemon carinicauda
TATATATATATATATATATATATATATATATATATATATATATATATATACACGATTTTCATATTCATTCATGTACATGATAATCATATGTTACAATAGTACATGAAATAAGTTCATATACTTGTATATATGTATTAATATACTCTATACTCACTTTAACTAACATCTTAATTTACTTTCTTTCCAAATGCATGCGTCATACTACTGCAACATAAACAAGACAAAAGAAATGAGTAAACCAACATAAAGCAATCGAAAAGTAACAATCTAAGAAAATATTCTGAGGGAGGAAGACAAAATGCAAGTGTGGAAGATCAATTACCCACTAAATCAACATGAAAGTGCCAAAATAGATGAAAGAAATAGTAATAACAGGAAACGATAAATGCTCGAAACGCCTTCAAAGTAGATATATCCAAATATGCCTCCGCCCTGATCACTTTATAACTTCTCATCCATCCGAGTAAATTTCAAACAAATATTTTTATAGGAATTATTTATAAATTGTGTAACTGCATCCTGCGAGGGTAAGCGAGATCTCAATAAAGGTGCGTTTTGTATCGTTTCAATTAGGTGAAGTCAGTAGGCACCTGGAAGAGGTCTTCTACCCGACTGGATGCTACAAAAGACGCTGGAGGAATATTTTATATTTTTTTTTCCTTTCGCTGTGAGCTTGCTAGAATAGAACTGGGCCGCGTAGATCAGGGGAAATCTGGTAGATTAATTTGTAAGTTGGTGGATATTTTGGGCACTTTTATTCGAAGATTGGAGATAACGGGGAAATGTATTTGTAGTGATATGCATTCTTTTGCAGATTATTTGGGTACTGACTTTTGAGAAGAGCGAATGAATATGTTTGTGATACTATATTTCTCATGAACATTTTCAATAGTGGCCGCAATATAATGGTTATATATATATATATATATATATATATATATATATATATATATATATATATATATATATATATATATATATATATATATATATAAAATTTATATATATATGTGTATATATATATATATATATATATATATATATATATATATATATATATATATATATATATATATATATATATATATATATATATATATATAATGCGAAAGTATGCAATGCATCATTAGAAAATAAAAATGTAATATATATATATATATATATATATATATATATATATATATATATATATATATACATATATATACATACATACATACATACATACATCCATAAATATATATTGCCACAGTAGACGATGCATCATTAGAAAATTAAGATGTATCAAATCCTATTAAAAACCAGATGAAAAAAGACTTCGTTGACTTTGGAAGTTATTACAACTTAAACAATTCAGCGAATGGACGAGACAGTCACCTGAAGTTACGACACAAATACAGGATAAAAACCAACTAACCACAGATACCAGTGCTTGGTCCACACAAATATCTTTATATATCTTTATATATGTAAAAAGATAAAAACGTGCTTCAGAGTTTTTCGTTTGTTTGTGAAGGTGCTGCTAATCTGTTAATATCTTAATTTGTTATGCTATGTTATGTTATCAGCTGATTGTCATGCAAATATGATGAAAATTTTGTACATTGCAAATAAAATGCTTTCAAGAGATATGTCTATATCATGGAGAGTTTCATTTCATGTCCTGTACCTGTATGTGTGATCTCTCTCTCTCTCTCTCTCCTCTCTCTCTCTCTCTCTCTCTCTCTCTTTCTCTCTCTCTCTCTCTCTCGTCCTCATCTCTCTCTCTCTCTCTCTCTCTCTCTCATCTATATCATGGAGAGTTTCATTTCATGTCCTGTACCTGTATGTGTGTGTGTGTGATTCTCTCTCTCTCTCTCTCTCTCTCTCTCTCTCTCTCTCTCTCTCTCTCTCTCTCTCTCTCTCTCTCTCTCTCTCTCTAATACTGTTACATACGTAGCAGACACATTCCAGCATACCTCAATCATACTAATAAAACTGCCTGAATATGCCTGTTCAAAATTCTGAATCACCCAGTATGAAAAGAAATCTGTTGCTCCGACTGAAATCAAAGCGAAATAGAAGAGAAAAAGGTACTCTGTTTCCAAACAAGATTTAGCACCGAAAAGAGACCAGAAGGGGAGAGTCACTCTGCTCTTGATTATGGATTCAATCACTCCCTAAACTCTGTTGCAACTACAATCATTCAGGGGGGGGGATTTCCTCATGCAACATACATCATCTATAATACATTTAGTTTCATTCGAATGTCAGAATGTGGCGGAACTAAATGCTTGGTGAGGTTTATATAGACGGTAATAATAAGAATTAACTGGAAATTTGCAGGAATTGGGAATGTTTGAATTTGTTTTGATTGATGGTTCTCTTAAATTGACAAGTGTAGCGTCCCTGACTGGAGTTCGAGTCCCGCTAAAACTCGTTAGTTCCTTTGGTTGCTGCAATCTCACAATCCTTGTGAGCTAAGGGATGGGGAGCTTAGAGGTCTACCTGCTGAGTAATCAGCAGCCATTGCCTGGCTCACCTTGGTCTTAGCTTGAGTGGAGAGGGGGGGCTTGGGTGCTGATCATATGCGTATATGGTCAGTCTCTAGAGCATTGTCTTATCTGATAGGGCAATATCACTGTTCTTTGCCTCTGCCATGCATGAGTGACCTTTAAACTTTTATGATGAGATAATGATGATAGATGAGAAAATCTACGGGAACAACGTTACTCTTTTAGTAATAATAATAATAATAATAATAATAATAATAATAATGAAAATAATAATAATAATAATAATAATAATAATAATAATAATAATAGCAACAACAACAACAACAACAACTTAATATCATTATTATTATTATTATTATCATTATTATTATCATTATTATTATTAAAACAGTAATGTCGTTCCAGTAGATTTTCTCATTTATCATCATTATCTCATCCTAGAAGTTTAAAGGTCACTCATGAATGGCAGAGTCATAGGACAACAACAACAACAACAACAACAACAACAACAACAATAATAATAATAATACTGCACGACGAATTCGTAAGCCGTCACTCAATATCCCACCAGTTGCAAAAAATGACCTGAATGAATAAGTTGTACTTACAACCTCAGAATTCTTTCCAGTACGACATTACAAAAATAACTGACCCTCAAATGGAGGCTTCATAAGTCACATACGGGATCCCAATCACGTTTCATCATTGAAACGTCTGTGGAATATTGATGCACTTCAGTAAGACATCGAATTCAATATTCTCTATAGATACGGCTCAATCATATATTATTATTATTATCATTACTATCCAAGCTACAACCCTAATTGGAAAAGCAAGATGCTATAAGCACAGGGGCTCCAATAGGGAAAAATAGCCCAGTGAGGAAAGGAAATAAGGAAATACATAACTGAAGAGAACAAATTAACAATAAATCATTCTAAAAAAAGTAATGTCAAAAGAGATATATCATATACAAACTATTAACAACGTCAACAACAAATATGTCATATATAAACTATAAAAAGACTCATGTCCGCCTGGTTAACAAAAAAGCATTTGCTCCAACTTTGAACTTTTGAAGTTCTACTGATTCAACAACCCGATTAGGAAGATCATTCCACAACTTGGTAAGAGCTGGAATAAAACTTCTAGAGTACTGCGTAGTATTGAGTCTTATGATGGAGAAGGCCTGGCTATTAGTAAAAAGTATAGTTTTCAACAGACTTAAACCATATTCTCAAAGGTATGATAGCTAGAGGGGCACTTAGTAAAGCAAAGACCCTCCGCCACGGCAGCTTATTTCTCATCCTTTTGCTTGACCTTGATCTTTGACCTTAACATGTGTTAATGGTCGTGGATTTTCGTACACTCAAATATGAACTAAACTTGAAGTCTCTGTGACAACAATGTCCAAACTTATGGCTGATTGCACGAATTAGACATTTTGCTTGACCGTGACCTTGACCTTCAAAAATGTGATGATTTCCAGCTCTTTACATAACAGTTAATCCCTGAAAATTTCATTACTCTAGGATTAAAATTGTGGCCAGGAAGCTGTTCACAAACAAACACACACACAAACAAATACACAAACAGGGGGTAAAACATAACCCCCTACCAACTTCGTTGGCGAAGGTAAAAAGAATTTTCAATAGACTTCAGCCATATTCTCAAAGATATGATAATTAATACCCTTCACGAATACAGTTGACCATACAATCGAGCTATTTCCATAGTACATGGTCCGTAAAAGCAGTATATATATATATATATATATATATATATATATATATATATATATATATATATATATATATATATATACAGTATATATATATATATATATATATATATATATATATATATATATATATATATATATATATATATATATACTAAATTCAACCTTCAAGATCTTCTCCATCACTACCGCCATCCTATCAACGGCCCTTTCAAAAACAACCACCAAACCTCCGAGAAAAAAGAAATACTTCAATTGCTGTCTTACATGTTCCCATAATTCAACTATCTCTACTTTTTGTTGACTGCGTTGAAGAAGAATATATGTAAATAAATAAAATAAAGTAAAACTCCAGAGATAAAATGAAGAGAGCAAACAGGTTTGATAGAATCTACATTTTAATGTCTACATAATTATAGGGATTCCTTTTTTCCCTCAAGATAGAGACGACTGGCGAAATCTAACCGAGGACTTTTACGTCAATCTGTGTAGGAGGAGATGATGATATTTAGGGAGTTAGAAACATATATGAAATTAAGAAAAGATACATTTCAAGTTTTCCACCAATCATGGGTAGATCTGCTTTCTACATATCAAGAACAAGAATAAAATCCTCTTTCAAAAATGAGAAAAGTTCACCGTGAAAAACTCATGTGATCCAGTTAACGTTTTGCTACCATCACATTTGGTGGTCACTCAGCAACTGTGACTGCGAGCTGTTAGGTTGTAACTGAGAGACTCTCGTGAATGCAACTGAACTTTATTTGATCGGAGCTTCAGTATTTATACAACCCGTTTCAATCAAGAAAGGCACAAAATTCCAATGAACAAGTTATCAGTGAGATGGGGGAGCGATAACGTAAAATAAAAGAAATAAAAAAATTGAGAGAGAGAGAGAGAGAGAGAGAGAGAGAGAGAGAGAGAGAGAGAGAGGAGAGAGAGAGAGATACTGTTACATTGTACGAGCGTGTGTGAGACACGTGCGGTACAAGAAATTATAAACGATATCAAAACATAACCTAACGTGGTACGCTAGTGGAAATGTTCAAATAATGAAAACAGTCATAAAGATGACGGCCTGTTCAAATAATTCTGATTCAGCTTCAAACGGGAGACGTTAGGTTTGGGGAACTATTTACAATAATGTATTGTTATGAGAATGATATTAAGCGTTTCAAAGGAGCTATTCATTCCTTCCTCCATTCATTAACGAAGGTTTAATACCTTAACGTGGTGAAAGGGTTTGTGTATCGCCATGACCAGCAAAGCTGTACTAGTCAGGGCCAACCATACTAGGTTGGTTTGCTGTGATCGACCAGGCAAAAGTCACCAACAATCAACAATCCGCAGTTGGCCAGCATGGTGATGAAAACTGGACAAACCCCGGACACGAAAAGGACATGTCTGAGGCCTCAAGGGTTTGTGTATCGCCATGACCAGCAAAGCTGTACTAGTCAGGGCCTACCATACTAGGTTGGTTTGCTGTGATCGACCAGGCAAAAGGCGCCAACAATCAACAATCCGCAGTTGGCCAGCATGGTGATAAAAACTGGACAAACCCCGGACATGAAAAGGACATGTCTGAGGCCTCTGTTTTGCAATGGACTAGAAACAGCTCCATTTGTTGTTGAATTAACATTAAGAGAATTTTCATAAGTAACTAATAACCTTACGAACGGAGTTGCATTATAACCTAATTCGATTATGACTCTCTTTGTAAAGCGGGATGCAGTGGAAGACTTTTAAAAGCGATTCACGACACTAATTAATTAAAAGTCGACGAGAAAGACAGTTACAATTTATTTCATTATAACGTTTTTTTATCTAAGTTGAGCTAATTTATTCAAGTTGATATGTTTTTGAAGTAGATTTTTTCTGAATGGACGGTTTTTTTAAATATATTTTCTTTTATGCAAAGCTTTTTTTTTTTCTAAATAGGAAGTTTATTTTCTTAATAAAATATATTTTCTTTTATGCAAAGCTTTTTTTTTCTAAATAGGAAGTTTATTTTCTTAATAAAATATATTTTCTTTTATGCAAAGCTTTTTTTTTCTAAATAGGAAGTTTATTTTCTTAATAAGAATGACGTTTTACTAAATATTTTTTTTTTCATTAATTAACGAGTTTTTTAGTATATTGGTTTCTTAAAAATAGATAGATTTTTTCTTATTAAAGAGGTAATTTACTATACAGATAGATGGAAGAGAAAATCTCCTTTCTCATTTACCCAGGTCTATTTGAAACAAGTAAAACATATTTAATGTTGCACATCGATATAGAAGCACACAAAAACGTTAGCATCTCCGGCTTAACTGTCGAGAACTGCATCGGAGAGGAATACAAAAAATAATAATATACAAAATGTAAAAAAAAAAAAAAAAAAAAAGAAAGATACAAAATATAAAAAAAATTAACCAATCCAACAAACGTCATTTTTTCCCAGTTACAAAAAAAATAATAATATACAAAATGTAAAAAAAAAGAAAGATACAAAATATAAAAAAATTAACCAATCCAACAAACGTCATTTTTTCCCAGTTACAAAAAAAATAATAATATACAAAATGTAAAAAAAAAAGATACAAAATATAAAAAAAATAACCAATCCAACAAACGTCATTTTTTCCCAGTTACAAAAAAAATAATAATATACAAAATGTAAAAAAAAAAAGATACAAAATATAAAAAAAATAACCAATCCAACAAACGTCATTTTTTCCCAGTTACAAAAAAAATAATAATATACAAAATGTAAAAAAAAAAAGATACAAAATATAAAAAAAATAACCAATCCAACAAACGTCATTTTTTCCCAGTTGCAAAAAAAATAATAATATACAAAATGTAAAAAAAAAAAGAAAGATACAAAATATAAAAAAAAATTAACCAATCCAACAAACGTCATTTTTTCCCAGTTGCAAAAAAATAATAATATACAAAATGTAAAAAAAAAGAAAGATACAAAATATAAAAAAATTAACCAATACAACAAACGTCATTTTTTCCCAGTTACAAAAAAAATAATAATATACAAAAAGTTAAAAAAGGTAAATAACCTAAGATTTAAAGAGACCAAATATAACAAAATATACGATTCCAACAAACATCATTTTTTTTTCCGGTTAAATTGTTCTTTTTGTTTCCCTCAGCCAACGCACCCTGATCCACAGTCATCAGAAGGAATCTAATTATTCGACTGCCTCCACAGTTCGTTTATTACAATCGGGAAATCGGCCGCGACAGAACCACTGTAAATCAAATAATGGTCGAGGTTCTTGGAAAGTTAATCTGAGCTTCCACTAACGAGGTCTGCGAGTCGCCGTGAAATTTGGTCTTAAATACGACACACTAATGCAGTCAGACATTGAAAATGAACGTATGGTGGACCTAACCTTGTGGACAAGTAGATCAAACTTACTGACCATTGCTTAAATTTTAAGCAAAATTTAAGCAATGATCAGACTGTTTGACTTTAGATATGGAGGCATGCTTTAAACCTTAAAGCATACTGCAACTCTTTAGTGGTAAGTATCTCCATGGTTGGCTGGTACCTTGACCAACTTCTATTGACTTGCAATGATATTTCCTATATTTATTTAGGTTTAGGTTTAAAGGCTGCTCTTGAATGGCAGAGCAAGGGGCAGTAACAATGCCCGGGAGACTGACCATATATACATATGATCAGCAGGCAAGCCCACTCTCCATCTAAGCTAGGACCAGGGAGGGACAGGCAATGGCTGCTGATGACTCAGCAGGTAGCCCTATAGGTACCCTCCAACACCCCATCCTTAGCTCACAGGGATGGTAACTTTTTAACCCTACGAGACTAACAGAAAACCAAAATGATCTGAGTGATTATAACGTTACGAAGTGAGAACTCAAATACACAAATTAAAGTTCGACAAATCTGGAGGTGGACCTAACCTTGTGGACAAGTAGATCAAACTTACTGACCATTGCTTAAATTTTAAGCAAAATTTAAGCAATGATCAGACTGTTTGACTTTAGATATGGAGGCATGCTTTAAACCTTAAAGCATGCTGCAACTCTTTAGTGGTAAGTATCTCCATGGTTGGCTGGTACCTTGACCAACTTCTATTGACTTGCAATGATATTTCCTATATTTATTTAGGTTTAGGTTTAAAGGCTGCTCTTGAATGGCAGAGCAAGGGGCAGTAACAATGCCCGGGAGACTGACCATATATACATATGATCAGCAGGCAAGCCCACTCTCCATCTAAGCTAGGACCAGGGAGGGACAGGCAATGGCTGCTGATGACTCAGCAGGTAGCCCTATAGGTACCCTCCAACACCCCATCCTTAGCTCACAGGGATGGTAACTTTTTAACCCTACGAGACTAACAGAAAACCAAAATGATCTGAGTGATTATAACGTTACGAAGTGAGAACTCAAATACACAAATTAAAGTTCGACAAATCTGGAGGTGGACCTAACCTTGTGGACAAGTAGATCAAACTTACTGACCATTGCTTAAATTTTAAGCAAAATTTAAGCAATGATCAGACTGTTTGACTTTAGATATGGAGGCATGCTTTAAACCTTAAAGCATGCTGCAACTCTTTAGTGGTAAGTATCTCCATGGTTGGCTGGTACCTTGACCAACTTCTATTGACTTGCAATGATATTTCCTATATTTATTTAGGTTTAGGTTTAAAGGCTGCTCTTGAATGGCAGAGCAAGGGGCAGTAACAATGCCCGGGAGACTGACCATATATACATATGATCAGCAGGCAAGCCCACTCTCCATCTAAGCTAGGACCAGGGAGGGACAGGCAATGGCTGCTGATGACTCAGCAGGTAGCCCTATAGGTACCCTCCAACACCCCATCCTTAGCTCACAGGGATGGTAACTTTTTAACCCTACGAGACTAACAGAAAACCAAAATGATCTGAGTGATTATAACGTTACGAAGTGAGAACTCAAATACACAAATTAAAGTTCGACAAATCTGGAGGTGGACCTAACCTTGTGGACAAGTAGATCAAACTTACTGACCATTGCTTAAATTTTAAGCAAAATTTAAGCAATGATCAGACTGTTTGACTTTAGATATGGAGGCATGCTTTAAACCTTAAAGCATGCTGCAACTCTTTAGTGGTAAGTATCTCCATGGTTGGCTGGTACCTTGACCAACTTCTATTGACTTGCAATGATATTTCCTATATTTATTTAGGTTTAGGTTTAAAGGCTGCTCTTGAATGGCAGAGCAAGGGGCAGTAACAATGCCCGGGAGACTGACCATATATACATATGATCAGCAGGCAAGCCCACTCTCCATCTAAGCTAGGACCAGGGAGGGACAGGCAATGGCTGCTGATGACTCAGCAGGTAGCCCTATAGGTACCCTCCAACACCCCATCCTTAGCTCACAGGGATGGTAACTTTTTAACCCTACGAGACTAACAGAAAACCAAAATGATCTGAGTGATTATAACGTTACGAAGTGAGAACTCAAATACACAAATTAAAGTTCGACAAATCTGGAGGTGGACCTAACCTTGTGGACAAGTAGATCAAACTTACTGACCATTGCTTAAATTTTAAGCAAAATTTAAGCAATGATCAGACTGTTTGACTTTAGATATGGAGGCATGCTTTAAACCTTAAAGCATGCTGCAACTCTTTAGTGGTAAGTATCTCCATGGTTGGCTGGTACCTTGACCAACTTCTATTGACTTGCAATGATATTTCCTATATTTATTTAGGTTTAAAGGTTTAAAGGCTGCTCTTGAATGGTAGAGCAAGGGACAGTAACAATGCCAGGGAGACTGACCATATATACATATGATCAGCAGGCAAGCCCACTCTCCATCCAAGCTAGGACCAGGGAAGGACAGGCAATGGCTGCTGATGACTCAGCAGGTAGCCCTATAGGTACCCTCCAACACCCCATCCTTAGCTCACAAGGATGGTAACTTTTTAACCCTACGAGACTAACAGAAAACCAAAATGATCTGAGTGATTATAACGTTACGAAGTGAGAACTCAAATACACAAATTAAAGTTCGACAAATCTGGAGGACCCGATGGAATATGTCCAGGGCTTTTCAAGGTAGTACCATTTCGCTGGGTAATGATGTTGACGTCTTTGTTTAATGTCATTTTCTCGTTATCCCCTTCCCTGGCAATTGGCTAGGTTAGTTACAATATTCAAACATGATGATCGTATGCTTCTTGTTAATCATCGTGGAATAAATATAATTAACGTAATAATAATAATAATAATAATGTTTATTGGACAAAAAATATTTACATTCAAAGATTTACAAAATGAAAAAGACTCAGTCCAAGCCCATGTGGAGCAGAGTTATATGACATGGTCTTATGCAACCGTATAATGCAATAGTTTTCTCCCTATAGAGAACAGGCTGGTGGACAACCTAAAAGAGGACGTACTGAACATGTAGTAACGTTAAGACTACTACTTTATTTGGCTAAAAGGAAAAAATTACCTCTATTTGTTACCTTTGTAGAATTTTCCAAAGCTTATGACCGTGTACCAAGAAATGCGTTATTTTGTATGCTTAAACGATTGGGTTGTGGGGCAGTGATGATTGCTGCTTTAGTGGGGATGTATCATGCCACACGTAGCATTATAGGAACTGTTACTGTTACAGCTACAGTTGTAGAGTCATGCCCTAATATACGAACCAACCCTTGGTTAGGGTCGAAGAGACTCTTTCGCTATGGCAAGCAGCTCTTCTAGGAGATGGACACTCCAAAATCAAATCATTGTTCTCTAGTCATGGGTAGTGCCATATCCTCGGTACCATGTCCTTCCACTATCTTGAATTAGAGTTCTCTTGCTTGAGGGTGCACTCGGGCACGCAGTTCTATTTTATTTCTCTATCTCTTGTTTGTTTTGAAATTTTTATAGTTTATATATAAGAGATTTAATTTAAAGTTGTTACTGTTCTTCAAATATTTCATTTTAATTATTTTTTACTTCTCTTGTAGCTTATCTATTTCCTTATTTCCTTTCCTCACTGGGCTATTTTTCCTGTTGGAGCCCTTGGGCTTATAGCATCCTGCATTTCCAACTAGGGTTGTAGCCTGGCTTTCTAATAATAATAATAATAATAATAATAATAATAATAATAATAATAATAATAATAATAATAATAAATTCATTTCATCAGATCCTTACTAAAGATGTACAATATTGACCTGTTACCCATGGATATATTTTTCTTTGGTTTAATATTAATTTTGTGTTAAAGTGATCTTTAGGAAATATGTTTAATTATTTTAACTGATATATGCCGAGGAACTGTTTTAAATCCTGTAATTTAATGGACTACACTGAATATTAGTTAATGTAAATATCCTGATACGTTTAATAGATTCGTGTTAACATGTAATTATTTTTATTGTAATTTTTAATGTAGAATGTGTGGTCAATAAAGATCTATCTATCTATTATTTTTATTGTAATTTTTAATGTAGAATGTGTGGTCAATAAAGATCTATCTATCTATCTATCCATCTATCTGTCTATTAACTACAAGAAAATATCGAGCCCGGGCGGTACTTGAACCCCAGTCTGGCAGATCGCCAGGCAGGGATGTTTCCAATGGGCAAGTTTAGGGCAATTTAAAACCCAAAGAGATTATTTTCTTAAGTTATGACTTTCCATTTTCCTTCACCTTCAGATTCTATATCCATTTATGACAATGCCAAGACAGATTTCGAATCACAAGTACTTTGGAATGCGGTTGCGAGCCTCATGCCCTTTTTATACAGGATTGTGAGCCACGACAGTCACCTAAACACCAGGTGCCCAATAAACATGTTAGGTCATCAGAAGCACAGTGGGTTTGAATAGATTGCATCTAATCTAGTCCTCCATCTTCGGTAATCAAACCTAGGGATTCTTCTTAGTAAAAACAAAATATTCTAAAAACTATCTTTTTTCAGGGGACATACGCACAAGTATATATATATATATATATATATATATATATATATATATATATATATATATATATATATATATATATATATATATATATATATATGCACGTGCACACATATGCAGTACACATACACACTCAAACACATGGATACACACACACATATATATATAAATATATATATATATATATATATATATATATATATATATATATATATATATATATATATATATATATATATATATATATATATATATATATATATATATATACACACACACACACACACAACAACACTATAGACAGCAATGAATGCAGCCGTTTATAGCCCACGGCAAGACAAAAGGCCTCAGACACGTCAATTTATGTCAGGGGTTTGGCCAATTTTCATCACCACACTGGCCATTGCGAATTGGTGAATGGTGGGAGATTTCCGTCTGATCGCTCACACCAAACCAACCTAGTAGGAGTGGCCCTGATTAATACAGGTTCGCTGATCAAAGAGATACGCAAACCCTTTCACCATGTTATGGTATCCCCACTCAGTAAGGTGTGTGTGTGTGTGTGTGCGTGTATATGTGTGTATGTGAATGTATGTATGTATATGAGTGTCTCAGTAAATCATATGATGACAAGCAGCAGAAATTGCAATTTAGATTCGTAGGAATAATTTATGTGTACAAGATGCAATTTCCATCTCAAGACAAAGCGGATAACCAGAGCAAACAAACAGATGAGAGGAGAGAGAGAGAGAGAGAGAGAGAGAGAGAGAGAGAGAGAGAGAGAGAGAGAGAGAGAGAGAGAGAGAGAGAGAGAGCTTGTGATGTATTGAATCTAATGCAATTCTGGCAGGAAATGGAGAGCGTGTTTGTGTATCCATGAAATCGCAAGGAGAGGAAATAGCTAGCCATATAATAATGTACCCAAGGTAAATATGAAAATAGAGTAGGGGCGGAAATGAATGCAATGCAGGGAGAAATAGTTATATTATACATTGTTGTGGGGAAATAGGGGAAAGGTGAGCCCAGGGTTTCACAGGGGGAAGAAAAATCTGAATTATCAAAGGTTTAAAGGCTACTTATGAATGGCAGAGGCGAGGGACAGTGACATTGCCATAGCAAGCAGGACAATGCCCTAGAGACTGATCATATACTGTATACATATGATCAGCGCCCAAGCTCCCTCTCCACCTAAGCTAGGATCAAGGAGGGCCAGGCAATGGCTGCTGATGACTCAGCATATAGACCTATAAGCTCCCCTAAACCCTCCATCCTTAGCTCATAAGGATAGTGAGATTACAGCGACCAAAGGAACTAACTAGTTTGAGCGGGACTCCAACCGCAGTCTGGCGTTCTCCAGTCAGAGACGTTACCACATCGGCCACCACATTTTGCAGTTCAACGGGCTCACGGTTATCTATCTACCTCCGTCACTCACTAGCTCAGCCATCCCGACCTCTGAATGTCATGGTATTTGTTTAAACTGATAATTGAGTGCCGCCTATCGAGTCTTTATCAGTTGCTTATAACGATATGTTGTCATTGATAAGCCCTTCCGCTATCAGTTCACTCCTATCTAGACTTGTTTTTCTGACCCGAGTCAGTGTTGGTTGTCTTGTTAATGGGGGAGTGTGTGTTTTGACATATATAGTGATTAAAAAGTAACCCTGACGATAAAGGTATAAGGGTGATATTATCAGTGAGAATTGTTAATGTGAGCTTTGATGGTGTTTGTACATATGTGTGAGACCTTGATAAAGTAAATCATATTCAATAAGGAAAAGGAAAGATACTGCCAATTTATATCGCATTGGCAAAAGTTCTCTATGCGAGGTACTAAACATTCATGAATCACAAAAAAATTAATATAGAAATATCAAATTTTATCGATACATTTTTTCAATAAATGGGCTCAACAAAGTTGAACTTCGTTACGGAATAGAAGACCGACGAAGAGTACAATGTCTGTAGACATCTCTCGAAAGCATACTTGAAGATAAGGGAAATAAAGCACCTGTTGCTGAGGTTATTTAAAGAAGAGCTGAATTAGCCCCTGATTACTGCTTCTAACGACACCCTCTGTACTGACCTTAGTGACCTGACTAGAAACATAAGACTCGGATAATAAACGAAATGTGTCTGTAATCTCTTATAGTTTTTTCTATTGGTGTGGACATAACAGGTAGAAGATACCAGAGGCCTTCTATCTAGAGAGGAACGATAATGGAGACGTAGACACACGGCCCAAAGGTCACTTCTTCGTATGATGTCAAATGTTATTATGAATAGCGAATCGTGATGACAACCTAAAATCTAAATGTTAGTTATACTCTAATTTTATAGATACGATATTATTATTATTATTATTATTATTATTATTATTATTATTATTATTATTATTATTATTATTATTATTATTAGCTAAACAACAACCCTAGTTGGAAAAAACACTACTATAAGCCCAAGGGCTCCATCAGGGAAAAACAGCGCAGTGAGGGAAGGAAATAATAGAATGAATAAACTACAAGAGAACAATACCAACATCAATACATACGTGTAATAGACAGTTCACGAACTTCCCTTTGACCTAGCGTGACAGGTGTTCACCCCCCCACCCCCCATCCCACACCTGAAATCAAGACTGATGGAGAACACCTGAACGATTCTTGGCAATGACGTTCCTTATTTTCTATAGAATGAGGACTTCGAATTTCGTGGTCCTAAATCTGCTTCTGGTGGTTACATTCTCGGGAGCTGCTGCTATTAAGGCTACATCCGGGTTACCACTGAAGTGGGAAGACAGCCATTTAAGGGGACAGACAGCGT
>NC_090742.1:23212789-23215289 GCF_036898095.1 Palaemon carinicauda
CAACAAGGTAAAGAACCACTGCCTTAGAGGCTGCCCATATATGCATATCACCAGCGCCCAAGCCCCTCACAATATTAATTAATATCAGAAATATCCAGGTAATGGATGCTGATGACTCAGCAGGTAGACCTTTTGTCACCTGCAAACTCCATTCTTATACCATAAGAATGATGAGGCTACGAAGACTACAAAAAACTATCGAACTCGAGCGGGACTCGAACCCCAGTCCGGTAGATCGACAGGCAGGGACGTTTCTAGTAAGTTACCCAAACCCTATTCTATCCTTTTCCTGATATGGAATTCCTGAGAATATCTATTTCCGCGAAAAGACTTTGTTAATAGTTATTCACGTCAAAAAAATGTTTACGCCCAGAGTTTACGCCAAGGGAAAGAGTAAAAAATCATGAAAATAATATTCTTCAGGAAAAACGCTTTTGTTTTAATTTAGAGATTTAAAATCGGAATTTTGAAAAAAGGAAATATAAAAAAACTACAGAGCATAATACTTTAACCAGTTTATGCTCGCAAATACATTGAACCATTAGAATCACTTAAGGCAGTTTGCATTCAAGTATGTTATTTCTTTATTTCTTTTGCAGTAGTTTTTGTTAAAGTTACATAAAAAAAACTTTTTTTTGGACTAGTTACTTGTTACTATATATGCAATATACTATTTTTCTTGTGTACGCGACCCTACCGAAATGACGGCTAAATATTTAGATAGATATGCACACACACATCCACTCCACCCAACCCCTCGTACCAGGGTATGACTAATCCCTCTACCCCTTACCTAAGGGACGGGGAGGGCTGAGCGTGACCGGCTATATATATATATATATATATATATATATATATATATATATATATATATATATATATATATACATAAAGATAGATAAATAAATATAGATATAGCCAGACACTTGCTTTTCATTATATACCATACACACACACACACACACACACACACACACATATATATATATATATATATATATATATATATATATATACATATATATATATATATATATATATATATATATATATATATACATATATATATATATACATATATATATATATATACATATATATATAGATAGATAGATAGATTTAGATATAGCCAGACACTTGCTTTTCATTATATAAGGGAGATTACTAGATATATGGCAATTAATATTTTTCGATAAAGCTCAGGAAAAGACTAAAATATTACAATGTTCATTTTCATTCAATGCCGACAGTTCTTTCAGACATACACTTAAGGCCATAATCAGTGTTATACTAATTGTTTGACAATGAAACTACGATCCAACATAGGGGCTATTAGTAAACTCTTAAACTTCAATTAACAATAAAAAAGGAATTGGATTGATTTAAGATTTTAGACAGATCAGGGTAGAATGTACTCAATCAAATTTCATTTTTGTATTTGTTTTCATAACTTTAATTAATCATTGCAATACCTCTCATATTGAATATCCCCCAAGTGCAACTGGGAAAATCCCAGCAGTTGCATCGTAAAGTAAATATTAGAAAAGATTGGATAGAAAGAAAGAAAGAAAGCAGGGACGGAGTTGAAGTAGAAGGGTATAAAAATAGAGTATATGTGAAATATATATATATATATATATATATATATATATATATATATATATATATATATATATATATATATATATATATATATATATATGTATATATATATAAATATATATATATATATATATATATATATATATATATATATATATATATATATATATGTATATATATATATAAATATATATATATATATATATATATATATATATATATATATATATATATATATATATATATATATATATAAATTATTCATGTAAATATACGATGATGTATATATGTTATAAATTGTAAGATTGTAAATGTATATTTACATGAATAATATATATATATATATATATATATATATATATATATATATATATATATATATATATATATATATATATATATATATATATATATATATGTATATATATATAAATATATATATATATATATATATATATATATATATATATATATATAAATTATTCATGTAAATATACGATGATGTATATATGTTATAAATTGTAAGATTGTAAATGTGAATTTCATGTAAAAAAAAAAAAAAAAAAAAAAAAAAAAAAAAAAAAAAAAAAAAAAAAAAAAAAAAAAAAAAAAAATTCAACGCTGCTACTGGCCAAAGATATGCCGCAAAAACATTCAAGTACACCATGCTAGGTGCACTATCGTCATTGCCCCTTACTTCCTTACTGATAAGAGCTAATGGCGTTCTTAGTTTCTGTGATTAGAATAATATTATCGTTCGTTAAATTAATCTTCGTTAGCAACAACGGCATTGATTACGGCACTCGAATTTTAAATGGTACGATCCAGCTTTGGATGGCTGGTAGGAGAAAGAATACTTTCAAAACGTTTGAATAACACTAATGAATGTCAGAGGCTA
>NC_090742.1:23220289-23222789 GCF_036898095.1 Palaemon carinicauda
TGATACCTGATGGTAATTTTCTTGTAATATCAATCAATTGTTTTTTATAAAGACAGCAGATTTCTTAGCTCCAAAGTTATCTGTTATTTTACGCAAGTTAGCAAGAAGAGGAGCTTTTAGCACTTGTTGGAGAATTGGTAATGTTACTCCTCTATGTAAATGTGTTTGTGGTAGCTCAAGTCCCACTGATTACCGCCCAATTTCCATAACTCCCATATTATCTAAAGTTTTTGAACGTCTTCTGGCAAAACGTCTTAATAGGTTTGCTGAAGGTAATCATCTATTCCCTAGTTTGCAATTTGGTTTTCGGAAAGGCCTTGGAGCATGTGATGCCCTTCTTACAATCTCCAATGCAGTACAGAAATCCCTTGATTGTGGTCGGGAAGTTCGTATGATTGGCCTTGATTTTAGTGCTGCCTTTGACCGTGTTAATCATGAGGCCCTTGTTTTCAAACTGAAACAGTTGGGAGTGGGTGGGTCGTTTCTTAGCATTATTACTGATTTTTTAAGTAGTAGATCTCAAAGAGTTGTTGTTGATGGGCACCATAGTGAGTATAGGAATGTGATATCCGGTGTTCCACAGGGTAGTGTTCTTGGCCCATTACTTTTCATACTATATACACATGACATGTGGTTTGGCCTAGAAAATAAGCTTGTTGCATATGCAGATGATGCTACTCTCTTTGCATCAATTCCATCCCCTGAATGTAGATCTGGGGTTGGTGAATCCCTTAATAGAGATTTAGCTAAAATTAGTGCATGGTGCAAATTATGGGGTATGAAGTTGAATCCTAACAAAACTCAAAGTATGATTGTAAGTAGGTCAAGGACGGTGGCTCCTCAACATCCGGATCTCAGTATTGATAATGTTTCTTTAAATTTGTATGACTCTTTCAAAATTTTAGGCGTGATTCTTGACAGCAAATTTACTTTTGAGAAACATATAAGGTCTGTGTCTTCTTCAATTGCACAAAAAATTGGCTTATTGAGAAAGTCTTTTAAGATATTCGGTGATCAATCTATTCTGAAGAAGTGTTTTAATTCTTTTATTCTACCTTGTTTTGAGTATTGTTCTCCTGTCTGGTCTTCAGCTGCTGATTCTCATCTTAATTTGTTGGACAGAAACTTACGGTCTATTAAATTTCTTATTCCTGATCTAGATATTAATCTCTGGCACCGTCGATCAATTAGTTCATTATGCATGTTGCATAAGATTTTTCATAACTCTGACCATCCTTTACATTCAGATCTCCCTGGACAATTCTATCCTGTTCGTAATACTAGGCAGGCAGTTAATTCTAATACCCAGGCCTTCTCCATCATAAGACTCAATACTACGCAGTACTCTAGAAGTTTTATTCCAGCTGTTACCAAGTTGTGGAATGATCTTCCTAATCGGGTTGTTGAATCAGTAGAACTTCAAAAGTTCAAAGTTGGAGCAAATGCTTTTTTGTTGACCAGGCGGACATGAGTCTTTTTATAGTTTATATATAACATATTTGTTGTTGACGTTGTTAATAGTTTATATATGATATATCTCTTTTGACATTACTTTTTTTAGAATGATTTATTGTTAATTTGTTCTCTTCAGTTATTTATTTCCTTATTTCCTTTCCTCACTGGGCTATTTTTCCCTATTGGAGCCCCTGGGCTTATAGCATCTTGCTTTTCCAATTAGGGTTGTAGCTTGGATAGTAATAATAATAATAATAAAATATTATACAGTAGAAGTTGCCAGAAGGAACTTCCATCCGGACGACATGGCTATCTCACCCCAAAGTATATTTTTCCTACGTCAAAATCCCTTTAAATACTATGATAAAATATAATTTCAGAAATGAGACTCGTTTCAAATAACATCACTTCCATCATCAACACGAAGTCAACCTTCTAGAACCTTCCAAACTTTAACGTAGCATTATTTTCCAGCATTAAATTTCAATGAGGTCACAATAGAACACACCATATTAGATTAGCATGCTGTGAATTAGCTTCAACGGAATTTACAATCAATTTACATTACGGGCATTTATATGACAGTATTTACATAACAAGAACATAATAAAAAATAAATACTATTACTACTCATTACATATCATTATGATTTCAAGCTCTTAAGGCACCATACTAAGCCTCCTTTTGGTTGCTAGTCCACTGCAGGAAAAAGGCCTCAGACATATCCTTCCACCTGCATCTGTTTAAGGTCTTTCTAGGTCAGTCTATTTCCGCAAATTTTCTTAGTTCGTCAATCATTCGTCTTTTCTTCTTTCCCCTGCTTCTTTTGCAATCACAATGGACTCATTCTGTTATTCTTAATGTCCATCTATTATCTGTCATTGTCATTGTATGTCCTACCCACGTCCATTTATACGTTAGAATATCCCATGTTTATTTTTCTCTCGTATCCATGTTGCTCTTTTCCTGTCTCTTAATGTTATTCCCATCATTATTCTTTCCATAGCTCTTTGAGTTGTAACTAGCTTATGTTTTAAGGCTTTAG
>NC_090742.1:23232789-23240289 GCF_036898095.1 Palaemon carinicauda
AAACGTTTCAAACGAGTTTTCAAAAAACGTTTCAAACGAGCATTCAAAAAACGTTTCAAACGAGTTTTCAAAAACGTTTCAAACGAGTTTTCAAAACACGTTTCAAACGAGTTTTCAAAAAAACGTTTCAAACGAGTTTAAAAAAAAACGTTTCAAACGAGTTTTCAAAACACATTTCAAACGAGTTTTCAAAAAAACGTTTCAAACGAGTTTAAAAAAAAAACGTTTCAAACGAGTTTTCAAAACACATTTCAAACGAGTTTTCAAAAAAACGTTTCAAACGAGTTTTAAAAAAAAAACGTTTCAAACGAGTTTTCAAAAAAGTTTCAAACGAGTTTTCAAAAACGTTTCAAACGAGTTTTCAAAAAAAAACGTTTCAAACGAGTTTTCAAAACACGTTTCAAACGAGTTTTCAAAACACGTTTCAAACGAGTTAAAAAAAAAAAAAACGTTTCAAACGAGTTTTTAAAAAACGTTTCAAACGTTTTTAAAAAACGTTTCAAACGTTTTTTAAAAAACGTTTCAAACGTTTTTAAAAAACGTTTCAAACGAGTTTTTAAAAAACGTTTCAAACGAGTTTTCAAAGAAACGTTTCAAACGAGTTTTAAAAAAAAAACGTTTCAAACGAGTTTTTAAAAAACGTTTCAAACGAGTTTTAAAAAAAAACATTTCAAACGAGTTTTTAAAAAACGTTTCAAACGAGTTTTTAAAAAACGTTTCAAACGAGTTTTCAAAACACGTTTCAAACGAGTTTTTAAAAGAACGTTTCATATACATTCTTTAGCAAAACCATTCAAAAGAGTTCCATGAATGTTTTTAAAAAGTTCTAGAAAACGTTTCAAACAAATTTTATTCTTGTATAAAAGCACCTCTGGCGATAGCAAGGTTCAAACCATTTGTTTCAGGGTAAACTAATTAGATAAGATTTATACTTCCATTGCAGACGCTCCGGAGTATCTATAAGAATCCTCGTAAATCCTTTTAATATCCTCGAGATAAGATTACAGCTGCACTGTACACGGTTACAACACGGGATTCTCAGTGAGGTTATTCGTGCCAAATGGTACATTTGGATTCATTACCGCGAGGTAATGATATGTCTATCACTGTACATAAAACAAATTTATAGTGTATATATATATATATATATATATATATATATATATATATATATGTATATATATATAATATATATATATATATATATATATATATATATATATATATATATATATAATGTATTTATATGTGTATATATATATGTATATATTCATATATATACTGTACACACACACACATATATATATATATATATATGTATATATATATATATATATATATGTATATATATATATATATATATATATATATATATATATATATATATATATATATATGTGTGTGTGTACAGTATATATATGAATATATACATATATATATACACATATAAATACAGTATATATATACACAAATACACATTTTATATATATATATATATATATATATATATATTATATATATATATATATATATATACATATATATATATAAATAAATAAATATATATATATATATATATATATATATATATATATATATATATATATATATATATATATATGTCTATTTCTTTCTGGTTGCGTTCAGTGGCCTTGCCAGACGTATAACTACTCAGTTTCTCCTGTCCCTCGGGTAGGGTGGAGAGGGAGTAGTCATACCCTGGTGAGAGGGGGGTTACCTCGGGAGAAAGGGGGAGGGGTGGAAGGGTTAAATCTGCGCATATCTTTCTAAATATTTATCCGTCATTTTTGACAGGTCGCGTACACTCATAATAATAATAATAATAATAATAATTATTATAATAATAATAATAATAATTTCTACCTATTACAGTTTTTTACAGTTAATATAGGAGATGCTTATTTTAATATTGGTACTGTTCTTAAAATATTTTATTTTTTCTTGTTTCCTTTCCTCAATGGGCTATTTTCCCTGTTGGAACCCTTGGGCTTATGGCATCCTGCTTTTCCAACTAGGGTTGTAGCTTAGCAAGTAATAATAATAATTTCTCTTCCTCTTGTTTTGTTAAAGATTTTATAGTTTATGTATGAAATATTTATTTTAGTTTTTAATTACTTTTCCTGTTTCCTTATTTACTCTCCTCATTTGGTTATTTTCCCTGTTGGAGCCCTAGGGCTTATAGCATTCTGCTTTCCAACTAGGGTTGTAACTTAAGAAATAATAATAATAATAATAATAATAATAATAATAATAATAATAATAATAATAATAATAATAATAATAATTACGGGTTGTAGCTTAGCAAGTAACAACAACAACAACAATAATAATAATAATAATAATAATAATAATAATAATAATAATAATAATAATAATCACTACAACCTTCGCATACAACTTCATAACAACAACAACGCCTGCATTAGGTAATCTGACGCAGTAAGCTTGAAACTTCGAAGTAATCACGAGCATTATGAAGACTTGCCAGGCGACAATTACTGTGATTAAAATCATACGTGTCCAATGTGGCAAGTAGCTAATTACCTAATATTAAAACTAATTGCTTAAACTGTTGAATGAGAAAATGGTCTCTTTGGAGATTGTCATTTCAATATTCATTATTATTATTATTATTATTATTATTATTATGATTACTAGTGTACGCGCCCCGTCAAGATGACGGCTAAATATCTAGATAGATATGTATATACACGCACACAACACAGATTCAATCCTTCTCATCCCTTCTTACCAGGTATGACTACTTCCTATACTCCCTATCCCCCCACCTGAGAAAAAAAATATATATATGTATATATACATAAATATATACATATATACATACATACATACATATATATATATATATATATATATATATATATATATATGTATATATATATATATATATATATATTCATATATGCATACATATATATATATATATATATATATATATATATATATATATATATATATATATATATATATATATATATATAGCCAAGCACTTGCTCCCTATTAGGCTACATAAGGGAGAACTAGTATTATTATTATTATTATTATTATTATTATTATTATTATTATTATTATTATTATTATTATATTATTATTAGGTAAGCTATAATCTTAATTGGAAAAGCAGGATGCTATAATGCAAAGCGCTTCAACCGGGAAAAATAACCCAGTGAGGAAAGGAAATAAAGAAAAAAGTAATGAGCAATTAACATATTTTAAGAACAGTAACAAAATCAAAAAATAGATCTTTCATATATAAACTGTTTTGACGTTGTTACTTATTTTAGAATGATTTTTTGTTAATTTGTTCTCTTCATTTATTTATTTCCTTACTTACTTTCCTCACTGGGCTATTTTTTCCCTATTGGAGCCCCTGGGCTTATAGCATTTTGCTTTTCCAACTAGGGTTGTAGCTTGGATAGTAATAATTATAATAATAATAAAAAGACGCTTATGTAAGCCTGTTCAACATAAAAAAAAAAAAAAACATTCATTGCAAGTTTGAACTTTTGAAGTTCCAGCGTGTACCGAAAGTTCACGTTTTATAACACAAGGTTATCAATGCTAGATGTTATCTAATTAAGATGTTCTTTCAAATGTCTAACTATAAAATCAAGTTATACTTAGAGACCCTTCACCTAAGCATAAGAAAGAGACACCTATAGCATGACTTGATGATTAACAGATAAGCTGACCTTGATGGGGGCAAAAAATCAGCTTATCTTATGTAGAGGCTCTAGTTGAAGCGTAATAGATAATCACATTCAGCTGGAGATTAAAACAGTTTAAAACAATATTCATCATATGACCTCGAAATAAGGTTTCAATACATCTTCCATAGGTAACTGTTAAACATGTAAATAAGACTAAGAACTGTTGATATGATTAAGAACTTGGAACAGGTAGTAGGTTAGCCAGGGCACCTGCTACCCGTTGAGATACTACTTCTAGAGAGTTATGGGGTCCTTTGACTGGCCAGACAGTACTACATTGAACATTCTCTCAGGTTACGGTTCACTTTCTCTTTGCCTACACATACACCGAATAGTCTGGCCTATTCTTTACACATTCTCTTCTATCCTCATACACCCAACAATCCTGAGATTACCAAACTATTCTTCTTCGCTCAGGGGTTAACTACTGCACTGCAATTGCTCAGTAGCTACTTTCCTCTAAGTAAGTGTTGAAGAGACTTTAGCTATGGTAAGCAGCTCCTCTAGGAGAAGGACACTCCAAAATCAAACCATTCTTCTCTAGTCTTGGGTAGTGCCATACCCTCTGTACCATGGTCTTCCACTGTCTTGGGTTAGAGTTCTCTTAATTGAGGGTACACTCGGGCACACTATTCTATCTAATTTCTCTTCCTCTTTTGTTATTTTTTTTACAGTTTATAAAGGAAATATTTGTTTAGGTCATGTTGCTGTTCTTAAAATATTTTATTTTCCTTGATTCCTTTCCTCACTGGGCTATTTTCCCTGTTGGAGCCCCTGGGCTTATAGAATCCTGCTTTTTCAATTAAGGTTGTAGCTTAGCAAATAATAATAATAATAATAATAATAATAATAATAATAATAATAACAGTTCCCAAGGTATCCGAACAATTCTGAAACGCTGCAAAATCTACTTTGATTCGTTGTATGTGAATAAATGACTCCGTTGACAACAATATATTGTTATTGATGAAGCCATAGCGTGTCTGAGTGATAAATTACCATTTTATCGCTCTTCAGTGATGTCGTAATAACAATAAAAGGGTAAAGAATGGTTTCCTCACGTGCCAGAAAATATAAGTTGGTTCAAGAATTTAGACTTGAAAGATTGACAGTTACTAATGGCATAATGAAATAAGAAGCTACACATTATTCTTCGAAAATCGATAAATTCACTTGAGATGTCATTGCCACAATGAAATTAAAACATAGCACCCAACAGAAATGTAGAGAATAACTATGTTTGATACAACTAAACTAAAAGATGAGCGCAGAGAAACATTTGCAATTGAATGTAGGAATCGATTTGTATTCTTAGAGATTCTAAGAGGCGAAAAACGGTCAATTAATGAAAACTGGTGTGATATAAAGAACATATATCAGTCAGTTGGTGGTGAAGTTCTGGGACTTCCAGTTACAGGGAGAAAGCCATGGATATCAAATGATACTTGAGATACCATAAAGAGGAAACAGAGAGAGAGAGAGAGAGAGAGAGAGAGAGATATTGATTGTTGAAAATTTTCCAGGACATAGTGAAAATTACAAGGCAAAGTATGCTAAGTATTCCAGTATTAACAGTGAGGTCAAAAGAAAAGCCAGGAATGACTGAAGAGAATATTTAGACAGTAAAGCAAATGAGGCTGACAAAGCTATGAATTCAAGGAGTGGCTTTGGTTTATGAATCGCTAATAGAATTATTAATATAATCTCTACGGGGGAAAAGAAGAAGAAACATATACCATTAAAAAGAAAGAGGGATCTATTATAACAATAGAAGATGAAGAAAGGAAACGTTGGATGGAACACTTTAGTGAGGTCATGAATAGGAGATACAAAGGGAATAATTTTACTAATATACCTGAAACTGAAGAAGACACTGATGTGCCCATGAATGAATTCAGTGTGTTTGAAGTCGAAGCTGTCATAAAAAACACAAGAGTAGATGGAATAACTGCTGAGATGATTTTGGCCGAAAATGAAGTGACTCCCATAATACTTACAAGATTATTTTGTAGAATGTAGCATGAAGAGGCAAAACCTGACGTATGAAAGCTAGGAGTGTTCGTAAAAATGGTAAAAGGAGATCTGACTGATTGAAATAATTACAGAGGCACCACACTCACGTCAGTTGTCATGAAAATATTTAGTATGCTCATTCTAAAGAGATTAGAGAGAAAGATTGATGAAAAACTAAGAGACGAACAAGCAGGATTTAGAAAAGGTAGAAGTTGTACTGACCAAATCTTCATTTTAAGACATGTTGTACATCAATGTGTAAAATATAGAAATCCACTTTTGATGGCTTCTGTGGACTATGCAAAAGCCTTTGATAGTGTGCACCGGCCAATCTTATGGAGAGTCCTGTGTTATTATACAGTTCCTCTTGAATATGTAAATTTAGCCTGTTCATGATCATAGTAAGTGCAAAGTTAATGTTCATGGAGTCCTATCAAATGAATTTCCAGTGAACAGTGGAGTTCTCAAATGGAGTGTGTTGTCATCAATGTTGTTTATCCTCGTCATGGATTTACAAAATAAATATATGCATAGAACAGTTGATAGCGGAGAAAGACTGAACTGGATTGATAACAGGAAATTATCTGACCTAGAGTATTCTGATGACGTTGTCCTTCTTGGTAAAACACCACAGGACTTGCAAAGCTTGCTTACCAGAATGCATGAAATATCACATGACGGTGGACTCAAGATAAATAGAAGAAAGACAGAGATGATGAGGGCAGACTGTGCAATGGAAGATGAAATATCATCGGAAGGAAAAAGGATTAATGAGGTGGAATCCTTTAAATATTTAGGAACTATGATCTCTAATACAGTCTTTAGAATTGGAGTTTAATGAAAGATTGAAATAAGCAAATCAGACAATGACTAGGTTAAATAAAATTTGGAAATCAAATCGCCTGAAATTACACATAAAAATCAGACTATATATTAGTTTAGTGAGATCGGTGTTACTGTATGGACATGAGTCGTGGTATGACAATGAAACAACATCCAACAAATTTTGTAGATTTGAGAACAAAACCCTCAGAAGAATACTGAGAGTTAAATGGCAGGGCAGGATTCGAAATGAAACTAGAAGAAAGATTACTCAAGTGCTATATGTGGATGAGATCCTGTTGAGGGGTAGATGGAGATTGTTTGGGCATGTTCTTCGCACTCCCCAAGAAAGTTTAGTTCACCAAACTTTCAACTGGGCTCCACAAGGCACTAGAAGAGTTGGGAGACCCAGGCCTACAGGGCTGAGGACTATGAAGCATGAAGTAGATGATGAATGGAGAAGTATTAATTTAAAAGCTCAAAATAGATTTAAAAACGCTAAAAATATTTCCCTAAATCACACTCATTAAAAATTTCAATAACAAATTCGATCAAAGATTTGTCTTCCTATATAGCTTAAAATACTTCCAGTTTGCCTTGGAATGCAATCTCTCTTATCGTTTCTACTTTATTTTGATATACGAGCATATAGCTTCTGTCCGTCTTTCTTTAAATAAAAATGTAAAGCAAGTACTTGCACAAAATACTGTTGCAATTATAGACATGACTTAGTGTCAGAAAAAATATTATACCAGTTTACCTTTAAGCCTCCAAAAACATTGGTAAACACCGAAATGTTTTCTAAGTAGTTTCATATCAAACGATTATAAAGTTTCTTTTCGTCTTTCTTTTAACAAATGAATGACGAAAATACTTGCCCAAAATACTGTTGCTATTCTAAAAATGACTTGGT